>NC_086304.1:2266985-2566985 GCF_963924245.1 Chroicocephalus ridibundus | reverse complement strand
TGTATGGAGATGGTTTCTTTTTTCTCTTTATGTCTTTTCTCTTTCTCCCTCTCTCTCCTCCCTACCCTCCACTTCTCTTTCATGTAGGTGAATCGGTTCAGCTGGAGCTTTGCCTGCTGTCTAAGTGTAGACTTCCATTAGGGTGAGCCACAGAGGCTCCGCTTTCTTCTCATTCTGAGGCAGGCAGGCGAATCTCTCTGAAACACAATATGCATCACGTTTGCTCCGCTCCTTCCTCTTTCGCAAGGTCCGGTGTAATCACAATTGACTGTAGGCTTCAAGGCCGAGGTCACCAGTCTTTTAAGGACTATTTGCCTTGGTTGGTGCCAGTTTGCCTTGCCACGGTTTGGCGGTGGAGAAGCTGTTCCTTAATAACTCTGTAAGAAGGATACATTCCGTGGGCTTGCCCCAGAGCCAAAGTCTCCTGTCCCTGCAAAGCTTAATTTGCTCATAAAGTACTCAGTGCTTCACAGCAGACATAAAAATCATGTGTATCTAATCTGAAGCCACATGTTTATGGCGCTGGGTTATATTTTAACATTTGTGCACTGCTGTTATAAAAAAATCAACAATAAAATTGTTCTTCAAGTCAGGTGGAACTTCACTTTTTTTTTCTTTTAAGAATTTCAGCATTTTCTGTTTCAAAGAACTTAAAATGTAAGATCATTTCAGAAAGTTAACAATGTCATTGGTCTAAAAATCCGTTGATGAGGAATTTACTTTTGCTGAAACTGCCTTTGTTCCCATTATTGCAAGCAAAGATTCTCTCCCATTTTCTAAGACTGGAGAAAACTGCAAAACCCTTTTCTGTAGACTGTGCTGAGCCAGGTGGCGCCAGCAACGGGTGTCTTACAGGAGTCTTTCCGCTGTCTTGCAACTTCTGGAGCAGACAAGCACTCACAAGTCCGCCCTTTCTTCTCTCGCCAGTTCCTCATGCATCTTCCCCAAGCTGTTTCTTGGGTCTGACTCTCTTTTCTGCCTCCCTGGATGTGTTGCGTTCCATCTGTGTCCATTGCCAGCCTCTGCTGCTTCCTGCTGAGCTTCGGTTGTAACGCTGGAATCACGGCAGCAGTGTCGGAGGAGCAGCGTGTTAATGGGACTTCCCGCTGGAGCATTTTGAGAGGTTTTTTTCTGCCTTTTTGCTGTGCTTCCACAGCAAAATCCTCATCTAGCTGACAGATCTGGCTTTATAATCAAGACTTCTGCATGTAACTGCTTCCTGTCTTGCCTAAAATATTTGGAACCAGGCTTGGAGAGTTCAATTTTGTGTTTTTAACATAGGGCAGCTGGGCTGCTGCCACTCGGTCTCTTTGAAACCTGCAACAAGCAGTTCAGTTAGGACCTTGTAAAGCCAGAAATCTTTCTAAATGACACGACCTTGATGTACAAGCCCATTTTCGGCAGCTTCTTTTTAGAAATGGGTGATGTTTAAACCATCCTGCTGCGCTGTTTTCCTTGCAAAGGGACTGGTTTCAAGAATGGAGTACACACTGCCAACCTGCGTAAACGCTGCTGGTCGTCCATGCTGAGTGGCTACAGTGGGTGCTCAGTGTCTGAACTGTCTCCTGCTTTCCAGGAAAGTCATTAATTTGTCAGGAAATCGTTTGCTACCAGCCAATACTGCTGGAGCCTGTATTTTTTTTCACGCCTAGTTCTTAGACGACCGAGTCCTTTAAATTGGAAAAGGTACATGATCTTCCACGTGGCCACCTGAGGGCAGGCTGCAGCCTGGCTCCCTGCAGTACAGGAGTACAGCTGGGAGTGTCTCTCGCTCTGCTAGCGACTGTGGGTCGTGATTTACCACAGATCACGAACTTGGCTCTTCTGAGTCCATCAGTGTATTGCAGGGTGACGGAGGTCTCTCATTCCAGCTCCAGTCTGCGTCCTGTCCTGAAACCCCAGTTGGGAATGCCCCTGAATACAAGTGTGTACAGCTACTGAAGGGCGGATTGCTCCTATTCCTTGTAAAAGGCAAATGTTAAATGCAAAAAGGTGCTTAGAGAAGGAAGAGAAAAGCAAAGTGTGGGACTCACTCGAATGAAAATATTTCATTTTTTCCTAACATCGGCTAATCCGGGTGCTGAAAAAGGTAAGCTGTGAGCAGAGAGTTTCTCATGATTCTGGGAGGAAACCAAATGGGTCTCGCTGTGCTTATGGGATCCACGTCCGTAGCAGAGATTCTGCTTTTAGTGTGTGTGCCTGTCTGGGCCTACTTTATTGCAAGATGAGCTTTGCTGTGGAAGCTTTACCCTGAAGGCTTTACCGTAGGCTTCACTGGCTTCATGGAGGTTTCTGGGGGGACACTGTCATGGCAAATACCCACAGCCCATTGGAAATGGAACCCGGAATTTCAGACGTTAGCTAAATGCCTGCTTTTTGGAGAATCTGTGGAGGTGGTGTGAAGCCTCGCTCTAGTGACTGACCATCGTCTCCCTCATGCTTCTCGAAGTGGAAGAAACAAACGCAGCGAAACAAAATAAGTTGGTGAATGCGGAGTAGGCCCAGATGTCTGGAGGGTGAAAAAAATGATACTCACGTGTTCATTCAGTACTAGTGTAGAGGTTTCACCCACTGGCCAAAATCCATCTTTACTCACAAGCACACAAAACTCTGGGTCTGTACACTCTATTTCATACTGTTTGCTGAATCATGACCTCTTGGGAATTAGGCAAGAACGTGAAGAAACCAGTGAACGTGACCTAGCCTTCTGCAGCCCGTGGTACTTCCAAACTGCCTCCCAGTGCACCAGCGTGACTTCAGTTTTTGGCGTTAAAGAAAGTAGATGATCTTCCAGGTGACCACAGGAGGGCATAGTGCAGCTTGCCTGTTCCTTCACAGCTAATTATTTCCTAGTTTTCGCTCATTCATGGTTAATTTGAGGTTGCAGATTCATTTATATTTCTGCTGCCAGGTCATCTCCAAGACAAGTAAATGTGTTTATACCAGAAAGAGAGACTATTTGTAGTATTTTCAACAAGTGCAGGAGGACAGCAAGATATATTATTTCTCAGTTATTAGCTGGGAAGGTTATAGAATGGAGAACAGTTTCTGCTTAGGTGAAGCCAGAGCAGTTGTGATGAGAGTTACCATTAAAAAACCTATTTTCGGTCTGCTACCTCAAGCTCTCTACTTCTCTGTTGGAGGCTGACCCCTACTTTTGGGTCTAAGACTGTAGGGAAGTGCCTTGTTACGTACAGAGAAGTATAAAATGAGTCCTTGGATGGGGACCTGAAATGTTCAGATAAACTGCTCAGTGTACGTATTCCTGGTTTACATTTCCACCTCCGTCAGGGGGGGAAGGTCAACCATTCTTGATTCCAGTTGTTGTAAGCGTGGCGTCTGATGTGCCATGCTCGTAGGGACTTTTGAGGAACGCTGCTAGTGCCCGTCTTCAGGCAGAGGCAGGAAAGAGGAGAAGAAGCAGGTCCTGCCCGTCCGTCCTCCCCAGCTGCGTGGTGCTGCCACTCCTCTGGTGTCAGATGGAGCGATTGCGCGGTGGGAGGAGGCGGCTGAAGGATCTGATCCGTCGGAAAACGGCGCTGCCAAGAACGTGACTCACCGTCCATCTGCCTGTGGCTGCCCCTGGCAGGGCCCTTCAGTGGCAGCCTGAAGTCACTCCTCATTACACGGCGTCTGAAATCACCACCTAAGGATGTGGGTTTTGGAGGGGTTTGTCCGGTTGTAGCTGTGGGCTGTAGCGGGGAGGGGTGATCCCACCGCTGCCGTGCCTTTGGTCAGACCTTTCTGCCCCCTCCCCTGTGACTCCTGCTCCAGCAGCAAGCTGCTCATTTGGAGGGGAAGGGGCGGCTGGAAGAGTGGTGGGAGAAAGGCAGAGGGGTGCGTGGGGGAGAAGGGTGTAGTTACACTATGCTCATATTCCCTGCGGCAAACCTGGTAGCCTGCACGTGGGAATGTTTTGAAGTGATGTTTTTTGAAGGGCACTGCGTGTATGAGGTGTGAGGCCAGTAGCCCTGTGACATTTGGTTTGTCTCCGCTCAGTGAACTGGTCAAGAGATCCAGGGTGGTGGATCTTCGCTTTGCGCAGAGTTTTGAGCGCGCTCTTTCTCTCACATGCCTTTGGTAGGCTCTTGTTGTGTTGTCCCAGGAGCCATTTGTGTCTTGCCGCCACCTATGTGCCGTGAGCTGTGCCGCCTGCCATCGACTTCATGCTGCTCCCCAGGGGATCCGCAGCCGGCGGGGAGATTGTCTGCCAGGAATCTCACCATCCTTCTGCTCTCCCCTCTGCCCTGGCAGGAGGTGAGCTCAGCTGGGTTCACTCTGTGTTCCCCTGTGACATGAATTTCGAGTTGGCCAGCAAAGCTCTGTTTCACAACATCTTCAGGGGATGGATGGTGTAGTTTTTCCTTCTGCTCCTGAAGAGGGGAATAGACCGTAACAGAATGAAAGCCTTGGGAGATGGGGAGCCTGGGAAGGTCCAGGACAACCTACCTCCCCTGGCTTTTTTTTGCTGGGACACTGGCACTGACTCCAGGCTTTCCAAACTCTGCTGGTGCTCAGCGCCTTGCTGCCCTGTTTGGGGGTGGCAGGAGGCTGTAAAGGGAGTACGGAGGCCAGGACGCAGTGTAGGAAAGAGGGATTTAAGAATGCGAGAGGATGAGCGACACTGAGACACCCTGGGGCACCTGTAGGGTTAAATGGCAGGGTGAGGGGGGACGCGAGGGAACGTCCCCCTGGAGCACTGGGGGAAGGTTGGAGATTGCTCCCGTAGTCGGGGAGCTCTTGCTTGGCTGTTCAGAGCAGACGTAGCGTCCTTGGTGAAGCAAGGTCTTCTCCTGCCGCGTTTAGTGTGCTGTGCCAGCCTGCAGTGGGTTGCATCACCTCGTCCTGCCCATTATCAAAATTATAGCGTGTTTTTTCCTATCAGGGTTGGGAGAGATGGTCGGGAGGAGGGGAGTAGCTGCCACCCCAGTGTGGGCTGTGCAGTGAAGCCCCTGATTGCGTCTCCCATGTCGCGGCTTCCATCTCTGCCTGCCACGGGGAGCTTTCCTTGGGCCGAGAGCAGACGGCACGGATTGTGTTCTCCGCTGACCATGGCTCGCTTGGTGGTGTTGCTGAGCCGGCTCTTATCCTTCCTCCTATCGGTTTTAATTAGAAAACTCTACAGCCCACAGCTTGGTTTTGTGAGGGCTGCCAAAGACGTCACCAAGGAAAGCCAAAAAGAGGATGACCAGCAAACTTTGTTAATGAGCGGAGGACTAATGAACTCTTTAATTAGCAGGTGTGCAGGTGCAAGAAGACGGTGCAGTGAGAGATGTGCGCTGTGACAGCAGAAGTGTGCAAAGAGGCATCATCCGAGTGCCTGACATCGCCTCTGACGGGGCAGGAGCTGCTCCTGCGTCCCTGGCCCGGCTGTGCTTCCTGCCCGCCGGGAAACAAGGACGGCAGCGCCTCGCGGACAACGCCTGAACCTCCTCTGAGGAGGACAGCTAGCTCCGGCTGGGGAGCTGCTCCTGGACTGAGGGCTTCCTTCTGCTACGTAGGGAAATGCCAGCCAGCCCCCCATGTGCCCACCATCACTGCTGGCCTTTCACCCTCCGGCTCACCTCATGCCACTGCGTGCTGGGTTCCGTTCTGCCTACTGCCGGTCTCAGCTGCTGGACTTGTAGTTCTCGTTGCTGGATCAGAGCTGCGGCTGCGTCGTCCTGTCAGTCCTGAGTTTCCCTCAGTAGGCAGCATGCTCTGGTCGCCATTGCCTGGAGCACGTGTTCGGGAATCCCGCCAGCCTGGAAACTGAAATTTCCACTCTTTGTGGAAGGAGTGAGAACGAGCCTGCATAAAAAACCGACGTTTTCTTTTCTACTGCCTGAAACAAAGCATTTGGCAAGCTGCGCCCACCTGCCTCTGGGTAGTGTGCTAATTATTTGAGAAATTGCTTAAAACTGGGCACTGGTGCCTGGTGCCAGGCTACTCCTGTGTCCGCCTGTCGCTTGTTTAAAGTGCTGTTCTGGAACCAGAGAGCCATTAATTACAGCCCCAGTGAGACGGGCTATCTCTTCTGATAGAGATCTCCGGAGGGCTGCTTTAATGGCACTGTCAGATGTTTCTGCATTCCTACATGGAGCAATTACTTATCCCGTGTAATTTGCCCACTGATTGAGGAGTTCTTCCACAAGATATGATATTTGTTCCCCTTCCACAGCGCTTGGTGTTTTCTTCCTGCTTTAGTTTGGCAGCTGGTGGCAGCCATGCTCATGGTCATCTCATCTTCTTCCAAAATTCTTCTATCCAACACCTCATTCCCTTTAACGGAGATCTCTGCTGTTCCTGTGGGTGTTTCATGGCAGTTTAGGCCAGTTTCAACTGCACTTGTGCCAGGCACTTTGCAGTACTGGTGCCTGCTGTGGGATTCGGTGAGTCTGTGTTTCGGTGGGATTTGTGCAGTGCGTTGATGGGCACGGTGAGAAGATTCCCCTGGTGCAGCCCTGCAGCTCGCTGGCTGCGTCCTGTCCCTCGGAGCTGCACTTTGTCCAAGCAGGTGGATGTGGAGACATCTCTGTCATTAGTTACATGGCATCGTTCTGCTTCAGTGAGGTGGAGGGACTAAGGGGCTACTGCTCAGGCAGTTTCTATGCTGAATTGCCTCAAATCCTAAAGGTTCCTATTTTCCCCAGCTGGACTGACTTTCCATGTGGAGATGCGGACCTGAGAGGCAGCAGGCATCTCTTGATGGTGCAGGTGCTGCATCAACAGGGGCACAGATTGTACGTCTTGAGGCACCCATTTCTCGCCTGACGTCTTTTCTAGCTGTTTGGGAGATGCAAGCAGTCACTCGAGTCTCTTCTGATGCCAGTGCTGTTGGAGCCCCCTTTGCCCTCGGAGCGCTGCATCCCAGGTGACGGTCCGTAGGAGCTCAGAACATCTTTATGGGCAGAGGCACCCCTGGGCCTGGCTTTTGGAGTTGACGCCAGGGAGCCCGTGTCTTCAGCTCAGCCCTCAGACAGAGACGTGCCTTCTGTCAGGGTCCAGATTTCAGAGGTGTCTTTGGTGGCCTCCGTATGTTCAAAGCTTGTCATTTTGCTGGTGGGGCCGATTATCTCACTGGACCTCCCATCCCTGCCATGGAATTTGCAGCCGCTGCACATTTGTATGGCAGCAACGTGGGTATGGGGGATGGCTTTAATTAGCTGAGTCTCGTCTGGGACCTGGAGGCCGCCAGAGCGTGGAGAAGTCCATTGGAAACCAGCAGAGCCCCAGGATCAGATACGGGTGGTTGTGTTGAAGGAAAAGACCTGCATGGAGCAGCAGATCTTTCCTCGAGATTGGGGGTTAGCAAGGCGGAAACAAGCCACAGCGCTGGTCTGGCACCTCCCAAACGCTTAGGAGCGATGGCTCCTCCCTTGGCAGTTTGCTTTCTCCCCCCACCCCTTTGCCGTGTATATAAGGCCCCCTCGAAGCAGCCTTGGCACAACACAACCCACCCCAGCAAGGCAGACAGTGAGCTGCAGCTCCACTTCCAGCACCTCTGCTCTTGAGGAGAGTGACCCAGACGGCCTTCAGCATGGGTAAGAGCCGCGCCGCAGCCTCCCCGCAGCCCGCAGCAGCTCCAAGCCTTGTAGCCCCGTCCTGGCTCTGGCTCCAGCCGCTGCTTGGGGGCTGCAGACATCCCGCCTTGAAACGGAGTCCCACATGGGGACTGGTGGGTTTGTTCCTCTGCCGTGCTGCAGGGAGGAGAGATTTGGGACTGAGCTTTGGCGTTTGGTCCCACTGGTACCAGAGGTTTCTCTTGTCTCACTACCGATCTGCTTCCAGGGGGTCTTTTTGCCTTGAGAAGCGTCTTCCATGTGTCTGTAGCATCCGTGCTGAGGGGAGCCTTCCCTTCTGCTGGGGAATCATCAGACCAGACGTTCAGTACTGACGTGTTCTCGGTGGAAGCTCTCTTCACTGCTGATGGGGAGGGTATCAGTGAGGGACTCCGAGGATGCAGAAGGGAACTGAGCAGTGGTTTGGTCGGTGATATTCATGGTGGCACTTTAGGGAGGATTCCTCTCCTGGGTCCATCATTTGTCAGTGCCGTAACAACAGCAGATGCTGGTCACAGAAGTCCCCATTGATAGTTGGGCTGGGAGAAGGTCCATCAGGTGGGGCAGAGTCTTCTGAAATGGCACCTTTTAAGAATGTGGACCTTTCTCATTTTATTCTTCTCTTCTTCCCAAAACAGACAGATGCAGAGTTCAGTGCTACGACTACCCCACCTGCCCCGATGTGAAAGGCAAGTCCTCTTGAGCCTGTTTTGAATGTGTCAGTAATGGAACCAGGGTTGGGCCGTTGCCAGTGAGCAAGGAGGAAGGCTGTAGCATCCAGAAAAATGAGTTCAGTCTGATCTGAGAGTCTGTTGAAGCTTTACTTTTCCTTTCCGGCTCGTTCATGGCACATTTTGACTGAGGCTTTCTCTACACCCAGCTCCTAGAGAGGAGGTTGCCTACGTGACCTGTACCTACAGGGAAACATGCATCGACCAACCTGACTACCTGGCCACCATCGATCTCAACCCCAGATCTCCATGTTATTGCCAGGTACCTGTGTCTTGGCTTTTTATTGGGCTGGTGACTGGCTGCTGGCTCTGTGCTTCATAGTGCCCCCAGATTCAGGACATTTACTCTTTTTGTCTGGGGAAAATCAGATTGCTTGAGTCTCGATCTGTCACGCAGGCTGTTTATGCCTTGCACCTTCTTGTCTTCCTGCATCTTTCTGTCTCCATCCTGGCTTGGCTCTTACCCGCTGCCTGTTCATGTTCTGGCTGGGAAACCTCTTGTGAGTTTCGTCATGGCAGGTCTGCCTCTTATTTCTCCACTGGTGTCATGCACGAGATATGGATGTCGTCTGCCTGGAGTCTCACCTTCCTGCTCTCTTTTCACTGTCCTTCGTATGCCTGGCTCTAGTTGAATCTTCTCCATTGCTGTGTCTTGGGGACAGGTCGGTTCTGACTCACTTCCCAACTCACTTCCCGAGCATCTTGGTGCTGCTAGTGAGCTTTTGAGCACATGTTCGGAATCACCTTCTCAGTATCTGCTCAGCGTGGAGAATGGTCTCTAGGGACGCAGGAGGTGTAGGGGATCCAGCACTTGTGCAGAGTTCAGCATGGTTCTGTCGTGCTGCAGTGGCAGAGATGTTCTGTTGTGTGCTGTACAGCCTGCCCGCTGTCATCCGAAACGGGACATCGGCATTTACCTGTCTGCAGGCTGCAAAGACAGGTTATCTACATGAAGGGTGTATATATGACCTGACTAGTCCATTGCTACAAGAGCTTAAAAGAAAATGCACTTTAAAGCCAATACAGGCTTCTGAAAGTTTTTAACAGATTTTGAAGTCCAGTCTTAGGAGGAGTTTGCAGAGCAACGCACCTGTTTTGTCAACATGATAATCATAATTTCTTCATATACATGATTTCCTGAATTTTAGTGTCATGGGGCGAGGAATTCTTGAAAGAATCTCCACATTTCCCAGCTGCGCACAGTACCCTATCAAAGAGCAGTGCTCAGTGCGAGGAGCAGAGTCTCCAGAGGCAGTCCCAGCTACAGTCGAAAGGAGGCCACAAAGACAGGAGTATCTGCCAGCATTAGGGTCCCCATTTCTCGCTGCCTCCCTGCGCGACCCCTAACTCTCCCTTGACTGCCTAGGTGATCCACCGCCTGCCCATGCCCAACCTCAAAGACGAGCTGCATTCCTCGGGGTGGAGCGCTGGCTGCGCCTGCTTTGACAATGTCACAACGAAAAGGAACAAGCTGATTCTTCCCTGTTTGATTTCTTCCCGCATTTACGTGGTGGATGTGGGGTCACAGTGCCGGGCTCCCAAGCTGTGCAAGGTATGGCTGAGGTGATTCAAGGTCAAGTTTCTGGGAAGGAGTTGGGAACTGGTGTTTCTGGAATAATACAGAGGGAAGAAGGGTTCTCTCTTCATCTTCTCTTCCACCCTGAGTTTAGAGAGCTGGGTCACGTTTCCCTCTGGGCTCTCCCCTTTTCAGACCAGAGGCGGCTCTCATCATCATTGTGTTCCTTTCTGTGTACCTGTTGCATTCGGGGAGTCAAATAACTCCACACCTTCCCCCCACCGAAATGGTGTGGTGGACAGAGAAGCCCTTAGGAGTGAGGCGTTGCTGCATTCTTGTCTGTGCAGAGGGGATCTGAGAGGCTTCTGTGCTCCTCTCCGAGGAGGGGCAGGCCCTGGCCAGTGTGTGCTCTTGGAAAGAAAGCTCCTGCAAGTGTCAGAGATGTTCCAAAGTCTCGGGTGGCCACAGGCTCTGCCAGGGAGCGTGAAATGCGCTGAGCAGCTGGAGGCTGAAGTGGGTGTGTGTCAACCTTTTTCAGATGATTGAGCCAGTGGATGTCTTCTGGAAGTGCAACAAGGGATACCTCAACGTACCTCGCAGCCTGCCCAATGGCGATATTCTGATTGCCAACACGGGAGATCCGTCTGGCAATGCGAAAGGTACTTTGCCCTGTAAAAACTTCATGAACAAACTGACCGGTTTGGAAGTGGAGTATGTGATTTGTCACGCATCCCCTTTTGTCTCACAGGTGGCTTCATTGTGCTGGATGGAGAGACCTTTGAGCTGAAGGGGAACTGGGAAAACGAGTGTGAGACCCCCCCAAGTGGATATGACTTCTGGTACCAGCCGCGCTACAATGTTCTGATCAGCTCTGCCGGAGTAGTCCCAAAACGCGCAGGACGTGGATTTTGTCCCAACGACTTGAAGAAAGGTGAGGGAATACAGATGCGGGTGCTGAGCCAGAACTGGCCGAGGTGATGGGAGGGTGTCGAGGGGGCAGGGCGAGGGGACAGGCAGATTTCTCCCCAGACGGCCCGTTTTACAGGCACTGCTACAGGACCTGCAGCGTCTGTCCTTAAGACCGGCTGGTCCCTGTCTTCTCCCACAGCTCCCTAAATCGCTGCAGTTTCTTGGCTGCTTCTGGCTAGTCTGATAGCCATGGCTATCGCGTCTGCGGCCATCTTGGGGAGGGATGAGTGTCCGTGGGTAGCCCCCCCCCACTTCTGCTGACTCGGTTTTCCTTTTCCTCAGGGGTCTATGGGCGCCGCCTGAACGTGTGGAACTTGTCCTGCCGCTCCCTCATCCAGTGCTTTGACCTGGGGGAGGACTCTCTGCCCCTGAGTGTGAAATTCCTGCACAACCCCGATGCTGCCGAGGGATACGTCAGCTGTGCCCTGAGCGGCATCGTCTACCGCTTCTACAAGTGCGAGGCAAGTATTCTGTCAGGAGCCGGGGGAGAGCCAGCCCTTTCCTGAGCAGGCAGGGGAGTGCTCATGGCGCGGTGCCTGTGTTTCTTGTGCAGAGAGACAACTGGGCAGTAGAAGAGGTGATTCGGATACCGGCCAAGGACGTGACGGGATGGATTATGCCCAAGATGCCAGGTTTGTGTGCCCTGAGCTGGATTTCCCTTTTTCCTCCCAAGCGTTGTTTTGTGCAGCCTGGCCAAGCCCCCTGGCTGCCCCTCCAAGCCTCGCTGCGTAAAGACGGGGGAAGGCTTGTTGGGGGGCTGGAGGGCTGTGCACACCCCAGGAAGACACTGCTGCCCTGGCTGGAGCCCGTGCACTGGGGCAGGTCTCCTGTGCCGGAGGCACGCCGTCAAGAATGACACTAAACTGGGCAGGCGTGTTGATCTGCTGGAGGGGAGGTTGGCTCTGCAGAGGGATCTGGACAGGCTGGACCGATGGGCTGAGGCCAATGGTATGAGGTTCAACAAGGCCAAGTGCCATGTCCTGCACTTGGGTCACAACAACCCCATGCAGCGCTACAGGATTGGGGCAGAGTGGCTCGAAAGCTGCCCGGCAGAAAAGGACCTGGGGGTGTTGGTGGACAGCCAGCTGAATATGAGCCAGCAGTGTGCCCAGGTGGCCAAGAAGGCCAACAGCATCCTAGCCTGTATCAGGAATAGTGTGGTGAGCTGGACTAGGGAAGTGATCATCCCCCTGTACTCGGCACTGGTGAGGCCCCACCTCGAGTACTGCGTTCAGTTTTGGGCCCCTCGCTACAAGAAAGACATTGAGGTGTTGGAGCGTGTCCAGAGAAGGGCTACAAAGCTGGTGAGGGGTCTGGAGGACAAACCTTATGAAGAACGACTGAGGGAGCTGGGGTTGTTTAGCCTGGAGAAGAGGAGGCTGAGGGGAGACCTTATCACCCTCTACAACTACCTGAAAGGAGGTTGTAGAGAGATGGGGGCTGACCTCTTCTCCCTGGTGACAAGTGATAGGACGAGAGGAAACGGGTTCAAGTTATGTCAGGGGAGGTTTAGATTGGATATTAGGAAACATTTTTTCACTGAAAGGGTTATTAAACATTGGAATAGGCTGCCCAGGGAGGTGGTGGATTCACCATCCCTGGAGGTGTTTAAAAAAAGGGTAGATGTGGTACTTAGGGACATGGTTTAGAAGTGGCTTTTGTCAGGGTAGGCTAAAGGTTGGACTTGATGATCTTAAAGGTCCCTTCCAACCTTAGCAATTCTATGATTCTATGATTCTAAGAATGGCAGGGAGAGGCGCGGGCTGGGGCTGGATGCGAGGCAGGTTTGCTGTTGATGCTGCCTTCTCTAGAGCTTTCGGTTTCTGTGCCCTAGCCTTCACCGTCGACCTCATCATCTCAGTGGATGACAGGTACCTGTATCTCTGCAACTGGTGGCACGGAGACATCCGCCAGTACGAGCTCTCCAAGACCTGCAAGCCCCGGCTGGTGGGACAGGTAAGGCAGGAGCAGAAGGGCTTGCGCTGTTGGGTTCCTCGTCAGGATGTGGTGGTGGTGGGATGAGAGGGCAACACGTCTCCCACTGCCTCGCTTACAGGTGTTTGTGGGAGGCAGTATCCTCAGAGGCGGACCCGTGACTGTGTGCCGAGACGAAGAGCTGAAGTGCCAGCCGGAGCCCTTGGTGGTCAAGGTGAGTTCTGCGGCCTCGTGGCCCTCCGGTGTCCTTTGCACTTTGCTTCTACTCTGCCCATTCTCTGCCCAGGGTTTCTGGGGTCGGTCTCCCCTGCGGTGCCCGTGTCCCGCAGCATCTGGTGCCTTGCCTGTGCTGGGGAGGAGGCCGCCGCTCTGCTCTGCTCCCCTGGCCCTGCTTGCGCGTGGCTGCTGAAAGAAAGAAGGCGGTAACATGACTGGTGTCTGTTGTGCCTCCAGTGCAAGAGAGTGTACGGCGGCCCCAGCAAACTGCAGCTCAGCCTGGATGGCAAGAGGCTGTACGTCACCAACTCCCTCTACAGCACCTGGGACAAGCAGTTCTACCCCAACGTGGTCAGGTGAGGAACATTTGGGAGGAAAGGGGATGTTTTGATTTAGCAGAGATGTTTTGCTTTAGCAAAGCAGACGATGACCTCCAACACAAAGGCAAGCTCCGGCCAGCCTGGCACGCCGTGCCTGGCAGTTTGCTCACATCCATTGAGAATTCAGGAAAAAAATGTGAGCGCTGGTGTATGGCCTTCCTGGAACCTGGCCCCCGCCCCCTTCTCCCTGTGGAAGCCGAGCTGTTAAGGAGAAAGGAGCAGGAGGTGAAGGGCAGGATCTCTTGAAGAGCACCACGGTTTGCTTGTCTGTAATGGCTGCGCTCTTGTCCCCTCGCAGGGAAGGCTCTGTCATGCTGCAGATTGATGTGGACACTGAGAAGGGAGGCCTGACGGTGAACAAGAACTTCCTGGTGGATTTTGGAAAGGAGCCCAATGGGCCTTGCCTTGCCCATGACATCCGCTTTGCTTCTGGGGATTCCACCTCCGATATCTTGGCCTAGGCGCCACGTGAAAGACTCCCTTCTTCTCTCTCTCCTGTAGTGCAGCCGTTAAGAAAGAGCGTAGGGTAATTGGGTCGGGGGGTCCCCATTCATTGCTGGAGTCTAGATTTCTGCTAACATGAGCTACGGAAGCTCTGCCTTGTTGCGAGGGTTTGGTTGGGGCAGAGCAGTGAACAGAGACACATGGCACGTTTTCAGAGTTGTTTGCAGTGCAAAGCCATCCCCGGGCATGATTCCCAGGGCAGAGCCCGGGGCAATTGCTGAGACGTGGAGATGTGCAGGACGCACAGTGCCTTTCGGCAGATATCTGCATACACACCGTGCCTCGATTGATTGCTAGGGGCCTGTCGGACACCTGCCTTGTCATCCCCAGCCTTTTGGCTATTGCTGTCTAGTACTGGAGACAGGAGCAAGGTGTGGAACTCTCAGTTATGATTCAGAGCCTGTTCGCCCTTGAAAACTAAGGCAAAAGAAAGTGAAGTGCCCAGTTCGTCTGAGTTGCTGTTCTTCAGCCAGGTCATTCCTGGATGGTCTTCCCCTGGCACGAGAGCCCTCCTGGCTCCCTGGCACGTGCTTGGGTCGCTCTGCGTCACCGCTGAAGGAATATGAAGTGCTTTATTTTGAAAAGAGGTGCCTGCTTCCTGACACTGGCTTGCTCTCGTGTTCTGCTTTAAGCATGAATAAAATTGTTCTTTGCATCAGCTGGATCTTCACGTGCCTTATTTCATTGAAGCCTTTCAGATTTATTTCAAGAGTAAACAAATACCAGCAGCGGTTAATGATAAGATCAGGGTTTTGGAATCCCTTAAGACAGGACACTGATTGTGCAAGAGTGTTTCTTAGTCTTCCTGGAAGTTTCTGGCAGAAATTGTCTTTGCTTGTTTTTTTTCTTTTTGTGTGTGCATTCTTGCAGGCCCATGTTTTATAGGGAAACTGGGCAACCGTGTGTTCTTTTTCTGCCCCAAAATGAGCGTACCTTGTCAAAGCAATGTAGGGCTCGTCAGACCAACCGTTTGGTTCTAGTAGGGCTTACTTTAACATCTGTGAAGGATTGAAAGAGCATGTTGAGCGTAGACACTCCGGCGCAGCCCCGTGTGTTTGCTCAGTGGCTGGCTTGCTGCTGGTGGGAATGTTGGTTTCAGCTTGATGAGTTCATTGGACCAGTTCACATGGACCAGCGTAGTCGTAACACAGTCAAGGCAGAGCAAAATTAGGGATTTTCACCCAAAGTCCTCTGCCTACACTCTACTTGACATTGGCAAAATGACCTTAGGCCCTTCAAGATTCTCGACAGACTGTCCTCTTTCACTCTGAGTTTTTCACACAAGCAAGATGTAGTCACTGGAGTTGTAGATCATCCTCCTGTTTAGTGTGTGCTGGGGAGGATGTCAAATCCCGCTCGCACCGCACAGGACAGCAACCACTGCCCTCCAGAACCCTGCTGCGCACCCACACATCTTCCCATTAGTCCCATTTGCCTTGAGCGGCTTCACAAGGGTACAATTTGTGGCCAAAACCACAATTAGTTTGGAGGCTGCAAAAATTAGGATATAAAGAGGATCCTTCTAAGTTTCCACCTTTTATGTGTTTACCTTGGAAGAATACAACTTCGTTTATTCCTTCACACTTCTCATGGCCAACCGTATCACTGCCGCTCTCTTGTGCACCCTGGGGTGCTGCTGTTCAGCATCACGATCGCTTGAGCGTTGCACCCTGTTCTGATCCTCCAGCGCTGCCTTGTTTGAGGGCCTTCTCAGGGGATGTCCCTGCCATTGCGGTGGCTTTGGAATGAGCCTTATCTCACCTACCTTCAGACCCTACAAAGCGCATGTCTCAGGAGAGGTGCCTCCTCCTCTCTGCTGGCTGGAGGGAGCCTGGCCAGCAGACATCCCCGTGCCAGCGCGCATCCAGACGGCTGGAGGTGGCTGTGCTGAGTTCACCCTGGAAACCCCTCCTTGCGATGGGGCCAGGCACCATCCACACGAATGCAGGGAAGAACTCCCTCACCTAATGGCCGTGTCTGTGGGGTTGGTCAGAGAAGCTGCTGTCCCTCATGCTATTGACTGACCACCCTCTCTGCCTTGCAGGTGGTCGCACAGCGAGGCGAGGACTCAGCCCGCACTTTGAGCTGCAGCTGGACCCTGAAGATCAAGAGCAACGCAGCAGAGGTGACCCAGCTCCTCCTTCCACCCCCAGGCTGTGCTCTGCCCAAGTGGGATGGATGTGGACATATTTCTGCTGGTACGAGCAAACTTTTCCACCCGCTCCAAGGCCTGTTCCCAGGTCTTTGGGTCCTGATTTCCGTGTTTCAGGGAGTGCGGGCCTTTCCTCGTCCTTGGGCATGAGTTGTCCTGAGGAATGTGGAACTCGGGGCACCTGCCGTGGTGTGAATGTGCCTCATACCTGGGGAGGTGGTGAATTGGGGGGGCTGAGGTTGGATGCTGCTTCTGTTCCCTCTAGTGGTTGTTTCGAAGATATGCTTCTCCCTGGTGCCAGCACCTGTCAAGTCCTTCGCAGCTTCCAACAGCTCCCCAAAAGTCCTTTTTTTCTGCGGCACAAGCTCGGAGGGAGGATGGCATTTCATGAGTAGCTGAGGGCATCCTTAGGATGCGCTACGCATTGATGCACCAAGTTAAGATGGGTCTTGCAGATGCAGGACTGGAAACTAATGTCCTGAAAAATCCTGGTGGTGGTGCAGCCATCGTGAGTGCTCCGTTCTGCCCCGCGTCTTGGATGAACCTTCAGTTTTCCCTCTCGTTCCAGATAGGAGCAGAGGCAAGAAACAACCCCAGTCTATATTCAGCTCTTAGCAGCAGAAGACCCACGCGTTTCATCTCCTCGCCTCTAGTGTGCAGGGTGCAGCAGATTAATATTGAGATCTGCTAACCCTCCTGAATGCTCTTCGCTGTGTTTTTATAGCATTTGCTCATTTCAGTGTTAGGAAGCTGCGCTGAATATGGGGAACTCGCACTGAGTGTGAATGTGGCCTTTTTTTTTTTCTTCTTTAAGGGATGTTGCCAGGGAGATGAGGATGCAAATGTAACTTTGCGGCTGTTTCTTAAGAGTATTTTGCAGAGGAATCATGGATATTGCAGAGTGTGGAAAAGGGGATTGATTAGGTTGTTTTACCACAGATAAAAATATTCTCTTCTGTAACAGATGAACAATCCCCTGACACATATTCTGCCTTTGCATTCACAGTAGGATGAATAGAGACTGACCAGAAACTCATATGGAGAAGTCCTTGGAGGGGAACCTGAAATGTTCAGATAAACTGCTCAGTGTACGTATTCCTGGTTTACATTTCCACCTCCGTCAGGGGGGGAAGGTCAACCATTCTTGATTCCAGTTGTTGTAAGCATGGCGTCTGATGTGCCATGCTCGTAGGGACTTTTGAGGAACGCTGCTAGTGCCTGTCTTCAGGCAGAGGCAGGAAAGAGGAGAAGAAGCAGGTCCTGCCCGTCCGTCCTCCCCAGCTGCGTGGTGCTGCCACTCCTCTGGTGTCAGATGGAGCGATTGCACGGTGGGAGGAGGCGGCTGAAGGATCTGATCCGTCGGAAAACGGCGCTGCCAAGAACGTGACTCACCGTCCATCTGCCTGTGGCTGCCCCTGGCAGGGCCCTTCAGTGGCAGCCTGAAGTCACTCCTCATTACACGGCGTCTGAAATCACCACCTAAGGATGTGGGTTTTGGAGGGATTTGTCCGGTTGTAGCTGTGGGCTGTAGCGGGGAGGGGTGATCCCACCACTGCCGTGCCTCTGGCCAGATGTGCTGAAGGGCAGTGCGTGTACCAGGTGTGAGGCCAGTAGCCCTGTGCATTTGGTTTGTCTCCGCTCAGTGAAGTGGTCAAGAGGTCCAGGGTGGTGGACCTTCGCTTTGCGCAGAGTTTTGAGCGCTCTCTTTCTGTTTCACGTGCCTTTGGTAGGCCCTTCTGCGCTGGAGCCATTTGTGTCTTGCCACCACCTATGTGCCGTGAGCTGTGCCGCCTGCCATCGACTTCTTGCTGCTCCCCGGGGGATCCACAGCCGGCGGGGAGATTGTCTGCCAGGAATCTCACCGTCCTTCTGCCCTTTTGCTTTCCCCTCTGCCCTGGCAGGAGGTGAGCTCAGCTGGTTTCGCTCTGTGTTCGCCTGCGCCTACAGCTTCTCTGTGGCTTATGCTGGGAGCCGTGTCTCCTGAGCCTGGCTCACGGAGCCCAATGGCTCAGCCACGTAGGGCATGCAGCAGCTTTGGCAGAGCGCAGCGTGCCCTGTAGCACCCGCGCTGTTGTGTTGCGCACTCTACTATCTACCCCTTCTCATCGTATATGCGAAATCAGATTTGATCTCCTTTATGAGGCTGCAAATCCCGTTTATCTTCTCAAACCCTGTGTCTTTGAACAGATTAGTCTGCTCTTACAAAGAGTATTCTATAAACCAGTGTGTCTGTGGCAGGATCTGTCTGGCCCATCCTTAGAGCAGGAGGCTCTGGAGGTGGACCCGTGCGTAGTTGCCTGCATTGCCTTTATGCCCATCAAGAGGGAAAATGGCATCCGGGGAGTATGTTCCAAGCCATTCAAGTTGGCCATTTCAAATAGATCAGATGAGTGACACCCAGAAAAATTATCTTCTGATTTATTCCATCCTGAGGGCTGTTTGCCTAAAATGCTTCAAAGCATCATGAACTTTTGAATCCAGTGTTGAGGGCACTGGAAGCATCCTATCTCTGGCTTCAAAAGGAACATCTCCAGCTCTCGTATTTATTTAGATAGCTAGTAATGCACTTGTCTTAAAGTGTTCATTAGCATGGGGTGTGTAATCCAGTTCCTAAAAGAAGGTAGGACGTCAGCTTTGAGCTCTCCGCACGTCTCAGCCAGAGATGTGCTACCAAACAGAAGCAGCAAACGGCATTACCCTCACTCAACGCCTAGAGGCAGTCCCAGTGCAGCAAGGCTTAAGTGCAATAAAGTCCCCTTTTCTCCCTGTCTCCCGGAGTGGAATAATTCTGCCTTTGGCTGAGTGATCCACCGCCTGTCCATGCCCAACCTGAAAGATGAGCGTCACCACTTTAGGGTGGAATGGAGGCATCGCATCTTTTGTACGTGTGTCATCAAGGAAAAGGAACAAGCTGATCCTTCGGAGTTTAATTTTTTCCTGATTTTTGTGTGGTGGATAGAATGAACTTGTGAGCTCTCGAGCTGTGTACGCTATTCCTGAGGTAACATGCCTCTGGGAAGGAGATGGGATCTGGAGCTTTTGGAACAAGATACAAGGAAGAGGAGTTTTGGATTACCCCTCAATGCTTGTGTAGGCAAATACGGAACTAGGAATCATCAGCAGTCACTTAAAATGCAAGTCATTAAAAAGGAGATCTTAGCTTAGATACAGAAAGAATAGTAAAATGTGTGAGACACCTATATTAGGATACAGTTCCTTTGTCCGTAGTACCATCTTTCTGCTTCTTTTTCAGAGGAGATTGGTGCATTTTGGAAGGCACTCAACCGGCTTTGCGTGCTCATGATAGCAGCTTCTCTCCTGGAGACCGCACATCTGCTGTCAAGGTGTAGCAATGCAAGGAAGAGCCCAGATTCCTTTCTCTGTCCTCAGACGTAGTAGTTAGAGGACATGAAGTGACTGTTTTCAGCAGAGACTTTGTCCGCAACTCGAATCACCGCGGTTTTAGTCTGTACTGTAGAAGCTGTGTCTTACTCCGTTGAGCTGATTGAGGAAGAACAGTTCCTCCGTTGGTCTCTACCTGCAGCTCACAGACAAGTGCCAGTGAGGTGACCTCCCGTTCTCACCTTCCTTCCTATCAGCAGTGCAATTTCACATTTCTTAGTTGCCGTGCATTTGTCCTCACCCCGCAGAAGGTTTCTGGTGAGTGTGTGTATGAGTCTGGCAGCTTCCAAAAATCATCCCCCTTTTCCTCTCTGTTTCCTGTTCACTGCTGATGGGGGAGTTGGGACCCCTTCGTGCACACGTCGGCAATGATTCCGTGGGGCCTGTGGCTGAAATGCCAGGCCCCACAGCGGTTCGGGTAGGAGTGACAAGTAGGAATCGGGGCTCACTCCATGAATTTGAATTTGTCGGCAAAGCTCTGCTTCAGAACTTCATCAAAACCCCACTGGCAGCTGCTTGTACTCAGCCTCCCTGCAGGTCGGGACCATGAGGCAGTAAACACTCTGTGCAGAGCTGTGGGGGCTCCAACCCAGCACTCTCCTAAGCTACATCTTGAAGAAGTTAACAGTAAACTTTGTTAAGCTTCCCGTACCACATCGACAGCTTGTAAATTAACCTCCAAGCCTTGCCCCCGCTGTTTGAGGTGATAAATTGTGCCTGTTTTGACACAAGGGTTGAATGGTGTGGTTTTCCTTCTGCTCCTGAAGAGGGGAATAGACCGTAACAGAATGAAAGCCTTGGGAGATGGGGAGCCTGGGAAGGTCTAGGACAACCTACCTCCCCTGGCTTTTTTTTGCTGGGACACTGGCACTGACTCCAGGCTTTCCAAACTCTGCTGGTGCTCAGCGCCTTGCTGCCCTGTTTGGGGGTGGCAGGAGGCTGTAAAGGGAGTACGGAGGCCAGGACGCAGTGTAGGAAAGAGGGATTTAAGAATGCGAGAGGATGAGCGACACTGAGACACCCTGGGGCACCTGCAGGGTTAAATGGCAGGGTGAGGGGGGACGCGAGGGAACGTCCCCCTGGAGCACTGGGGGAAGGTTGGAGATTGCTCCCGTAGTCGGGGAGCTCTTGCTTGGCTGTTCAGAGCAGACGTAGCGTCCTTGGTGAAGCAAGGTCTTCTCCTGCCGCGTTTAGTGTGCTGTGCCAGCCTGCAGTGGGTTGCATCACCTCGTCCTGCCCATTATCAAAATTATAGCGTGTTTTTTCCTATCAGGGTTGGGAGAGATGGTCGGGAGGAGGGGAGTAGCTGCCACCCCAGTGTGGGCTGTGCAGTGAAGCCCCTGATTGCGTCTCCATGTCGTGGCTTCCATCTCTGCCTGCCACGGGGAGCTTTCCTTGGGCCGAGAGCAGACGGCACTGATTGTGTTCTCCGCTGACCATGGCTCGCTTGGTGGTGTTGCTGAGCCGGCTCTTATCCTTCCTCCTATCAGTTTTAATTAGAAAACTCTACAGCCCACAGCTTGGTTTTGTGAGGGCTGCCAAAGACGTCACCAAGGAAAGCCAAAAAGAGGATGACCAGCAAACTTTGTTAATGAGCGGAGGACTAATGAACTCCTTAATTAGCAGGTGTGCAGGTGCAAGAAGACGGTGCAGTGAGAGATGTGCGCTGTGACAGCAGAAGTGTGCAAAGAGGCATCATCCGAGTGCCTGACATCGCCTCTGACGGGGCAGGAGCTGCTCCTGCGTCCCTGGCCCGGCTGTGCTTCCTGCCCGCCGGGAAACAAGGACGGCAGCGCCTCGGGGACAACGCCTGAACCTCTCTCTTGGGTTTGCTGGGAGAAAGACGGACTGTTGTGCCCAGCTCTGAGCGGCATGGGAGAGCAGTGGTGAGTCTGGGCAGTCAAGCAGAGGAGAGGCAAAGGCTGTTTTGAGCTGCTCTGAGGAGAGCTAGCTCCACTGTGGAACTGCTTCTGGACTGGGGGCTTCCTTCTGTTTCTTGAGGTCTGAGCTCTTGAAATCTGCCGAATCTCATGATCGGATGACAGGTTGGTTCCCAGCACTGGCATCTCTTCGTGCCCCCAAGACACACTTGCTGCCCTTAGGAGATATGAAAGGGTTCGCCTCTGAGAATTGGAGATGGAGGTAGAGTCTTTGCTTCCACTTGCGCACGTGTGGCCCCAAACTCATGGCATGCTGTGAACACGTGTGGGTTGCAGGGTGATGAACCAGGGCGCTGACAGACGGCAGGCGCTGCAAGAGGCAGACCCAGGCTGAAAGCTGTCCCAGGCAAGCAATACTGAAAGTCTCTGTGCTCTCTTACAGAAAAGGTTGTACTAGCTACTTCCACATCCCTCTGCAGTCAGAGTGTGCTGTTGGAAGGCTGGGATGTGCAAACTCCTGCAAAAGCAGTGCCGCAAGTCCTGTTCAGAACCACATGTCTATGAAACGATCTCCTTTCGAGAATTCCTGTAAAAGGGCTGTGAGTGTTCTTAATCCCGAAGAAGAAATCTAGCGATATCCTGCCAGGCTCAGAAAGCAGCGCACAGCCCGTGGAGGCATCTCTGCGTCCTTCACCTCACACAGCTGCAGCAGAAGCATTTGACATGAGAGTGGAAAGACAGCTGACGTTCAGCACTCTGGGTCTTGTGGCGTTGGGCTGTCCTCTTTGTTTTGTCCAGTATGGATGTGCAGTTTCACCGAGTCTCCTTCCCTTTGGAGACAGTGACATCCTGTACGCATTAAACCTGGGATTACACTTACCCCCGAAGTCCAACGTGGAGCCCAGTGCCTCAATCCAGTTTGGCCTGATGCAGTTGAACTGCCCACGTGCTCTTTGATGCCTCTTTCTTCTGGCCTCCCTCGCATCCTTTCCTCCTTATGTTTCCTAGTTTTTCTGATGTCCAGGAAAGGTTCCTCTGTTGGGATCTTCAGGCCCTGCGTGGATACCGTGCTCCGTTAACGGGCTGCTCTAATGCTGTGGAAAAGCCATCCAGAAGTGCCTCTGTTACATGTCTGATTTTTCTTTCTGTGTGGTGACTCTTGTCCAAGTTCTCAACTTCTTTCATAGTCAATAAAATAAGGCTTTGAGCTCTTTCTTTGTATGCTTTCCCCTTTCGTCCATGATTTTATTTTAACGCCTTCCCCTTGCCTTACGGAGAACCTTGATGTACCTGGGACGCAGGTTGTCAGTAACAACCCTACATCGACTGGTGGCATGGAGGTGTCCAGCTGCGGTGGGTAACGATCCCTCTCCTGGCTGCCTTTGCCCCTTGCACTGAAACTGCCGAGATGGATTTCTGCTAAACAAATCACGAGTTCCTGCAGTTGCAGCGGTTTGATGCTCCTCGCTTAGAGAAAGACCGAGTCTTTGGCTGGTCCCGTGTCTGCCTGTCACATGCTTAAAGTGCTGTTCTGGAAGCCACTTAATTACAGGCCTAGTGAGATGGGCCAAGCTGTCCTCTCTTCTGATAGAGATCTCCCGAGGGCTGCTTTAATGGCGCTGTCAGATGTTTCTGCATTCCTACATGGAGCAATTACTTATCCCGTGTAATTTGCCCACTGATTGAGGAGTTCTTCCACAAGATATGGTACTTGTTCCCCTTCCACAGCGCTTGGTGTTTTCTTCCTGCTTTAGTTTGGCAGCCAGGCTCATGGTCATCTCAGGAGGGGACCCTTCTTCCGAAATTCTTCTATCCAACACCTCATTCCCTTTAACGGAGATCTCTGCTGTTCCTGTGGTTGTTTCGTGGCAGTTTAGTCTAGTTTGCATGTAATTGAACAGCACGGGTGCCAGGCACTTTGCAGCATTACTGCGTGCCGTGGGGCTTTGGGTGTTCATAGACCAGACTGGTGGGGAGAGGAAGGAGCTGCAGCTCAGGCACTGTTTCACTATGCTGAGTTGCCCGGGATCCGAAAGGTTCCTATTTTCCCCAGCTGGACTGACTTTCCATGTGGAGATGTGGACCTGAGAGGCAGCAGGCATCTCTTGACGGTGCAGGTGCTGCATCAACAGGGGCACAGATTGTATTTCTTGAGGCACCCATTTCTCGCCTGACGTCTTTTCTAGCTGTTTGGGAGATGCGAGCAGTCACTCGAGTCTCTTCTGATGCCAGTGCTGTCGGAGCCCCCTCTGCCCTCGGAGCGCTGCATCCCAGGTGACGGTCCGTAGGAGCTCAGAACATCTTTATGGGCAGAGGCACCCCTGGGCCTGGCTTTTGGAGTTGACGCCAGGGAGCCCGTGTCTTCAGCTCAGCCCTCAGACAGAGACGTGCCTTCTGTCAGGGTCCAGATTTCAGAGGTGTCTTTGGTGGCCTCCGTATGTTCAAAGCTTGTCATTTCGCTGGTGGGGCCGATTATCTCACTGGACCTCCCATCCCTGCCATGGAATTTGCAACCGCTGCACATTTGTACGGCAGCAACGTGGGTATGGGGGATGGCTTTAATTAGCTGAGTCTCGTCTGGGACCTGGAGGCCGCCAGAGCGTGGAGAAGTCCATTGGAAACCAGCAGAGCCCCAGGATCAGATACGGGTGGTTGTGTTGAAGGAAAAGACCTGCATGGAGCAGCAGATCTTTCCTCGAGATTGGGGGTTAGCAAGGCGGAAACAAGCCACAGCGCTGGTCTGGCACCTCCCAAACGCTTAGGAGCGATGGCTCCTCCCTTGGCAGTTTGCTTTCTCCCCCCACCCCTTTGCCGTGTATATAAGGCCCCCTCGAAGCAGCCTTGGCACAACACAACCCACCCCAGCAAGGCAGACAGCGAGCTGCAGCTCCACTTCCAGCACCTCTGCTCTTGAGGAGAGTGACCCAGACGGCCTTCAGCATGGGTAAGAGCCGCGCCGCAGCCTCCCCGCAGCCCGCAGCAGCTCCAAGCCTTGTAGCCCCGTCCTGGCTCTGGCTCCAGCCGCTGCTTGGGGGCTGCAGACATCCCGCCTTGAAACGGAGTCCCACATGGGGACTGGTGGGTTTGTTCCTCTGCCGCGCTGCAGGGAGGAGAGATTTGGGACTGAGCTTTGGCGTTTGGTCCCACTGGTACCAGAGGTTTCTCTTGTCTCACTACCGATCTGCTTCCAGGGGGTCTTTTTGCCTTGAGAAGCAAAGCTCTGTGATGTATCAGTGCCATAACAACAGGAGATCCTGGTCACAGAGGTCCCCGTTTTGGGGGAAGAAGGTCTATGGGGTGGGACAGAGTTTTCTCAATAGGCACCTTTTAGGGACGTGGACCTTTCTTACATTATTCTTCTTTTCTTCTCAAAACAGACAGATGCAAAGTTCAGTGCTACGACTACCCCACCTGCCCTGATGTTGTGAAAGGCAAGTCCTCTTGAGTGTCTTTTGAATGGGGGTACTTGGGAAAGAGCTCCGTGTTAGTGGAGACCACCATTAACTAACAGTGGATGACCCGAAAGGGAGAAAACTGTACTGATATGGATACCTGCTTGTGTTGTTCTCTTGCCTCTGGGTCAGTAATGGAACCAGGGTTGGGCAGTTGCCAGTGAGCAAGGAGGAAGGCTGTAGCATCCAGAAAAATGAGTTCAGTCTGATCTGAGAGTCTGTTGAAGCTTTTCTTTTCCTTTCTGGCTGGCTCATGGCATGTTTTAACAGAAGCTTTCTCTATACCCAGCTCCTAGAGAGGAGGTTGCCTACGTGACCTGTACCTACAGGTCAACATGCATCGACCAACCTGACTACCTGGCCACCATCGATCTCAACCCCAGATCTCCATGTTATTGCCAGGTACCTGTGTCTTGGCTTTTTGTTGGGCTGGTGACTGGCTGCTGGCTCCATGTGTCAGATCCATGACATTTATGGTCTTCCGCTGTCCTTCGTATGCTTGGCTCTAGTTGAATCTTCTCCATTGCTGTGTCTTGGGGACAGGTCGGTTCCGACTCACTTCCCAACTCACTTCCCGAGCATCTTGGTGCCGCTAGTGAGCTTTTGAGCACATGTTCCGAATCACCTTCTCAGTATCTGCTCAGCGTGGGGAACGGTCTCTAGGGACGCAGGAGGTGTAGGGGATCCAGCACTTGTGCAGAGTTCAGCATGGTTCTGTCGTGCTGCAGTGGCAGAGATGTTCTGTCGTGTGCTGTACAGCCTGCCCGCTGTCATCCGAAACGGGACATCGGCATTTACCTGTCTGCAGGCTGCAAAGACAGGTTATCTACACCTCCTCTGCATCTTTGAATTGATCAGTCGCATTTAAGTTTTAACCTTTCCACAGATCTCCTTTGGTGCAGGGAGTGGTGTTATCACCTCTAAGTTTCCCGTTGCATTGGGGTCCCCATTTCTCGCTGCCTCCCTGCGCGACCCCTAACTCTCCCTTGACTGCCTAGGTGATCCACCGCCTGCCCATGCCCAACCTCAAAGACGAGCTGCATTCCTCGGGGTGGAGCGCTGGCTGCACCTGCTTTGACAATGTCACAACGAAAAGGAACAAGCTGATTCTTCCCTGTTTGATTTCTTCGCGCATTTACGTGGTAGATGTGGGGTCACAGTGCCGGGCTCCCAAGCTGTGCAAGGTATGGCTGACCTGTCTAACAACAAGTTGTTGGGAGGGAGTTGGGAACTGGTGCTTCTGCAATAATACAGAGGGAAGAAGGGTTCTCTCTTCATCTTCCCTTCCACCCTGAGTTTAGAGAGCTGGGTCACGTTTCCCTCTGGGCTCTCCCCTTTTCAGACCAGAGGCGGCTCTCATCATCCTTGTGTTCCTTTCTGTGTACCTGTTGCATTCGGGGAGTCAAATAATTCCGCACCTTCCCCCCACCGAAATGGTGTGGTGGACAGAGAAGCCCTTAGGAGTGAGGCGTTGCTGCGTTCTTGTCTGTGCAGAGGGGATCTGAGAGGCTTCTGTGCTCCTCTCCGAGGAGGGGCAGGCCCTGGCCAGTGTGTGCTCTTGGAAAGAAAGCTCCTGCAAGTGTCAGAGATGTTCCGAAGTCTCGGGTGGCCGCAGGCTCTGCCAGGGAGCGTGAAATGCGCTGAGCAGCCGGAGGCTGAAGTGGGTGTGTGTCAACCTTTTTCAGATGATTGAGCCAGTGGATGTCTTCTGGAAGTGCAACAAGGGATACCTCAACGTACCTCGTAGCCTGCCCAATGGCGATATTCTGATTGCCAACACGGGAGATCCGTCTGGCAATGCGAAAGGTACTTTGCCCTGTAAAAACTTCATGAACAAACTGACCGGTTTGGAAGTGGAGTATGTGATTTGTCACGCATCCCCTTTTGTCTCACAGGTGGCTTCATTGTGCTGGATGGAGAGACCTTTGAGCTGAAGGGGAACTGGGAAAACGAGTGTGAGACCCCCCCAAGTGGATACGACTTCTGGTACCAGCCACGCTACAATGTTCTGATCAGCTCTGCCGGAGTAGTCCCAAAACGCGCAGGACGTGGATTTTGTCCCAACGACTTGAAGAAAGGTGAGGGAATACAGATGCGGGTGCTGAGCCAGAACTGGCCGAGGTGATGGGAGGGTGTCGAGGGGGCAGGGCGAGGGGACAGGCAGATTTCTCCCCAGACGGCCCGTTTTACAGGCACTGCTACAGGACCTGCAGCGTCTGTCCTTAAGACCGGCTGGTCCCTGTCTTCTCCCACAGCTCCCTAAATCGCTGCAGTTTCTTGGCTGCTTCTGGCTAGTCTGATAGCCATGGCTATCGCGTCTGCGAGCATCTTGGGGAGGGATGAGTGTCCGTGGGTAGCCCCCCCCCACTTCTGCTGACTCGGTTTTCCTTTTCCTCAGGGGTCTATGGGCGCCGCCTGAACGTGTGGAACTTGTCCTGCCGCTCCCTCATCCAGTGCTTTGACCTGGGGGAGGACTCTCTGCCCCTGAGTGTGAAATTCCTGCACAACCCCGATGCTGCCGAGGGATACGTCAGCTGTGCCCTGAGCGGCATCGTCTACCGCTTCTACAAGTGCGAGGCAAGTATTCTGTCAGGAGCCGGGGGAGAGCCAGCCCTTTCCTGAGCAGGCAGGGGAGTGCTCATGGCGCGGTGCCTGTGTTTCTTGTGCAGAGAGACAACTGGGCAGTAGAAGAGGTGATTCGGATACCGGCCAAGGACGTGACGGGATGGATTATGCCCAAGATGCCAGGTTTGTGTGCCCTGAGCTGGATTTCCCTTTTTCCTCCCAAGCGTTGTTTTGTGCAGCCTGGCCAAGCCCCCTGGCTGCCCCTCCAAGCCTCGCTGCGTAAAGACGGGGGAAGGCTTGTTGGGGGGCTGGAGGGCTGTGCACACCCCAGGAAGACACTGCTGCCCTGGCTGGAGCCCGTGCACTGGGGCAGGTCTCCTGTGCCGGAGGCACGCCATCAAGAATGACACTAAACTGGGCAGGCGTGTTGATCTGCTTGAGGGGAGGTTGGCTCTGCAGAGGGATCTGGACAGGCTGGACCGATGGGCTGAGACCAATGGTATGAGGTTCAACAAGGCCAAGTGCCATGTCCTGCACTTGGGTCACAACAACCCCATGCAGCGCTACAGGATTGGGGCAGAGTGGCTCGAAAGCTGCCCGGCAGAAAAGGACCTGGGGGTGTTGGTGGACAGCCAGCTGAATATGAGCCAGCAGTGTGCCCAGGTGGCCAAGAAGGCCAACAGCATCCTAGCCTGTATCAGGAACGGTGTGGTGAGCTGGACTAGGGAAGTGATCATCCCCCTGTACTCGGCACTGGTGATGCCCCACCTCGAGTACTGCGTTCAGTTTTGGGCCCCTCGCTACAAGAAAGACATTGAGGTGTTGGAGCGTGTCCAGAGAAGGGCTACAAAGCTGGTGAGGGGTCTGGAGGACAAACCTTATGAGGAACAACTGAGGGAGCTGGGGGTGTTTAGCCTGGAGAAGAGGAGGCTGAGGGGAGACCTTATCACCCTCTACAACTACCTGAAAGGAGGTTGTAGAGAGATGGGGGCTGACCTCTTCTCCCTGGTGACAAGTGATAGGACGAGAGGAAACGGGTTCAAGTTATGTCAGGGGAGGTTTAGATTGGATATTAGGAAACATTTTTTCACTGAAAGGGTTATTAAACATTGGAATAGGCTGCCCAGGGAGGTGGTGGATTCACCATCCCTGGAGGTGTTTAAAAAAAGGGTAGATGTGGTACTTAGGGACATGGTTTAGAAGTGGCTTTTGTCAGGGTAGGCTAAAGGTTGGACTTGATGATCTTAAAGGTCCCTTCCAACCTCAGCAATTCTATGATTCTATGATTCTAAGAATGGCAGGGAGAGGCGCGGGCTGGGGCTGGATGCGAGGCAGGTTTGCTGTTGATGCTGCCTTCTCTAGAGCTTTCGGTTTCTGTGCCCTAGCCTTTACCGTCGACCTCATCATCTCAGTGGATGACAGGTACCTGTATCTCTGCAACTGGTGGCACGGAGACATCCGCCAGTACGAGCTCTCCAAGACCTGCAAGCCCCGGCTGGTGGGACAGGTAAGGCAGGAGCAGAAGGGCTTGCGCTGTTGGGTTCCTCGTCAGGATGTGGTGGTGGTGGGATGAGAGGGCAACACGTCTCCCACTGCCTCGCTTACAGGTGTTTGTGGGAGGCAGTATCCTCAGAGGCGGACCCGTGACTGTGTGCCGAGACGAAGAGCTGAAGTGCCAGCCGGAGCCCTTGGTGGTCAAGGTGAGTTCTGCGGCCTCTTGGCCCTCCGGTGTCCTTTGCACTTTGGCTCTGCTCTGCCCCTTCTCTGCCCAGGGTTTCTGGGGTCGGTCTCCCCTGCGGTGCCCGTGTCCCGCAGCATCTGGTGCCTTGCCTGCGCTGGGGAGGAGGCCGCCGCTCTGCTCTGCTCCCCTGGCCCTGCTTGCGCGTGGCTGCTGAAAGAAAGAAGGCGGTAACATGACTGGTGTCTGTTGTGCCTCCAGTGCAAGAGAGTGTACGGCGGCCCCAGCAAACTGCAGCTCAGCCTGGATGGCAAGAGGCTGTACGTCACCAACTCCCTCTACAGCACCTGGGACAAGCAGTTCTACCCCAACGTGGTCAGGTGAGGAACATTTGGGAGGAAAGGGGATGTTTTGATTTAGCAGAGATGTTTTGCTTTAGCAAAGCAGACGATGACCTCCAACACAAAGGCAAGCTCCGGCCAGCCTGGCACGCCGTGCCTGGCAGTTTGCTCACGTCCATTGAGAATTCAGGAAAAAAATGTGAGCGCTGGGGTATGGCCTTCCTGGAACCTGGCCCCCGCCCCCTTCTCCCTGTGGAAGCCGAGCTGTTAAGGAGAAAGGAGCAGGAGGTGAAGGGCAGGATCTCTTGAAGAGCACCACGGTTTGCTTGTCTGTAATGGCTGCGCTCTTGTCCCCTCGCAGGGAAGGCTCTGTCATGCTGCAGATTGATGTGGACACTGAGAGGGGAGGCCTGACGGTGAACAAGAACTTCCTGGTGGATTTTGGAAAGGAGCCCAATGGGCCTTGCCTTGCCCATGACATCCGCTTTGCTTCTGGGGATTCCACCTCCGATATCTTGGCCTAGGCGCCACGTGAAAGACTCCCTTCTTCTCTCTCTCCTGTAGTGCAGCCGTTAAGAAAGAGCGTAGGGTAATTGGGTCGGGGGGTCCCCATTCATTGCTGGAGTCTAGATTTCTGCTAACATGAGCTACGGAAGCTCTGCCTTGCTGCGAGGGTTTGGTTGGGGCAGAGCAGTGAACAGAGACACATGGCACGTTTTCAGAGTTGTTTGCAGTGCAAAGCCATCCCCGGGCATGATTCCCAGGGCAGAGCCCGGGGCGATTGCTGAGATGTGCAGGATGCACAGTGCCTTTCGGCAGAAAGTGAAGTGCCCAGTTCGTCTGAGTTGTTGTTCTTCAGCCAGGTCATTCCTGGATGGTCTTCCCCTGGCACGAGAGCCCTCCTGGCTCCCTGGCACATGCTTGGGTCGCTCTGCGTCACCGCTGAAGGAATATGAAGTGCTTTATTTTGAAAAGAGGTGCCTGTTTCCTGACACTGGCTTGCTCTCGTGTTCTGCTTTAAACACAAATAAAATTGTTCATCGCATCAGCTGGATCTTTATTTGTCCTATTTCATGGAAGCCATTCTATAATGTTTGCAGCGGTGGCTGATGATTAGGTCAGGGGTTTAGAAATCCCTATGACAGAAAGGCTGGCTGGCCAGGAGTGCCTGTTTGTTAGTCTTCCTGAAACCCAAAGGTTGCCAAAATGTGGCTACAGTGTGAATCCTTATCATTTTAGCTTTCTACATATTTACCCCGGAAGAAAAGATCTTCACTGTCTTCCTTCACACTTCCCATGGCCAAACATATTGCTCCAGCTCTCTTGTGCGCTCTTAATGGTCCCAGGAGAAAACCACTCCCTTCTGGAGAACAGTTCCACAGCTTCACTGAGGCGGCCAAGAGTTCCGGGGGAAACTGACCCCTGCGGGGCCTCTTCTCACCGAGTAGAGAGGATGACGTCTAGATGTGGCACTTCGGGGCATGCTCTAGTGGCAGAGACTGTAGGTTGTTTGGTTGGACTCGATGATCTCAAAGGTCCTTTCCAACCATGAAGATGAAGATTCTATGACATTAGACAGGGGCTTTAGTTTCAGGAGGTGAGAGGCTTCCCTGGGCTGCTGCCTGTTCCCAGGTCTTTGGGTCCCGATTTCCATGTTTCAGGGAGCATGGGCCTTTCTTCGTGCTTGGGTATGAGTTCTCCTGAGGTTGGAGGCTTGGTCTGTTCCCTCTAGTGGTTATTTGGAAGATATGCTTCTCCCTGGTGCTGGCCCCCGTCAAGTCCTTCGCTGCTTCCAACATCTGCCCATGGGGACAGACACCACTGGCACCAACCCTCTTCCCTACGGGAATCTTGCTGACCTGCAGCAGAGACATTTCTATGGAGGATGGCTGGAAGGTGCATGTGAGGTCCAGATGAAGCTGGGCTGCTGCTCATACATGCTTCGTCCTTTGCGTTTATGCCCTGGGGCCTCCTGGAGAAGCTTCCCGTGGTGAGAGGCAAGGTGGGACACAGGGGGATGTGCAGACCGGCGCGGTGTGGATCTGCAGCGTGCTCCATAGTGCAGTGTTGAGCCTCGAATACAAACGGACGAGCCCAAGCAGGCGAGCGCGGGGCAGATTGAGCCAAGGCTGTCCATTTTTTGCCAGCAATCCTCAAGTGCGGTGGGATGAGAGCCTCTGATGGCAGCGTGATGGACGGAAGCTTGCTGGTTTCCGAGTCTACATCTGGGGCAAGCACTGGAGAGGACAAGGCAGCAACCTGCCGGCAAAGATGTGCCTGCGAAGGCGAGCCCCCACCGCGCAGCCGAGCCAGCTGACGCCCAGCTTCGTCGCCAGAAGCAGTAACAGGCTCTGACTAAGTCAGACGTGTTGTGGGGAAAACGGTTATGCCGCTTCTGCCCCCCTCCCCGCCAGCAAATTAACATCCCGCAGTAAACACTCATCCTGCAGTTAAAAGAAACCAGGTCCTCGCTTTTCATTTGCAGTCGCGATTAACATCTGCAACCTCATAAAATCGTTTCTGTGGTTGGGAACGCAGTGCTGGCCCATCGCTCGTCAGGGGCAGCCCCTCGGCCCCGCTCGAGACACCGCTTCCAGCAGGGAACGGCAGGAGAGGAGCAGCCTGCTTTCCCTGCACGGCTCCCAGCCCCTGTTCTTCCAGTGTGCGAGACTGGGTGCAGGGTGCAGTGCAGAAACAGCCCCGTCCCCTACCCCTCTGGGAGGGGAGGAGGTTCGGGTAGCACTCAAATAGCTTCCCTGCACGTTTCCAGCGCTGTAAGACGCTGAAGGCTGCCCCGGTGCCTCCCACAGCCCGAAGCGTGTGGATCCTCCCCTTGGCGTCCTTTTTCCAAACCCTCCTTCCCCCCGTCCTGCTCCCTGTATATTTGAACCCCGGCGAAGCTGCATCTTCTCTCTTGGCTTGCTCCTACCAGCCAGAATGCAGGCAGGATCGTCTTCTGCTGCTGCTCACCAGCAGGCGAGATCCACCCCAGCCTCCAGCACAGGTAGGAGATCTCTCCGTTGACTTGCTCTCAAGAGGAGAAGGCTTGGGGCCCTGGGTGACTTGCTGCCTTCTGGCCGTGGGCTCTGCTCCGGGGTCCTCCTAAACTCCCCTGGAGCTGGCTCTCATGGGTTTGTTACTCCGACCCCCAGAAAGCATAAAGTAAAAAGAAACGGGATGGACGTGGTGTTCTCTCTGGCCAGGAAAAGGGTTTATTTTCTCAAGCTACTGAAAGAGCCAGGAAAGGTTTAGGTAGGCTGGTGATTAAAAGTCTTCTAACTGTTCTCCCCTTTATGGAGCTGCAATTGTAGAGGCTGTGCTTGCCACAGCCAGATACACCATGGCCGGGAGTCCTCTGTGCAGCCCGGCTTTGACGGGGCTGTTTTTGCAGGAGTCATCGGAGGAGAAGGGAGAAGCGAGCTGGGGGTTTCTCAGTGCTTCGGGTAGGAGCGCTTCCCTGGAGCAGCAGGGATACGAGCGATAAAACGAATAAGAATAAAAAGAAATAAGAAGCTGACACAGCAAAGCCGAGTCGTACAATTTAGCCGGGGGTTTTCCTCCCTCTCCTCAGGCTTGCCATCGTAAATGGGGGGAAGGCGTCCTTTTGGTGCTGGTGGTTGGTTCCTTACAGCTCTCGTTCAACTGCATTAAGAACCATTTTCTCAGCAGTTTTAAAGTCTTTTGGAGAACGCGGCGGGCAGGGTTCGAAGTGCCCTGGAGACTTTATCACTGGCCTTTTGGCTGCCCAGAGCCTCAAACCTTCCTGGGGATTATTTGGATGCCCGTGGGCAACCTGGTTTGGATATTGCCATAGAGGGGGAGTGTGTGCAGCCGCTCCAGAGAGTGGTTCCTCCAAAAAAGAAGATTAAAAGAAATCGCTGTTGCCTGATTTCTGTTTGTATCTGTTCTTCTCAATGCAGAAAAGTGTGGAGCGTGTGGTCCTGGCTTCGCCTCGCCTCTGGACGCGATGAAAGGCAAGTCTGAAATCCAGGGCGGGCAGGGAAGAGCCCTGCACTGTCTGTGATTTCGGTGAAGATTAAAACAATGCTTTCGAGAGGGCGTTATCAATTAACTCCATTCTCCTAGCAAGCATTAGGGAAGCGATGGTTTTGCTTCTGGCCTGTCCTGGAGCCAAACATCAGTGGCATAATGACAGCTTGGTGTCAGAACAAACCTTTTTATGTTTCGTGATGGCTTGGGATGGGTCACAGCCTGCAGCAAAGTCACCTGTGACTTCCCTGTGCAAAACCAAATGGGATTTTTAAGTTTTTCAGAGGCAATTGTATTGCCATAGCCCCATGACACCAGCACCAGAGCTAAACCTGGGGAGGGAGAGAGGCCCATCCTGATTTTTCATTGTATTCTGCTCCTGATGGCTGGGATCACACCGTGACAAACCCTCCTTGTATAAAAACCAGCCTCACGGGCTGCTTCCTTACATGTCTGGACACTTTGCTGAAACAGCGATGCTCTGATGTGAGGAGGCCGATGAATGCATCATCTCCAGCTATCCCTCCCTTAATCCTCTTCTCTAGGGCTTAGCAAACATATCCTCGGAACCTTAGAAAGCTCCGGAGCTTGCTCATGATCTGTGAGTCCTCTCCCTGAAACATCTTTGAACCAAGAGAACAATGGAGAGAGGAGTCTTTAAAACATCCCTGTGTGTTGGCAGGGCTGGTCGGTGATTTAAACCAGCACAAATCCCACTGACTCTGCCGCTCTGGCAAGTTCCCTCGGGAACTATCTGGTTGCTTCAGTAACCCTGGCACCCAAAAGCTCTTCCGTGCAGACCCCTGGCAGGTTGGGCTGCCCAGCGGGTGTCGAGAAGCTCCTCGGTGTCCCTGGGATGCCCCGGGGGGTGTCTGAGGATGGGAGCTCTCTAGCTGCATCCCATTCCCTGACGTTTGGTGCCACTGCAGCCGCAGGGACGGGACCCCTCGGCTGACACAGGCAGCGCTGTATAAAGGTTTATAAAGGCACCGTGTTGCAGAGTCAGCCATTACCTGCCCTGGACCAAATCCAAAGGTCCCAAATCACCTCTCTGTCTCTGTTTCCCACCGCTCTCTCTTCCTCAGCATTTCCCAAACCAGTTCTTCCCCACTAGCCCTCGCTTTGGCAGACCTTTATCCTGACGCAGCGGCGAGCGAGTACCACCTCCGCAGCGGTAAGGGCCGTGGGGTCTGAATGCTCTCGTTTGAGGGCTGGGCAGTGCCCAGGTCCCGGAGCAAAGCCGTTTCCCAGCAGAGCTGACGGCACTCGCGGTCGGCAGCAGCTCCTCTCTGGGGAGCAGGGAGAGGGGCAGAGCCGCTGCTGCTGCAGGGACATCCCTAGGGCAGAGCCCTTTCCCTTTCCCAGAGGGATGCTCTGCAAACAGGGAGCTCTTGTGCCACCACGGCATGGTAGATTTTCACTGCTTGGGCTACGGGACTGCACCGGGGCTTGGAGGGCTTTCTGCCTTTGACTTTAGTCTGGCAAGCATTCTGCCGTAGCACTTATGTCTCTTTAAGGCTTCTCCTGCGCAGATGTGATGGAAATGAGACACGACGTGGTTTGATCTGCGTGACTGATAGGACTGGGGAAGGGCTGGCATGTCCTCGCAGGCATGGGGTGATCCCAAAGCCGTGGAGTTCCTCAGGGACTCTGAGGTCTGGAGATCCCTTCCCAGGGCAGGGACACGCTCAGACTGAACAAGCCCAAATCCCCACAGGGCAGCCCCCTCCCAGCCGAGCCCAGCCTGTGCCCCTGGGACGGCAGAGAGATGGGGATCCAGCTGCCCCATACAGAGCGGGGGAACACACCGGCTCCCTGGCAGGGAGACCCTCTCTGGACAGAGACTCCTGCAAGGTCTTTATTCCATCAGATTCCGTCAAACGAGGTTTTTATTCCATCTGCTGATGCTCATGCAACGTTTCTGTGTTGAAAGGTCCCCGGGAGGAGATTGTGTATGTGCCCTGCATCTACAGGAACACCGGGAGAAAGAAACCCGACTTTCTGGCCACTGTGGATGTCAACCCCAAATCTCCGCGCTATTGCCAGGTACCAAACGCTTTATCTCGGTCCTAAACTGGCCCGGGAAACAGCTCAGTGCTTGTCCTTCCTGCTCTCCAAACCTGCTGGTGGTGCCTGTCCAGTTGTCCCCAGGAGTCTGAGCCTTCTTGTGCTTATGAAATTTATGTAAAATCCCCTTCGCGCCCCATCCTTAGCATCCCCTGGGCACCATCGCTCCCCTCCGCGGGGTGAGGCTCACTGGGGGCATCCTGACGCTACGGTGGGGTCCGTGACGCACTGAGCTCCCCGCTCTGCCTCCCCCACTCCCCGAGTGCCATCCTGCGCTTGGCGGGGGAAAGACCAGTGTAAGCGGGGCTGGGACTTTGCAGGTGATCCACCGCCTGGCCATGCCCAACCTGGGGGATGAGCTGCACCACTCGGGCTGGAATGCCTGCAGCAGCTGCTTCGGGGACGCCACCAAGAAGCGGAACCGCCTGATCCTCCCCAGCTTGATCTCCTCCCGCATCTACGTGGTGGACGTGGGAACTGACCTGCGAGCTCCCAGGCTTTTCAAGGTACCCGGGAAGTCATACCAATGCACATTAAAGGTTAAAGGTCTGGGATTGTGGCTTCTGGGGTACATCTAAGAGTTTAGCAGGACCCTGATGTCTGGATGAGGGTACACAGCCCCTCCCAGGGTTGTGGAAGTTGGATGGTCTCCTGCTGATGTGCAAATATTGAGCTCTCCATCCAGCTCCATGCAGGAGGGGACGAGGGCACACTGAAGGGGACCAGGGCACACCGGTGGGGACGAGGACACACCGGAGGGGGCAAGGGCACGCTGGGCGCCAGGCACAGCACTGCCTGTCAGGTTTACAGCCCATGTCTCGCCTGCGGCGTGTGTCTCCGAAGCAGCCCCGGGCACCTGCCTGGGGTTTGTCCCGCGCCTGGGTGTGCAAGTGCCTCGCCAGTGGCCTCAGTTGGCTCCTCCGGGCGAGCGCCACGGCCACCCCGTGTGCCGGCATGCCGGGGGATGTGGGACCGTGCACACTCTGCCCCGGCTCACGCGCCCTCAGCCCCTCTGGCTGCTCGGCAAGTCCCATCTTGAGGCCAGGCAGGAGCTGCTCGGCCACGCTGCAGGGTGACACTGGGCTTGTGAACCGGCGTCCTACTTGCCCGGGACAGCCTGGCGCAGGGGATGCAACGGTGGCTGCCAACTCCCCGGCAGGTTGTCAACCCAGAGGACGTCTTCTGGAAGTGCAACCTGGGCTACCCCCACACCTCCCACTGCCTGGGCAGCGGTGAAATCATGATCAGCACCCTGGGAGACCCGGCCGGCAGCGGGAAAGGTACCCCAGTCCCCCCAGTTCCCCAGGGAGAGGGTGCTGGGACAGGAGGAACAGTCCCCACGTCCTGGTGGCTTTGCCCGTTCAGCAAGGGTTGATCTGTCTGTTGCTGCTCGTTTTACAACACGTTAACTGTTAATCTGGATGATTTCCTCACTACCCACGTGGTTTTGGTTTTGCGCCAGGTGGCTTTATTCTGCTGGATGGAGAGACCTTCGAGATCAAGGGGAACTGGGAGAAAGGGGACAAGGTCCCCCCAATGGGTTATGACTTCTGGTACCAGCCACGCCATAACGTCCTGATCAGCACTGAATGGGGAATCCCAAAATGCCTGGGATATGGGTTTGACCCAAATGACCTGAAGAAAGGTGAGAAAACAGTTGTTTCAATACTCCAGGCCAGAGACGCTGGGCAGAACCGCCAAGAAGGCCAAATTTCAACCCTCTTCTGTTGGCAGTGAGAGCTGTCACTCTAATGGGTGTAGGTAAAATTGTGCAAGATGGTTTGCTTACAAAATTAATTTCACACCAATTCCTAGTGATCGCGGGGATTTAAAAAAGACGAGCCCAGCCCATTTACTGTGAACACCCTTTAGATGCAAGCACCAGAGCTTCAACCCAAGACAGTCCATAAAAGGTGCCGCTGAGCTGCACGTGGGGTTGGATTTTGGCCGTAGGGATGAAGGGTGGAGCCCCATCTCAGCCCACCTTCCCCTCAAAGGTTAAACTGCCCAGCCCAGTCCTAGCGAGATGGTCCCCGTTGGATGCTGGGCACCTTCCCGTGGCTTTTGCCAAGGTCCGAAGCAACCAGCGTGTGCTGGTGCAGGGACCATGGGGCTGCCCCTGGGGAGCTCCAAGGGCTGAGGAACCCGTGGCACGTCTGCTCGAGACCCTGCGCCTCGCAGCAGCCCCTCCGATTCCCCCTCCCAGGGTGCTACGGACGCCGCCTCAACGTCTGGGACTGGACCACTCACACCTACGTCCAGGCCATCGACGTGGGCGAGGATGCGGCGCCCTTGGAGATCCGCTTCCTCCACAACCCCGACGCCGCCGAGGGCTTCGTGGGCTGCACCATCAGCAGCGCCATCCACCGCTTCTACAAGACGGAGGTAGGTGCTCCCCCGGGGCTGGTGGAGATGGGCTGCTGCCCCTCAGGTGACCGAGCCACGCGGCTCTGCACAGCATCCCTCTGCCCGCAGCCCCCGCCATCCTCCCAGCCCGGCCCCGCTCCCCACCGATGCACACACGGCCTCTTTGCGCCCAGAACAGGCGCTGGCTTGGGGTAATCTCTCCGCAGGACTTGTTCTGACTGGCAGCAGTTTAGGCTGAAGTGATTTAATTTGAAGGAGATTTATTTATACCTTTGTTGTGGATTTACAACAGCCCAAGCAATATTCTCTCAGTGTCTGTTGTGTGTAATGATGAACCAGGTGAGGAGAGAGAACACCTTTCACCAAACCAGCTAATCCAGCTGGAAAATTAGACAAGATTTTGGCGCCCAAAGCCCTTACTCATGTCCCAGAGGCTGTCTCCCCCATGGCTCTGCAGAGCCAGAGGTGAGGTTTCCCACAGCTGGCAAAATAGCTGAGCTGCCGCCAGAGACTAGAGGTGGTGGACATGTACACGGAGCATCCACCCCGGCAGCACGTCTTCTCCTGCCTCTGCCGCGCACGCTGAGCCCCCCGGGGCCATGCTCTGTCCCTGCAGCGAGGAGACTGGGCGGCCGAGAAAGTGATCCAAGTCCCCAGCAAGAAGGTGGAGGGATGGCTCCTGCCGGAGATGCCAGGTCAGTGCCCCCCCGGGCTGGGTGCCAAGGTGCTCCCCAGCTCCCCCAGGCGCTGCCGGTGCTGCTGGCCCTTTGTGCAGCTCTGTGGTACCCTCCCCAAGGCTTCATCACCGACATCCTCATCTCGCTGGATGACCGGTTCCTGTACTTCAGCAACTGGCTGCACGGAGACATCCGCCAGTACGATATCTCCAACACCCGCCAGCCCAAGCTGGTGGGACAGGTGAGGACGCAGACGGCTCCTGGTCGCATCCCGGCGCTTTTCCTCCGGCTCCTGGGCTGGGATCAGCCCTTCCTTGCTGTCTTGGCCACCCAGACCTGTGTTCTCTTGCAGGTCTTTGTGGGTGGCAGCATCGCCAAGGGAGGACCCGTGACCGTGTGCGGCGACGAAGAGCTGCAGAGCCAGCCAGACCCGTTCTTCATCAAGGTGAGCTCAGTCGTCCCCCCAAAAATCCCAGCCTGGGCAGCAGTGGGGAGCGGGTCCGGGAGGTTCTCCTCCACCACATCCCATGGGATGGACACGACATCCTGCTGGTCTGGGGGAGGCGGAGGCGTCCCCCGGTCCTGCAGCACCTCTGCTCTTCCGCCCGCTCCCAGGGGAAGAGGGTTCCGGGGGGCCCCCAGATGATCCAGCTCAGCTTGGACGGGAAGAGGCTGTACGTCACCACGTCCCTCTACAGCGCCTGGGACAGGCAGTTCTATCCCGACCTCCCCAGGTAAGGACACCTGGATAAACGAGGATGATGGTGGCAGCTCGTCAGGTGGGAGGCGCGGACCCTGCAGCCCCAGGGACCAAATTTTGGCAGCTCCTTGGGGGCCAGGGCAGGTCCCCCCCAGCCACCCCCGCTGTCACTCCCCTGCAGGGATGGCTCCGTCATGCTGCAGCTGGACGTGGACACGGTGCAGGGCGGGCTGACGGTCAACAGGAGCTTCCTGGTGGATTTTGGGAAGGAGCCCGATGGGCCCTGCCTGGCGCACGAGATCCGCTACCCCGGCGGGGACTGCACCTCCGATATTTGGGTCTAGACACCCCCAAAGCCCCTCTGCACCCCGAAACCCCAGCGCACGAGGGCTGGGGGAGTTCCTCACGCTCAGACCCGTGCGTCCTGCGCTTGCTTAAATAAAACCGAGAGGTTGTCATCCTCCTCCTCCTCTGCCGCAGCTCTCCCCGCCTCAAATCTTGAACTGTTTTGAGGAGCCGAAAAACAAACGTGTGACCAAACCGGGGACACGACACCACTAAACCTCTTTCGACTTTCGAAAACTCTTTTGTCTTTCGACGCCAGGGGCTCGACCCCCGGCCCCTCGCGCCCTGCCAGCCCCTGGGCCCTTTACGCTAATTAAAACTCCCTAATTTACGCCAAACAACCGGTATCTCTCACCAGAGGCGCCCACACACACCACGTGTGCGCACACACACACACACACCACGTGTGTGCACGCACACACCCCCCACACGTGTGCACACACACACTACGCGTGTGCACACACCCCCCCCCCCACGCGTGTGCACATACACGCTATGCGCTGGCACACACATGTTGCACGCGCGCGCCCACGCGTGGCGCGCGCACTAGCGCGTGCACCGGCGCGTTTCCACTCTTGCTTCCTCCTCCTTCTCCCGCCCCGCCAATCAGAAGCCTGTTACTAGGCAGAATTCAGCCCGCCCGCGGCCACTCAGGAGGCCGACCCCGCTTGTATCCGGGTAGGAAAGCCAAAGCGACCAATCACATTAAAGGAGAGCGCGGTATCCGGGCTGACCGGGGGTGCGGCGGCCAATCAGAAAAAAAGCGGCCGGCGGGGCCCGCGGGCGCGTCCCGGTGGGCGCAGCACTTTCAGTTCCTGTTGCGCGCGGGGCAGCGGCACGTGGCGGGGACCGGAGGGAACCGGAGGGGACCGGCCCGAACCTGCCCGGCGTGAGGCGGGCTCGCCCCGGCTGCAGCCGCCCGCAGGTGGGTCGTTCCGTCCGGTGCCACCTCCGCCCCGCCGGGCCCCGCCCGCCGCTCCCCGGCCCCGGACGCGGCTGTCCCCGAGCCCCCGCGCCCTACCCGGCACCGGCCGGGCTGCGCTGTCACGGAGCTCCGGCACCCCCGGCCCCCGTCGGCCTGCCCTGCCGGTGTCCCTGTCCGCATGCCCCTGGGGACCTGCCTTCCTGGTGTCCCTGTCCCCGGGGACATGCCCTGCTGGTGTCCCTGTCCCTGGGGACTTCTGTCCTCTTGGTGTCCCTGTCCCCATCCCCTGGGGACCTGCCCTCCTGCTGTCCCGTGTCCCCACGCCCCTGGGGACCTGCTCTGCTGGTGTCCCTGTCCCTCGGGACCTGCCCTCCTGCTGTCCCACGTCCCCATGCCCCTGGGGACCTCTGCCCTGCTGATGTCCCTGTCCCCATCTCCCTGAGGACCTGCCCTTCTGCTGCCCCCATCATCCCTGTTCTGCTGTCCCCAGGCTGCTGGGGCTTTGCATCCAGGACCATCCATGGGACTGTCACGGCCCCCCTCAACACCCTCAGCCCTACAGGGACGTCCTGGGGGCACGCTGGGCCAGGGCCGTTCCCCGGTGTCCCCCAGCACCCCTGTCCCCTGCCAAGAACGGGGTACCCAGAGCCGGTGGCAGTCTCTGCTGCTGGAGACGTCCCCCTTGGGACTGTTGGGGACATTTCTGTATCTTTGGTGGCTCGTGTCCAGCTGATGGAGCTCATCGGTGGGCCGGGCTGGGACAGGGGCTGGGGGGCGAGTGAGCTCCGGGCTGCGGAGCTCTGAAGGGATTTTCTTCCCCTTTTTTTGGGGTTGAATTTTTGGCTTTCACCTCCTGACAGGAACCAGATGTCATGGCTGACGAAGAGCTGAGCACCCGGGTTGCCAAAAAGGGAAGTTTGTCCCCCGGCAGCTCCCGGGGCGGCACGACCGAGTCGAGCACGCTGCTGCAGGAGCTGAAGAGCACCATCTCGTAAGGGCAGCTCCTCCAGTTAATCCCAGCGCTATCAAATGCGGGTTAATTTAATAAGCTCGATTAATTGGCAGCCCCAGGGACCGAAGGGATGAGCGCTGCGGAGTGCCATGGCCTCCGGCCTGGCTCGGCCCCGTGCTGGGTGCTGTACACACCCAGCCCTGCTGCCGCCTGTTTTGGGTTTTTGTCTGCCTGTTTTGGGTGCAAAATCAATTCAGGGCTTCACGGTCGCGCAGATGAGTCTGCTCCGAGCCTGTGGGATGTGGCTTTATGCCCGTTCTGTTCTGCTGGGGTTAGGGCAGAGCACGCAGCTCTGGTTGTGGGTGCGCAGGGAGAAGGGGCTGCGCTGACCCCTGGGCTCTCGGTGCTCCGGTGTCCCCGTCTTGGCACTGCCGGGGTGCCTGTGGCGGGTGTGGAAGGGACGGGGACGGTGCTGTCCTCGGGAGCCCCGGGCAGTGGCCGTGGCAGAGCTGGGTGGGCTGTGGGATGCCCCGGTGCCGTCTTGCGCTGCGCTAAGGCCTTTCCTCTCTGTCCCGCCCAGCAAATCCGTGCAGAACAAGGTCGACTCCATCCTGGTGAGTGTCTCTGCGGTACGTTGGGCTGAGGGGGCGGGAATGGTGCATCTCCACCTCTCTCCTCTCCAGCAAAGCTGACCCCGGGGTTTTGCCTGATCCCGTTTCCCACCAGGTCGGGATCTGGCTGCGGGGATTCGCCCCGAGAAGCCCCTGGTCACCCTGCCCAGGGGGGTGGCACCCACTCCCTCAGTCCTGCGTGAGACAACCCTTCCGTGTCGCCTCGAGGGGCCATTCCTGTGGCTTCGTTTAGTTGGTTCCCTCGCGCGCAGGCTGCGTTCGTGCTGCCACAGCTGCTCTGCTTTCAGTGCCCCAGCAGTTACTGCCCTTCCGAGGGTAACGAGAGCGCTGCCTCCACCCCCTTCCTTTGGATCCTTAACCTTTCTTTGTCTCTGGTCCCTTCTCCCCCTCCCGGTGGACCCTTTGATCGTAGCAAGATGTCCAGAAGTTTTCAGACAACGACAAGCTCTACCTCTACCTCCAGCTGCCGTCGGGGCCAAGCCTGGGGGAGAAGAGGTGGGTGCCGGGGCCGCGTCGAGGAGAGCAGGGGCTGTCGGGGTGGTGGCAGGGGACACAGACTGGGGAGGCTGGGGAGAGATAACCACAGCTCTGCCTTCTCCTGTCCTGCTTGTGCCACTTCTCCGCTAATTAAGTGTTTGTCTGGGGCTCCCACGGAGCAGCAGTAGCCTGGACCTGAGCTCGCTGACCACGGCTGAGTATATGCACGCGTGCAACTGGATCCGGAACCACCTGGAGGAGCACACGGACACCTGCCTGCCCAAGCAGGACGTCTACGATGCCTACAAGTGAGCGCAGGGACCGGCCCAGCGCCTGGAGCCTCTCATGGGGCCGGGCTTCCTCAGCGCAGCTGGCGGGGAGGTCGGTCAGGAGGGCAGTGGGCGCCTGGGGGTTTTTGGGAATGGCCCAGCCCAACCTTGGGCTCTCGAAAGGAGCTACATGAGCAGGGAGAAGCGGGTGCATCTGGAGGGCAGCGAGAATCATAGAATGGTTTGGATTGGGAGGGATCTTGAAGCTCATCCAGTGCCACCCCCTGCCCTGGGCAGGGACACCTCCCACCAGCCCAGGTGGCTCCAAGCCCCCTCCAACCTGGCCTTGAACCCCTCCAGGGATGGGGCAGCCACAGCTTCTCTGGGCAGCCTGGGCCAGGGGCTCACCCCCCTCACAGTGGAAAATTTCTTCCTCAGATCTCATCTAAATCTCCCCCTTCCAGTTTGAAGCTGTTCCCCCTCGTCCCAACGCTACATGCCCTCGTAAAAGGTCCCTCTCCAGCTTGTAGGCCCCTCCAGAAGGGCTCGATGGCATTAACCCGCGGCTCTCTCCGGCAGGCGATACTGCGACAACCTCTGCTCTCGCCCTCTGAGCGCCGCCAATTTCGGCAAGATCATCCGGGAGATCTTCCCCAACATCAAAGCCCGACGGCTGGGAGGCCGAGGCCAGTCTAAATATCCTTCTGCAAGCCCAGCTGGCCGGGGAAGCTGCTCGGACTGGTGGCGACAGCACTGCTTCTCCAGTTTTTCCCATTTATAAGTCTGTGCATGAGGTGGTATTTTGTAGCTTCCTGTTTTTTCGGCTCCTGAAGGTTCAGCTCGGTTGTCCGAGGAGGGCTCAGGGTTGCCCCGTAGTCTCGGGGCAGGCTGGGGGGAGCTGGTGGCTGCTGTCACCCCTCCAGGATGAGCCTGTCGTGAGCCCTGCAGCCGCACCCCTTCGAGCTGGGACCCGACGCGTCCCAGCCGTGTGACAGCGAAAGGCCTTAACCCTGCCAAACGTACTGCTACAGCGGGATCCGGAGGAAGACGGTGGTCAGCCTGCCGCCCCTGCCCAGCCTGGACCTCAAAGTGACGGAGACCGTAAGTCCTCTGCTGCCTATGTGGCTTGGGTATCGCCGGTCTGGGGTAACGAAGCTCCTCGCTCGTTAGATCTAACGAAGGTGGAGGGATGCCCTCTCTGGGAGCAGGTTCTGCTCTGTCCCATGAGCCTCCCCCGGGGTGGTCGAGGACTTGCCTGCCCAGGCATGTCAGGATCGGGCCCCGTTTGCATCTGGGTGTCCCATCTGGTTCCGTGGGGGCTCACGGCTTGTCCCGCCGGCAGCAGTCGGAGCTGACGGAGCTGGTGCAGTCCTACAGCAGCGAGGTGATGGAGGCGGCCTGCGCCCTGACCTGCGACTGGGCTGAGAAGATCCTCAAACGCTCCTTCAACAACATCGTGGAGGTGGCCCAGTTCCTCATCCAGCAGCACATCATCAGCTCCCGCTCGGCCCGCGCCGACCTGGTCATGGCCATGGTGGTCTCAGGTGGGTGGGACGGAGCTCCATCCCTGCTCGTCCTGTTGGGGTCCCCCCCAGGATGTGGTGTCCCCTCTCCAGTTGCCCACACGGGGGTGGGCAGCGGGGGTGTCTTCCCATTGTCACCTTCTGTGCACCTGCAGAGAGCACGGAGAAGATCCACCGTGAGAGTCGGCCCCCACTGACGGCAAAGAAGAACGGGCTGGACACCCCCGAGAGCAGCGACAGGAGCCAGGGCCAGGTGAGACCCCCCCCCAGAGCTGGGGCGAGCCCGGACCCCCACATCCCCCACTCCGTGGGGGAGAGGGCACGCTCAGGGAATCAGCCACAACACCCCCTTCCCAAGACCACTCTCTGCCCGCAGCTCAAGAAGGACAGCGGCCCCAAGCCCCCCGGCCCACCCCGGCCTGAGAAGAAGAAGCCCCCGGAGCCCCCCAGGGCGGCCAGTAGCCCTCAGGTGAACGCCCTGGTCGCCCGCCTGCCCCTGCTCCTGCCCCGCATCCCGCCGGGGGAGCGACCCACGGCGCCCGGTGCCGCTGCCATCCGCTCCTCCCCTCCTGTCCTGGCACCCAAAATCACGGCTGCCCCCCTGGGGGGCACCGTCAAGGTGGCCCTGCCGCTGCCGGTGGGCACGGCCTCCCCCTCCCTGCCCCTGGGGCTGGCCCCGGGGGCCAGCGGGCCAGCGGGGCTGCTGAGCCAGCCAGCCGCTGTCCCCGTCCTCAACGTGCTGCTGCCTGGCGTGGGCGTCCCCGCGGGCGAGAGCCCTTGCAACCCCCGGAGCGCGGGGTGCAGCAAGGGTCCCGGCCCCCAGGACTCGCAGCACCCCAAGGCCACCAAGCGTCCCCCAGAGCTGGCCGGCAGTGATGCCACCGCCCTGCCGAAGCGGAGGCGTGGGCGTCCGCGGAAGAGGCCGGAGGACGGTGGCGCGGGGGAGATGACGGAGCTTCGCGGCAGTGCCGATGGCGGTGGCTCTCCCGGCGGTGGCAGTGCCACCAGCCCCCTTGGGGACAGCCCAGCCCAGGGCTCACTGCCCACCCAGGTCGGTGTCACCCAGGATGGCAGGACCAACGCCGAGGTCACTGATGGCCACGAGCTGGCACCAGAGGAGGAGACGGCACAGCGGAGCCCAAGCCAGGCCAGGTCCCCTCCAGCTGACAGCGGGGTCTCCTGTTCCCCCCGGGAAGGAGGGGACACCCCTACACAGCCCCATGGACAGACACAGGCGGGGACCGGTCCCGCCGCTGCCACCTCCCAGCACTTGGACACGTCCACCTGTGTCCCCACATCCCGAGGGGGCTCGCCGGGGCGGGCTGGGCTCTGCGCCCACCCTGGCACTTAGGGGCCCCCCTACCCCAGGACCCCCAGCTGTGCACCCCCCATTAAAACCCCAGCGCTCTGTCCCTCGGTCTGTCCTGTCTGTCGGGGGTCGGGGGCTGCGCTGGGAGTCTGGACACCCCGAGTGGGTGGGGTGGGAGGGTGCGTGGGACCCCGTGGAGGTGACACCAGCGTCCCGTCCCGTCCCGTCCCCTCCCGCGGGCTCTGCCCAGCCCCGGCCCGGGGGGAGTGAAGCTGCGGGTGGGCTCAAAGCAGCCGGAGCGGGTGACACGGGGCGGGGGGGGGGGGGTCTCCGGCCGTGGGGGAGGATTTGTGGGCACGGGGCGCTGCCTCAGCTTCCCCTGCGGGGGGCGCAGGGATCCGCGCTCCGGGCGGGCGGTGACGACGGAGCCGCTTTTCGAGGGGAAAAAAACGACGTTTTTCGGCCAAACCCGCGGGCGCGCCGCCCCCGCCACGCCCCATCAGACCACGCCCCCTCCGCCAGGCCACGCCCCCATCGTCGCTCGCGTCCCTCCCCCATCCTCAGGCCACGCCCCCCTCCCCGCGCGCGTGCCGCCGGGCCGGCAGGGGGCGCTCGCGGGCGGCGCGGCCCCTCAGCCCCGTCAGGCGGCGCCGCGGGCAGCCCGGGCCGCCGGGGCCTGCGCCACCCCCGCCGCCCCGCTCCGCCGCCCCGCCCCGCTCCGCTCCGCTCCGCTCTCACCCGGCGCCGGCACCGCGCAGGTGAGCGCCGCACCGGCACCGGGAACCGCCCCTTCTCCTCCGCGAGGCAACGCGCCCCCCGCCGCCCTCCCCGGGCCCCCGCCGCCTCCTCTGGGCCCCCACCCCGGTGCGGGCCGCGGCGACACCGGCGCCCCGGGAAGGGAAGGGAGGTCTCTGGGGTCTGTTTTGCGGCTGCCCCGGGAGGTCACTCACCCGCCCCGGCCTGTGCCCCTTCCCGGAGAGCCGGGCCGGGCCGCCGGGGGTGGCCGGGGCCTCCGCCACCTCCCCCAGGCTCGCCAGCACCGGCGGCCGGGGCTTTGCGGGCCGAGCGCGCCTCGTCGCGCAGGAAATTCATCTTTTCCTCTTTTTTTTTTTTTTTTTTTTTTCTCCTTCCCCCCCCCCCCCGCCCCCCCCGCGCCTTTCCCTTCCAGCCGATCGTCCCCGGAGCCCCGCGGAGCCGCTGCCCCCCAGGATGAGCCGCTTGCGCTGCCCCGTGCGTCGGCACCCCGGAGCGGAGAGGCGGCGGCGCGGGATGGGATCGCACCAGGTACCGCTGCTCCGCCCCGGCCTTCGGGGGACGCGGGCGACACCCCCCCCTCTTCCCCCCCCCCCCCCCGGCGAATCCCCGCATCCCCCTGCACCAACCTCCCCGCCTTCGGGGCCGGCCCCGGAGCGCATCCCCCCCTCCGGGATGCCGCCGGGCTGGTGGCGTGGGCCGGTTGGAGGAGAGTCTCGGGGACCCGTTCGGAGGCTTTTTCAGCTGATTTTCTCCGCGCCGTCAGACTGTCATTTCTGACGAGGCTTTGCCAGCCCCCCCCCCCCCCCCCCCCCCGGAGCCATCTGGTGCCCCTCGCGCTTTGTAATTGCCTAAAATATCTACTTAAAGAGTGGAGATGTTGCGTAACGCGTTGGGCTGGGGAGCAGCGGCTCGTCCAGATCCGTGCCTTGGCCGTGGGTTGATAATTCGTCGATGCTTTCCTTTTCCCCCACCGCCTCCCCGAAACTTCTGCTTCAAGTTGATAGTGACTTCAGGCGCAATAAATAATAATAATATTTAATCACTCCCTTTGCTGTCCCCTGCTTTGACCCGTTGTGAAACTTTGAGAAGCAGCGTGGGGAAGTAACCGGGTGGAAACGCTGGTTTCCAGGTCTTTGGCCCAAGTGCTGCTGCCGTCCTGCTCGCAGCGCCGGCTGGGAGAGCAGAGGCTTTGCAGTGCCACCGAGGTTTTTGAGCTCCCCTTGGGGACTTTGTCGCTCTCCGCGCGAACCGGTGGCCGTGTCGGAGGCCTCCCTCGACTCCTGCGAATGCCGAGGGGTCTGTCTGCTCCTGCAGAGCCCGCGGCTCAACCTGCAGCCTCTCCCCGGCGGAGGTAATAGTCACTGACTTCTTCCTTGGAAATCCGAATGGGATTTCAGTCTGTGCCGGGGTCGTGTGCTCCTTAAATCACAGCTGATTTGTCATCACGTAGCTCAGGGTCTGTGCTTGGATGGGCAGCGCAAGAGCCGCTCTCGGAGCCCGAGCCGGGGATGTGAGCTCCTTGCCTTTTCTCCTTCCATTTTAAGTCCCATCCAGACGGCTTATTTCAGGCCACACTTTAGAGAAAAGAACTCGGACGTGGCTGTGGGTAACGAGAGCGGCTCGAAATGGTGAATTTACATATATAAACGAGTGTGGGAACGTTCAGGCGCAAAGTGCCTTGTGATCACTGGGAGGAGGAAACTTCCCATGGGTGGCCGTGCCAGCGCGGCTCGCTCAAGGGTTTGGTGAGCTCGGAGACAGGTCGCTGTGATGGCAGGGTTTGTCCTCGCTGGCTCAGGGATGGTAATTAACCGCTCGCCAGGGGCGGAGGGGTGTGAGGGAAGAGGACAAAAGGTTGGATGTGTTTGTGTGAGTAAGGAGTGGATGAGCCGCCGCTGTGGTATGCGTGGAGTGGGCTCGCGAAGGGCTTCCTCGCCGAGGCGCCGCCGCCTGTTGCTGCAAAACCCGCCTTTTCCAAAGGGCTGGGGCACTTCCCAGCCTCTCTCAGAGGTGAGAAAGAGTTTAGCGCTCCCACAATTATATATATATATATATTTATTTTTTTTTAATGGCGAAGTTAATTTATAAGTAAATCACTGGATTCAACGCCTTCCCGTGGGGCTGTGTCATTCACAGGGGAGGAGGGAAAGAAGGAAGTGCTGGCAGCGCGGTTCGGGGGCTTTCCCTCTGTCCTTGCGCCTCCGTCCCCTCCGCGGCCCGGGGACCGTCGTTCCGCAGCGGGGGAGATGGAGTGACTTCCTAGGAAAGATGCCACAGAGACAAATTATAAATAATTTGCTGTGGCTGGACATTCGGAGCAGGGAGTTAGTGGCATCTCCCTTAAAGAATCGAGAGGCCGAGGAGCGTTGGGAGCCGTTCTTTAATGAGTTGAGCAGTTTGTCGGTCTCCTGCTGCGTTTCTTGCTGTTGCTGGGGCTGTTTCTTCCAGCAGAGCGTTGCTCGTAACCTGCTGTTTCATTAAGGAAATGGCTGGTCCGGTGCGTCGGGGCTTTGACGTACTGGTTTGAGGCACCGGTTCAGCTGAGCGGAGCCGCGCTTGGGAGGGAAAGGCTCTCGAAGGCCGCTCTGTCCTGGCGGGGGGCGGCTGCGCTGGACGGAGGAGCCCGTCCTGTCTGTCTGTGGCACCAGCGATCGCGTGGTCCCTGGCTCAGGGCTTCCCCTTTGCCTTTTTTCCTGCAAATCCACTTATTTGCTTTCCCTCCGCTGTTTGTTCCGCAGCAAGATGCTGCTGCTCCGTTGGAGAACGGCCCCAAAGCAGCCCTTGTGCAGCGGGGGAGGTTGATGGGCAGAGTCTGTCCTCGGGGACAGTCAGTCGCAGTCCCTTCGTGCCTCAGTTTCCCCAACCTTTAAGCTGTCACCTGAGGAGTCGCATTGAGTTGCTCTGTTTGCGGCGGGTCCGGAGGGACGCTCCGAGGAGTGGGGACTCTCCCCTGAGCGTAGCGAGGGGCACTGACTGTCTATCCTCCTCCGGCCCCCCCCAGCGCCGCCGCGATGTTTTCTGCCCCCATCCCAACTCCTGTGGCCTTCCCGAAGGCACGGCAAGATGTCGAAGGCCGTCAGTGCTGAGCAAAACAAAAAGTAATGCAGTGTAATAGAGACCAGATGTCTTGGTGAGGCTTCATCCTGTCCTCCTGGTTGGTTGCCAGGGCTAATATTTCTTATTCAAGTCAGGCAGGAGCAAGACTTTTCTTTTTTTTTTTTTTTTTTTTTTCCTGTAAAGCCACGGCTCTGTTCCCGTAGATCTCCCTCCGCTTTTGTCCCCCCCGAAGGAACGGTGCTCTGGGATCGCTGCACCGACAGGCGGCTGCTCCGTCGGTAGTTTCTGTGCTAATAGGGACTTCCCTTTATTTCATATTTAATCACCGACTTCAGGGCTGTTCCACCAGAGAGAAACTTGGCCCGTTATGGCTGTGGGTGGAGGATGAACCACATGAATTCAGCTCGGCCTGTTTTCCAGACTGGATTGCTTCATTGTGTGCAGCTGATGGGGTTTTTATCCCTGTTGAGACCAGCGATTTGGAATAGGGGAGTTAGGCTGAGCCTCCGGAGGTAAATAGTACGTTGTGATACGTTTCACAAACGGTGATGTGAATCACGGAAAAACGCGGAGAGGTGCAGGAGGCGGGGAGTGAATTCCCTCGCTGGGATTCTTAGGGAGCACCAGGAGGGGAGACGTGTCCTCGGTGGGCTCCGAACGGCCCCGTTGCCGGGATGGCACCGAAGAAGGCGTCTGTGTAAGTGTCTGGGGAGGGGGCGGCCGAAGAGCGAAATAATAATAACAAAACAGCAACGCACGGATTTCCAAGCCGTGCCTGCGGTGCGGAGGTAACCCCGCAGGCCCGTGGGTGGATTTATCTTGCGCAGTTCCTTAATCCAAGTTTAACCCACTCAGCGGCCGCGAGCTCTGGCCGGCTCCTCGCTGCTGCGGAGCCGGGGCGCGGGTCCCTCCGGGCCTGCCCGGCCGGGGGACGGCGGCCACGGCATCGGGGACTTGGGGCTGGCGGTGACTGCGTCGCGGACACCTCGGAGTCATCGGGATACCTTGCGTGAGTAGGAGGTTCAACGTCCAGGATGACAGCCTGTGCTGTCCCGCTGCACCAGGTTTCTCCCGCCAGCCCCGGGTTTGCGGGGAGGGAGGTTTAACGGGATCCTTCGCGCTTTTCCTCCCTCTACAACCCGGCGAGGAGGATGTCGAAAGCGTTTCCCTGCATGGGATAAACCAGTCGGGGCCGGCAGAGCCCTCCGTGGTACTTCTGTGCAGGGACTTCCGCACCCGCCGCGGGGCCGCGGAGCCGCCTTTGGGGCTCCGGCAGATGCCACCGCTCACTTTTTTTTTTTTTTTTATTTTTCATCAGTTTGTTGTCCCGGTTGTCTTGATGCAAACATTTGAAGGACCCCGGAATTGCACGAGCAAAGCTCTGGGCTGCTCTTCCTCGGACTCGGCTCCGCTCCGTTCCTCTTCAAGTCCCGCCTTGCCGGGTTACGCCGACGGATCTCTTTTTTGCCGGCATGGTGTTAATTTAGAAACTAGATCGTCTGGGCGTTTCGTGGGGCAAGGCTGGGCTCACTAAGAAGGAAAACCAACTTCCTTCAGCTCGCAGGGTCTTTAGGATCTAATGACCACAAATATTTGAAGCATGCGGGATTTGTAGGGAAGGGAATGGCAAGCACAGAGGAAAACGTTGTGTGTCGCTGCCGTGCGGACGGGGTGAAAGATGCCATTCATATCAGTTCAGACTGCTGAACTTTGGTCAGGCTTTTTTCACCTCGTAGTTAGAGCTTAAAGTGCTTTGAAAACAAGAGGAGGAAACGGGTCTCCGTGAAGCGGCGCTCGCATCTGGACGCGCCGACCTCGTTTTTACCGGCTTGGAATATTTAGGGAGAAACACCGTGGGTTTCCTCACCCCTTTCTCCCGCGTCGGGAGCTGTAATCGCTCGTAAAAATAAGCAGGTCGTTAAATTAACGGGGAAATATCTCGTTGCGAGAAGCCGCCGGCGCAGCCTCTGCGGGCGGAACAGGGGCTGGGGGGTCTGTCGGGGGAACAGACAGGCAGAAAATGGTTCAGTGAATTTCTTTTCCAAAGACAGTAATTTTTTCCACCGTGCTGGACGTGAAAAGCAGGAGGGAATTGGCAATCTGCTTGCAGCGCTCAACATTTGTAAAAGGCATTGTGCCCTTCTGCTGATCACGAGCTGTCTTGTTGTAGCGTACGAGCAATAAAGGGAAGCAGCCAGGGCCGCAGTAATGATGGCAGATTGAATAGAGTGCCTTATTTTATTTTTAGAGGACGATTTCACTTGGCACCGGCCGCCTTTATTCTTGCTGGTTATCCGCAGAGATGCACCGTTGCTCTTTTTATTGAGATGAGAAACCAGGAAGTGCGTTCGATCCCTCGTTTATCTTCTTTTTAAAACGTAATTAAGTACTAATCGTCGGCGAGGGTACGTAATCCGGGCAGCGGCGTCTGGACTTTGAAAACAGGGACCGCCTTACAACCAACTCGGTTCTTGCTCCGGCTCTTTGCTCGCCCGGCCCCGACGGGGGATTTGACCATCGAAGCACCCTGTGCCGCTGTCGCCCTCCGTCCCGCAGGGAGGGAAAATGAGCAAAAACCTGGGGACGGGGGATAAAATCCACCTGCTCCAGCGAGAAGCGGAGCCACTGCCTCCCCCCAGCCCGCGGCCCTCTAGTCCCAAGCCGTGCAGAACGCCTTTGGGCTGGAGAGCGTAAAGCAACCTGCTTATTTATATTTTATTTTTTTCCCCCCTCTCTTCCTCTTTTTGGCTCGCTCGATTTATTTTTTTTTTTTTTTTATCGTCATGGTAACAGGGAGATTTTTTTGTGTGTGTGTGTAATGGCTGATAGATGCTTGCAGCGCTCTCTCAAGCCCGAGCGGGAGCTCACCGAGAAGACCTTTAAACCCCAACGTGACCAGCTCGGGGTTGCGCTGGGCCAGCTGGCGCTGCCTGCGTTGGCTCGGGGCAGCGTCCCTCTCTAGAGAAAGGCTTCTTGAAAAGGTTTGCGCCAAACCTCAGCTCTCCGTGTCCCTTGAGCTGTATCCCAGCACGGATTCCTGATTTCCCACCTTCAGGCTGGAAGCAGGTCTCCTCCGCAGACTGTCCCTGACTTTTTTTTGTGTGTGTGTGTGTGTGTCTTGTTTTTTCTTTTCAGCTTTGAAGCGCGCAGACCCGCCACTGCTATGGGAGACTCCGTGGTAGACCCAGCCCGAGGGACAGGCGTGGACCAGGCGCCCGGCTCAGCGCCCCAAGGGAATGGCGGGACGTCCCTCAGCGTCATCACGGAAGGTGTCGGGGAGCTGGCGGTCATCGACCCCGAGGTGGCGAAGAAAGCCTGCGAAGAGGTCCTGGAGAAGGTCAAGTTGATGCACGGCGTCTCCTCCGACAGCTTGACGAAACCGGCCGATGGCAGCGAGGCCGAGCGCGCCCCACGGACCGCGGTGGATTTGGCCAACGGAGACATCGTGGAGGGCTGTGAAATCAAGTGCTTGGACGATCCGCCTGGCACGGCCTCTAAGATCCAGGAGGAGGACGAGACCGTGGCCAACACTGTGAAAACCGCCCGGAAGCGGCAGAAGAATAACTCTGCTAAGCAGTCCTGGCTCCTCCGGCTCTTTGAATCCAAACTCTTTGATATCTCCATGGCCATTTCATACTTGTACAATTCAAAGGAACCTGGTGTGCAGGCTTACATTGGGAATAGGTTGTTCTGCTTTAGGAACGAAGACGTGGACTTCTACCTGCCACAGCTGCTGAATATGTACATTCACATGGACGAGGACGTGGGAGATGCGATCAAGCCCTACATCGTGCACCGCTGCCGGCAGAGCATCAACTTCTCCCTGCAGTGTGCCCTGCTGCTGGGTGCCTACTCCTCGGACATGCACATCTCCACTCAGCGACACTCCCGCGGGACCAAGCTGCGGAAACTCATCCTCTCGGACGAGTTGAAGCCAGCTTACAAGAAGAGGGAGCTGCCGTCGCTGAGCCCGGCGCCCGATATGGGGCTGTCTCCTTCCAAAAGGACTCACCAGAGGTCCAAGTCGGACGCCACCGTTACCATCAGCCTGAGCAGCAATCTGAAGCGCACAGCCAGCAATCCCAAAGTCGAGAGCGAGGAAGAGGTAATGTCGGGGCTCTCCGGGGCTCAGCCTGCCCGGGAGGGGATGCTCCCGGGGCCGTGCTCCCGTGTCAGTTCTCATCTCGTAGCTCCTCCCTTAACCGCAGGGTTGTTTTTTTTTTTTTTATGTCCTAGTTGCTGCCAACAATCAAAGTTTTGAGTCCTGTGTCAAACTGAGACACGCCGGTGGGTCACGCTTGAGGGTGTTGGGGCTCCAGAGGGGGAGTTTTGTTGGTGTGAGGGGAAGGGAGGGCACTAGACGGCTTCAAGGTAAGGCTGGGTCAGGAGCACGGAGCCGCTTCCTGTGCTGCTGAATTCCCACACGATTTGGGCAACAGGGATGGTCTCTGCGTTTTGCAATCTGCAGCCATCAAGATCGCTGTTGGAAATCTGATTTCCTCCTTGTCCCGACTTGTTCGCCTTTAACAACGCTGAGGTTCATTCGCAGGCAGGATGGGCGCTGGGTGGCCGGGAGCAGGAGGAGAGCAGATAAACCCATCGGCTCTGCCGACCCCGTGCCCTGGCCAAAACCAGCCCTTGGGGCACAAGCCCTTCTGGCCGCAGGGCCGAGAGCTGCAGTCGTGGGGTTTGGCCGCCGCCGCTGCCCTGTGCCTGGCTCAGCCTTGGATTTCTGGCTGGTTTTCGCGGCTCCAAGGTGGTGGAAAGCCAGGCTTTCCCTGCCGGAGGGGCCGGGCTGCGCGGAGGAGACGCTTCCAGTTTGCAGGGTTGGGCGCTAACGTGGTTTAACGCCAAAGCAGACGACGATTAAACAGGTAAACTCGGGCATACGCGTGTTGCACGTTTTCCAAACCCCAGTAGCTCCGGTGGGTTTTGTGGCATTTATTTTGAAGCGTCGAAAAGTTATCGGCACAAAGTTGCTTTGGCGCCGAGCTCCTGTGTCGGCGCGGGCCGCGAGACTCGGCGCGCGCTCGCTGGAGAGCGAGCGTTTCTCCCGGAGAAAATGCGGATTATTCATTTCACACGTCTGCTGACACAGAGACTTTTGGAGCGAAGGGATGAGCAGCATCCTCGGCAGCGGGGCCTGGAGGGAAAAGGCGGGGAGAAACAGGGAACTTTTTTTTTTTTAATTTCGTTTTGTTTTGAAGGGCTGGTGGTTTTTAGCGTGAGCTAAAAAGTGAGGTGCTGAGAAACGCGGGGCTGAGATGAGGAGGACGGGGGAGGTGAGCTGGTGCTGAATGCCGATTTTTCTGAGCCAACCAAACCTCTTCCCCTGCCCTGCCTGGAGAAGTTGAAACGCTCCCCCGGGGAGGTGCTTCACCAGGCTGGGAAACGGCTCGTAAAACCGCGGTGCCGAAGGTCCGGTCCCGGGGGGGGAGCGCGGTTCGGCAGCCGTTCAGAGCCGCCGTCCTCCGCGCAGCTCCTTCCGTGGGTCCTCCCCACGTGGATGAGACCCCGAGAACCGACTTCCCCGCGGCTCTGTCTAGACATTCAACGTCTTGTGACTGTTTTCATAACGGTGGAGTATTTCTTGGCTTTCCTGCCTTGCCCGAGATTCCCCCTTTCCCTCAGCTTCGCGCTGGTTTATAAATCGTTGGAAGGGGCCACGTGGTGTCTGCCGGGCGCGGGGAAGGCTCCTTTGGGTAAGGGTTTGAAGGAGGTTTTGGAGGCGTGAAGCGGCCGCCGTCCGGGCTGGTTTCAGGTTAAAACCACCCTGTCCCGCTCCCTGCGGTTCTTGGGCAAAATCCCAGCTGGGAGCCGGGGTCGCAGCGTTTGCCGGTGGGTAAATGAATCTTTCATGTCGCTGCCCGTCGGAAAACAGCCGGCTGATGGAGAGCAGGACGCGCCGAGGTCTCTCCTACTCGCGCCGGCTGCAGCCGCTTGAAAAATGGAAACCCAAGCTTTGCATAAATGATGGATGAAGGCAGCGTGGCGAGGAGTTTCTCTTGGCAATGTTGGAAACGTGTTTTGATCCGGAGGCGGGGCGAGCCGTTTAAACGGCACACGGCAGTAGGGATACTTGAGGTGCCGTAAGAACTTTCCTGGCTTCCGAACAGCCCCAGCCACCTTCCTGGCCCGGTGTTATTTTAAGTGCTGAACGTTACGGCCTCCTATTTGAACCCGGCGATCCCCGGAGCCGGCCAGGTGATGGCGGGGCCGGGCAGGTCCGGCATAAATTCCAGCAAATTCCAGAATTCACTATTTTAAGATACTTTAATCCACAAGTTGCTCGGTCCAGGAGACCCGCGGATGTCTGAATTGTGTTGTGTTGGGACCAGCCCATAGGTTGCTCCCCAAACTTTCTTAAACCAGAGATTTTAGGGCAATAAAATCCGATGCGTGCTCGTCTGGGAGTTCTGTTTTCCCCTTATGCTCCTGTGTCTCTGCCGCCAACGTCCTCGCCGTGGAGCCGTGGGTCGGGAACCCGCTTCTGCCGCGCCTCCCGAGAGACTCCTGTTTCTCTCTTTGCGAAAAATTGCAAAACCGGAACGTAAAACCAAGAAGTTGTTGGTCCGGATTAAGGGAGGCTGCGACACCTGAATCTCCTTACGGAGCGCTGCCTGCGGTGTCTGGTCTTGCCGTGCCTGCCTGGGCGGCTCTTCCCAAGGGGAGCAGAGGATGGAGAACGGGCTTTGCGGAGAAGGTGGCCGTTCCCGACCCGTGACCGGGGGCTGTTGGAAGAGCGGGAGAAACGGACTCTGGAAGAGCTGTAGGGAGGAGAAGCTGAAGCATTGGGCGTAGGTGTGAAATAGAAGCCGTAGGGGACAGGGCTGGAGGAAGAGGTGCAGGGAAAGGAGGGGTACGGAGGAGGACAGGTCTGTCCCGTCCGTCCCTGAAAGACTGTTGTGGAAGTGTCCTGCGATCTCTGGCGGTGCCGGAGGCTCCGCCGCAGGGCTTCCAGCCAGACTTGGTCCCGGTGAGGGGTTTCCCACGTCCGGGCTTCGTCTCCCCTTCGCCACCAAGTCCCAAAGCCGCTTTTTGGCTCTACCGAGGAGGTGGTCCGGTTGGGTTTATTTTCCCATCGCTCCTCTCTCCACTGAACAATACGGGGGTTATTTTCCCAGCTCCCATCAATCTTCTCTCCACTGAACAATTTTGGCCTCTTCGACGTTTCCTGTAGGTCGCCTGTTCTAGACCTCTGGGGTTTTATTTCTCCTCTGGACCTCTGCCCGTTGCTCCACATCTTCCTCGTGGAGCGCGGTGCCAGGTCCTCCCTGTTTCTAGGCTCTTAAAGGTGCCTCTGTCCTTCGCTGCCAGGGCCGCGGGTACCTGCCGTTCCCGGATTAGCTGAGTCAGACCCAAAGCAGGTATTAATGCTGCTTAAGGGAGGGGGAAAAAAAAAAAAAAAGGTTTTAGAGCGTGGTGGGGGACGGCTCTTAGCAAAGTCCGGAGTCAGCCCTGGGGTGAATCCGTCCTTTCCCCCGCGGTCGCCTGGCACTTTTTTTCTAGAGAATAATTCTTCCCGCTGGGGGCTTTACGTTCCACTTGTCACTTCACGCTGCGTAACCGCCGTAAGAACGGGCCGGAGGCAGGGGGGGGTTATTTCAAGCGCCGTTCGCACTGTGGGGTTTTATTCCTCACCGGCTTACGCGTCCGTAATGTAATTCCGCGATACGGTTCTAATGGTGTAAATTTATTTTGTATTTATTACTTTTCAATTAATACAAAAGCACGCAAAGGAAAAGCCGCCAGCTGGAGACTCCTGTCGCCTTGCGTTGCTCCGGTTCGGGGTGGATGGCCTCAGCCTTTCCTCCAGCCCTGGTTTTCCAGGGTGGTGGTTGTATTTTGCCGGAGTCCAGGTGTGTCCCGTTCTCCGATTTATTTACAGACAAAGGGTGGATTAAATGCTCGGCATTGAATTTTCCACCTGAGCAACATGAGACCAGGAGGGGAGGATCCGGCTGTAACCTGAGGCTGGTGCTGGAGGCCAGGGGGGAGCCACCAGGGAGCGTCCGTCGGAGATGGTCTGGGATGGGGCGGTTGGATGGCTTTGGCTGCGTGCTCCACTGGGATGCCGGGAGACCGCGGCCAGGATCCCGTGCTGTAGACGTGGGGGCAGGTTGCCGTCCCGGCGCTTGCACGATGGGGATGTTTTAACTTCTTTTTTTTCACCTGTTGACGTTAATTTCCAAGACGAGACCCTCGCTGTCTGCGGCAGGAGCGGGTCCTGCCCGTGCCGTTGGGTCGGTCGCGCTGGGCAGGAACCCGGTGGAGTTGGGCCGGGTGGCTGGTGAAACCTCGGTGGGGTGGACGCCGGCCATGGCGGGGACACGGTGGCCGGCTCCCCGGGGTTTTGGCGGGGCTGCAGGCAGCGACCTGGCAGCAAAACCTCCCCCCGGGGCAGAACGGCTGCTTCAACCTCAGTAAAACCCTTCGTGGCTGGGCCGAGCAACCAGAACCTTCCGGAGATACCTGCTGGGGCCAGGAGGGGCTGAACTCGGGGCAGGGAGAGTCGTGGTGCTGTCTGATCCCCGTCATTTCACCGAGCTCTACAAACCTGGAGCCTCGCTGGCTTTGGGGAGGGTGTGTGGGGGGTGTGTGTGTTGTTTTCTGTTTTTTAGTGCCGCCTCCTCCGCGAGCGCGGCGGGAGCTGCTGTGTCGGCGCAGCGAGCCCTCGCCAGCGCCGGGCTTTTGCTGCACAAACAGGTCGTGCTGCCTCCGCAGCCTGCCAACGCCTCTGCCCCCGCTCCTGCCGCGGCGCCTCGGTTACCCGCTCCCCGCTCCCGTCTCCCCACCCCTCCAGGGGCGGACGAGCACCCCCAGGGTCTGTCTGAATCGGCGTTTTTGGGGGGGTGAAGGCACCCGGGATGCGCTGCCGCCCCCGCTTCGCCTTTCTCCTAGGGCTGGCTCTTCGTTGCTTTTGGAAAAGACGTTTCAAAGGTGAAACCCACACCCCCCCTCCCCAAAACTCCGGGTTAAAGCGGAGGCTGGTTGCGAGCCCTTTGGCTCCCCAGGACGCACCAGTCACCCGTACGCAACCCTTATCTCCGCTCCTGCTCCGCGGGGTGACCCCGGCGGCCCTGCCAGCGTGGCAGGGCACAGCGAGACGGGGCTGAGAGATCCGGGACCGCGATGGCGAGTCCTGGGGTTTGAAGTAATTTTAATCTCAGGGCAGATGCACCGAAGTTTATAGCTGAGAGCCCGCAGCCGGGTGAAACAGGGAGGATGCTCCCTGGGCCCCGCTCTGCCTCCCACCGGCGTTTTCTAACTCCCGGAGCCTCGGAGGTGGGAAGAATAAATCCCGCTGACTGCCTGGAGAGTGGTTCATCCCTCAGATCCATTCACGAGCTAAGATCAAGGTTCAAAATATGCTGAGCAGGGAGGGGAAAAACAGCTTTTTACGTCCTTTTTTTTTTTTTTAATACCAACTGGATTAAACGCAGTGATTTCTAAGAGGGAACGGCTCGCTTTAGCTGCGCGCCTGAACCCAGCGCCTGCTCGGAGCCGGGCCGATGGTGGAGAGAGCCGGGCAGACCGGTGTCTCCGTGCGAACAGAAATGTTTGGCTGAACTGGTTCCACTAGTCAAGTGGAAAGGAGGAGGAGAGAGAAAAAAAAAAAAAAAAAATTAATTAGAAACCTGCTAATTGAATAATCAGTTAAGAATCTAGGCTGGCTGCCGGGGAGGGAGCGCTGCAAACGGCAGCTTCTCAAATGCCAGCGCCTCGCTGTTAACGCGGGGCCGTGGCGCGTGGGTGGGTGGTGGAGGAAGAGCAAAGCTTTCACGCGACGCGAGCGCGCTGCCCACGCCGGGGGGGTTATTTTCTTTTTTTTTTTTTTTAACAGCAGCATCAGCGTTTATCTTGAGAAACGGCAGCGCGGGTTTATATGCAAATCTGTTTACGTCCGCGTTTCTTGCACGGATTCGCTTATCGGAGCACCTGGATCTGAAAAGTGCTTTTGATTCAAGGTTGCCCGACGCGTCTGACCCCGGTCTTTCGCTTTTTAGCCCCCGTCCTTGCCCTGCCTTTGCCCTTCGGGGTGTGGAGGAGCATTGTTGGCCTTTAACCTCTGGAACTGCACCTCCAGCAGCGCTGGCAATAGGCGCTTTTTCGGGCAGAGCTCGTTTCCCCGCCGCCATAAGAGCGGCGTGGCTACCGGCGAGCTCGATGCCGGTGTGGCAAACGGCTGCCAGGTCCCAGGGACGGGTCCGAGTTGGGAGGTTTTGCATCTTTTCCTTATTGTCCCTTTGGACGCAGCGGGGCGTCCCCCTGCCTGCCGGGCTTCCGCGTGGCCACGGGGAGAGCGGTCACTCGGGCTGCAACCTCTCGCTCCTCCGGGCATCCCGTTTTCGTGTCTTTTAGCTAAAAATACCTCCCTTTCCCCATAATACGGGCAGTGTTGGTGAGGCGTTTGCCTCCCAAGAGCCGTCTTGATTTTAAAATTTTTTATTTTATTTTTTTTTAAGATACAAAACGCCACCGTCCGTAACATCCGTTTTAGTTTTGTCGCAGGTAGGGAAGTCCTCCTGCGAAGGATTTGTGGAAGCGAAAGCGCTGGTGGGGCTTTACAAAGAGAGATGAAGTTATTTTTATCGGTGCGACGGGGTGCGTTCACCGGGGTAGGAACTCGTGCTGAACGCTCCTACGTCTTAAGAAAGGCCAAGAGTTTTAGCCTTGTAAACCCCAAAGCGAACCCTGCGGAGACGGAGGCTGCGGATGAGCCCTGTCCCGAGCGGAGCGATGGATAGAGGGGAGAGATGCAGAGACGGAGGCTGCGGATGAGCCCTGTCCCGAGCGGAGCGATGGATAGAGGGGAGAGATGCAGAGACGGAGGTTGCGGATGAGCCCTGTCCCGAGCGGCGCGATGGATAGAGGGGAGAGATCCGGCGACGGCCGCGACTGACCGTAAACACCCCTTTGCACCTGCCTTTCGCCTGAGCCCAGGGGATTAAACGTTCAAGGTTTCTTGTTTCCCGAGCGACAGATCTGGAAACTCGCCCATGCTTGGGAAAGGGCTCATCCGCGTGGCGAGTTTGCGAGGGAGAGGAGCCGCGCTGCCGGCGCCCTTCGGCTGTGCTCGTTTCCCCGCTCCTTCCAGCCTGCTTTCCCGGGGAAGCGAGTCTCGCGGGATCCTCATCTCCTCCAGCAGGCGCTTTTGGAAGCGTCGAGCAAACGCCGCGGAGGGGAGAAGCCGGGAACGTGCCGAGCTTCTTTACGTTTTGCCGCATCGGCTGCTTTGCGGAGGTTTGTGCCCCTTGGTGACGCCGGCCAGCGTCCCCCGGGGCCGAAGCAGCCCCCGGCGAGGGGATGTGGGAAGCGTCGTGGCGGCTGGAGCTGTTGCAGGGGAGGAAGGTTTGGGGGACGTAGGAGGAAGCCAAGCTTGGCCAGGTCTTGCCCCACGAGCTGTGTTCCCTGGAGCGCTTTTTTGTTACGCTTTGCTGGCTGGCTGCCGTAAAACTACCCGAACCTCGCTGGGGAAATGGTCAAATATCGAATAGAGGCCTCAAAAATGTCCTTCCTTGAGTGGCCGGCGGGTCCGGCCGCCCCGCTGCATCCCCGGGCAGAGCCGCGCTGCGCTGGATGGGGGGAATAGGGAATACCAGAGCCCTTGGGCCCTCCTGCAGCCCTGTCCCTTGGGAGAAGCTGGTGGGTTCAGGCCAAGCTCTGCCCGGCCTTTCCCTGCCCCTGCGGAGCCGGGGAGAGGAGCCTCCGGGGGAAACGGCGTTGCTGGAAGCGCAGGCGCATGGGGAGGAACCGGCTCCAAACACGTCCGGAACTGCTGAGATTATGCCGGAAGGTCAGACGCTAAGCAAAAAAAAAAAGAAAAAATTAATTCCCACTCCAAGTTCGTTATTCCTGTTCTCCGGATCCAGGTTTTGTGCTGGAGGAACTCGCCGTGCCCCCGGCTCTGGCTCATTTTCTGTGGGACGGTGCTTCCCAAAGCCCCGCTTTTTAAAAGCTTTTCCACTTACCTCCCGACGGCACCGTCCCGCAGCCGCCTCCCGCTGTTGATCTCCTGGTCAGAGATTTTTTTTTTTATTTTTTTTTTCTTATTTACAACAAAACAGGGGGAAACTGGTCCCTAAATATCTTGATTTAAGACGCAGGAATGAGTCTGATGCCCGGGAAGGAAGCAGCAACGTGAGCCCGGAGCATCTTCGGGGCTCGGGATAGGTATTTTTTTTTTTGTTCTCAGTGAGCCTTACGGGGTCTCGGCGCTGTTTGGGTTTTTATGTGGTCACGCGGAAGCGATTAATTTAAAGACTGTTATTTCTTAGGGTGAGACTAAGCCTGGTGGAATTAGCGTATCCCTGTAATTAACGCACTAAACCCAGACCTGTTTGTTTCTTTTTGGGAAGTGGATTTTAAAACCAATTACACGCACCGGTCTCAAGGGCGCGAAGCTCCGTTTTGTTTTTTTTTTTTTTTTTTTTTTTTATTATCTCTCTTTTCGGCGTGAAAACAGTGGCCGTGTGGGCTCCCGAGGTGGTGGGCGGTTGGGGTGGAGGTGGAAAGCGCTGGTTTAGGGAGGAGGCGGGAGGGGGGGGGGGGGTGGGTGGCTTTGGGCGACGGTGGGGAACGTGGCCGAGGGCTTGTGCTCGCGGTACCAAGGCTTTGCTGGGCTGCGCCGGGATGCCGCTCCGTAAAGTAACCCTTCCGCTGGTGAAAACTCTCTCGTCGACTTGAAAATAGTTTAATCGTTGGGGTCCTTTTTTTTTTTTTTTAACTTTTAGGACAGTTTCCGGGGGTGGGGGGGGTGGTTAATTTTATCTGTCGAAATTAAGAGGCGGAATTAGAGTCCAGGGGAGAAAAATCACGCGGTTTTGTCGATGGAGAGGGGCCGGTGTCAGGGCAGATACCGGCACGAGCATCCCTGCCTGCCCCACCAGCTCCCGTCTCTGCCGCTGCTCCGAGCCGAGAAAGTCAGAGCCGAAACCTGAGTTACGCTCCTGGGGTAAAGAACATTTTAAAGGATGTAAACGGGGAAAATCCGTGGGGGTTTTACGGGTGTTCAGCGTAGGATCTGCCGATTGGGCCGCCAGTCCCGCTCCCGCTTTGGTTCCACCACGAGCGGCCTCGGCCGGAGGCGGCTCCGGTTTAGATCCGGGAAGTTGTTGTCGCGTTACTCTGGAAGCACCACGTGCAGGTTTGGATGCCGCTTCCTCTCCAAGAGTAAAAGGCGGCGAAATTATGATGGGGTGGGGGGGGAAGAAAAAAAAAAAAAAAAGAATTAAATGAAAAGTGATGGTTGTGAACCTGGAGCTAAACTATTGCTTTTTCTCCCCCTCTCCCTCCTTCCTCTCTCTCCTTTCAAACAAACACCACCACCCAAAACTGCCAACAAACCCCCTTTCCTCCGTTTCCCAGGAGCTCTCCTCCAGTACGGAAAGTCTCGATAAGTCATTCTCTCCCGTAAGTGGCCCGTTTCGTTCCTGCGCCCGGGCTGCCTGCCTTCCCCGCCACAGCAGCATTTCCTCTCTGCCACCAAAACCCCGGCCATGGCCGCGCGCCGCGAGCACCTCTGCTCCCCAGCCGTGTCCGTCCCCCCCCCCCGGCCCCCGGTGTCTGTCACCGCTTGAGCCCTCGCCGAGGGGGACAAAACCGGCGTCACCCCCCCGGCTCCCCGGCACCGCGCGCGCACTGGCTGCCTGGTGCCACCGCAGCCGGGCTCGCGGCGGTGCCGGCTTCGATTGAACCTTTCCCGCTTGTCCGGCGGAAACGGAGTTTGGGGCAAATTCGCTTGCACCGGTTTGGCTAAAATAAAGCAGAAAGCCCCAAAGGGCTGGAGGGTGGCGGGGGGGGCCCCTGGGTACTCATTTTACCCCCCACTCATTTTACCCCCCGCCTTCCCCCCCCTCCCCCCAGAGAAACCCTCGTGCCGCCACCGAACGGCGGAGGCCGGGGGGGGGACGGGGCTGATGCTGCTGCCCATTTCGGTCCGAGCAGTCGCTGACCTTGGCGTGGCGGCGTCCGCAGATGAAAGAGGAAATGCTGTTTCCTTGAATTTTACTTAAAAGTCCTTTGCCAAGATGGGATTTAATTTGCTTTTTTCCACGAATCATTATTTCTTCTCCCCCCCCACCTTTCTGTGTGTTAAATTTTGGTCTTTCAATCAAAACCCAGCGTTTCCCTTATAGAGCACTTTTCTTTCAAAATGAGCCTTTTTCATTACGTTTTGGGTTTTTTTTGGTTTTGTTTTGTTTTTTTTAAATCAATAGCATCTTCCTCATCTGTGTCGTTTTCCTGACGGCGGGTGCGTGTTCTCCGTCTGGGATTCCCAGTGGGCTTCCACGCGTTGAATGTGTAGTCCATGATCAAAACCACTTACCCGGGGGCAGCGGCGCCTTGCGGAGCCCCATCCCTCTGGGCCGGGGTTTGGGTGGTGAACTCCAGCCTTTTTTTAGCCTTTAAAAAGAATTATTTGTCCCGTATACCCAGCTCTCATCCTTCTGTGCCTGCCGAGGGAAGATTTTCACACTTTTTACGCCCCGCACGGCGCGGGCAGGAGCATTGGCGCTGCGGTCGCTTACAGGCACAAGGGTTTTACCCCTGAGCACCCCCTGGCGCAGGCTAAATAACCTTCTATTTGTTATAAATCTCCTCCAACTCCACGGTTTTTGAGAGGTGCAAGGGACGGCGGGATGCTCGGGCAGCCGTGGGTGCTGGCGGTTGGGTGGGAGGTAGGACACCGGGCTCTGAGTCCCAATTTACCGCCCAAATTTAGGTAAGTTGCTTTATTTTTTTTCCCCCCGCCGCCCCTCCTGCTCCTCCCGGCCAAGGAAAAGCAGCGACGTCTCCTCCTCCGGTGGCTTTTTGAGGCTCGGTGTCAGCGGGACGCTTGCAGGTTCCTCGGTCCCAGGGCATCGCAGGAGCCTCCTCGCCGTCCTCCGGCTGCGGTGATGGCTGTTGCCGCCATCCCCTCCACCGGGACCGTGCCACCCATCTCCGTGGGTCAGCGCCCCGTTCCTCTCCCCTGGAGACCTTTTCCCCCTGGCTCCGCTTGTGGTTTTTCCACGGCAGATGGTGATGGCAGCAGCTGGGGCTCTTTGGAACCATTTGTGGCAAATTCATAAACCCGCTACAGGCTGGAGCCGAACGATCACGGCATTTAGAAATCCTGCCAGGTCCCGGCTGCCAGCGCCGATGCCGAAACCATGGCGGCTGGCAGCGAAGCCGAAGGGGCCGGGCAGCAGCTCTGCCCCACTGGGTGCTTCCCAGCTCCCATAGACCGGGGGTGGGTCTCGCTCCCCGGGGAGCGCGGGACCGTGGGCAGCAGGAACGGGGTTTTGCTGTATAAATGCTCCGAAACGACAAAATGTGCTGGTTTGAGCCGAGGAGAGGTGGGACCTCGGGGTAGAGGTCGGTAGAAGAGAAGAAAACGCTTTGGCAGCTGGAAAACATCCCGCTTGGAGGCTGGGAAGGGTCCCAAATTAACCCTCCTGGTTTTTGGAGATGCTTAAAGCTCGCCCAGGCGAAACCACCCGGACGAACCCACCCGGGCGGGATGGCTGGGGGAACCGGACCGGCCTTGCCGCGGTGTGACACCTCCGGCACCGCTCCGACACTGGCTCTCCCTCCTCCGCCCGTCCTGTAGCCAGGACCGGATCCGTGTCGTCGTCCCTGCCCGGCGCTGGGAAGCGGTTTGGGAAGAAGGACGCTCCTGAAGCGTGTCTTAGCAAAACACAGACACAAAAGCCCTGCCGAATTTAAGAGCGGGGAATATTGTTCCTTCCAAGCGCTGCCAGTGAAATGTTTTGCCGTAGTAGAAAGTAAACGGTAGAAAGTAAATATTTATGTTGGATCAGAGCAACAGCAGGAGCCGTCGGGTGGTCGGAGGAGGGAAGAGCATCTCCCGTCCTCTCTTCGCTTGGCTTCAGGACCGTGATGTTAATGAGCCAGGGCAAAGGCAGCTCTCCGCAGCCCGGCGTCGGCGGGACGGCCTTTCTGCAGCTCTCCGGGCGGGCTGGAGACGGCGTTTCCTGCGATGGCTCGGGCCAGGGACGGCCCCGCTTCAGCTGATGCCGTTTTCCAAAGCCGCTTCTCCATAACAGGATGCGAAACTTCCCGGAGCGGCACTCGGCGAGATGCCTTTGGAGCGGGACGGGATGGGGAGGACGTTTCCCGGCCGCGTGTTTCTGGCCGGAGGAGCCGAGACCTGAAGGTTTTCAAGCGGAGCATAAACATCGGCGATGCAGACGGGTCACGGAGGCGACGGGGCGCTCCCGGGGTCGGCACGGCTTCGCTCCGTTGGCTGCAAAGCCGGGAGAAGGTGCCGCAGGAGATGGTTTGGGATCCCTGGAGAAAAAGGGGTTTAAAAACCGCCTGTGCTTGCGAGAGATCAACGCAGGGCTGAGCCGGGAGGACTTGGCTCGCGGTCTGCTCCTGCTCGTGGGCACCTCCTCACCTGGGCACGTCCTGAATTCCCACCCGGCGACTCTTTCATTAAATTATTCTGCCAAGTAACGCAGAGGGACCTCGGCGGGGACACGGGGCTGTTTGAGCGACGATGCCAACTGCGTGCCGGACCTGGAGACCCGCGTCCCCCCAGAGACCAGAAGGCCCTTGGAGGAGCCGGGACATGGCAGCCCCCGGGGTCCGGTGGGAGAGGCGCCGGGAGGAGCGGAGCATCCTTTGAATAGCGTTAAAACGGTTTTCGCAGAAACGGGACAAAATGCAGTCGAGGGAAACGGTCCCGGGGGTCGAGGCAGCCTTGGGGCAGGGGGTGGCAGGAGCCGAGGCAGGGCAGGGTCCGGCCGGGACCAGGCGCTTTCAGCCCCTCGGAGCATCAGCTGGGGCAGGGGTTTATTTAAATACCCTCCGCCGGGTAGGCGGAAGCGATGTCGCTGGCTGCGGTGCGGTGGAAAAAGCTGCCTCCGGGCCCGAGGATGCCTCTGCGGGGGTGGAGGAAAGGCCAGGAAGGGTTTTTGGAAGGATTTTTGACGTGGACTACAGATACAAACGATTTCCCACCTGCCCTTTCCTAAAAGGGAACCACCAGACCGATCCTTCTCCTCTTTTTTACCATCCCTTTATTTTGCTGTGTGGCCGTTCCCGGCTCTCCAACGTTTTCCTTTGCTTCCTCTTCTCACGCTCCGTAGCTTTTTGCATGTGCATTTCCAGCATGATTGTCCAGTGAACACTTTGCAAGTTTAATTCTGCATCTGAAATGACAGAAATCAGCCGTAATCGTTTGTTGTTGTGATTTGAAAGCTTGAAAAAGTGGAGCAGAGAGCTCGGCTTAAGCCGTGGGGGTGCTGGGGGGCTCCCGGGTCCAAGGGGCTTCCCGAATCGCAGTTTGATCTTTGCCAAATGGTTGGAATGAGCCACGATCGAGAGGCTTCGGGGTGAGGAGACAAGAAAAAAAACCCGGCGCTGAGCTGGGGGCTGAGGCCGATTCGCGCTCCCTCTGCTGGCTGCGGGCTCCTGGCCGCTGGGGAGCCGGGGATCCGAGGGTTTGGGTGGGGATGGGGGCTCCGGAGTCTCAGGGATCCAGGGTTTTGGGTGGGGATGGGGGCTCCGGAGTCTCAGGGATCCGAGAGTTTGGGTGGGGATGGTGGATCCGGAGTCTCAGGGATCCGAGGGTTCAGGTAGGGATGGCGGCTCCGGAGTCTTAGGGATCCGAGGGTTTGGGTGGGGATGGTGGATCCGGAGTCTCAGGGATCCGAGCGTTCAGGTAGGGATGGCGGCTCCGGAGTCTTAGGGATCCAGGTGTTTGGGTGGGGATGGTGGCTCCGGAGTCTCAGGGATCCGAGGGTTCAGGTAGGGATGGCGGCTCCGGAGTCTTAGGGATCCAGGTGTTTGGGTGGGGATGGCGGCTCCGGAGTCTCGGGGAGGAGGAATCCTGGAGAGGGAGGGGGAAAAAGTGCTTTGATATCCCACCCTGCTCTGCTCCCGGATGATGAACCCGGCTCTCCGGTGACGGGAGCGTCATCCGAGAGCGGGGAAGAGGGTGGGATGGGAAGAGCCTCTTTATCTGGAGTTTACCCGGGTGCTTTTAGACTGCGGAGCCCGATGGCAAAACCGCCGGCGTCTCATCGACCTGCTGCCTTTGTAACGCTCTCCCCCCACCCTCTTTAGCCTGTCAGACTTGCCCCCGAGAGGGAATTCATCAAATCCCTGATCGCCATCGGGAAGCGCCTGGCCACCTTGCCCACCAAAGAGCAGAAGACCCAGCGGCTCATTTCCGAGCTGTCGCTGCTGAACCACAAGCTGCCGGCGCGCGCCTGGCTGCCGACGGCCGGCTTCGACCATCACGTAGTGCGGGTGCCCCACACCCAGGCGGTCGTCCTCAACTCCAAGGACAAGGTACGAGCGGCCGGAGGAGGGTTTTGCCCTCGAAAGGCAGATTATTTTATCCTCGGCGCGGCCTGTGCTTGGGCACGGAGCGAAAGAAACGCTTCGCGCCTGGGCTCAGGGAAATCTCCCGCGTCCCGAGGGCTGCGCTGTCACTGCCAGGGCTGGGAGCGACGGGGAGAGAGGTCTGTGCAGGCAGCTGGGGGAGGGAGAAATACCCCTGAGGGTAACCGTGGGCTGCAGGCGTCTCTGGGAGGTCCAGCCCTGCCCCGGGGGCTTTTCCACATCTACCGAACAGCACGGCTTTGCCCCAAAAACCAGACGCCAAAAAGGTGCTGTCGCTGCCTGGCGCTCCAGCGGCCGTGCCCTGCTAACGCTGCGCTTCGCTTCCCCCAGGCTCCCTATTTAATCTACGTCGAAGTACTTGAATGTGACAATTTCGACACAGCGAATGTGCCCGCTCGGATCCCCGAGAACCGCATCCGGAGCACGCGCTCGGCCGAGAACCTGCCCGAGTGCGGGATCACGCACGAGCAGAGGACCAGCAGCTTCACCACCGTCCCCAACTACGACAACGACGACGAGGCTTGGTCCGTGGACGACATCGTGGAGCTGCAGGTGGAGGTGAGGCCGGGGGGCATGGGGGGGGATGCCAGGAGGGTTCGTCCCGTGCTGGCCCTGCGAGGTGCTGCCGGGATCCGGCGCAGCAGCGGCGCGGGAAGGGAAGGCCCTCCCAGGTGGCGGTGCCATCCCAGCTCCTGCCTGGGGTAAAAAAAAAAACCAAAACAAGTGGGAATTGCGTTCCAGCAGCCGCTACATCCCACCTCTCGCACCTTTCCCCTCCCAGCTGCCAGAGATTCACACCAACAGCTGTGACAACATCTCCCAGTTCTCTGTGGACAGCATCACCAGCCAGGAGAGCCGGGAGCCCGTGTTCATCGCTGCTGGAGACATCAGGTGAGGCCGGCGTGGCGCGAGCAGCCCGGGCACCGGCGGCCCTGGGGCGGCTTCTGAGTTCGGATGGAGTAAGGGCAGGACGCGAAATTGCCAGATTCCCGGCAAAAAAAAAACCATCTGCACGGGTTAAGGAGGGGCCGTGCGAACTCTGGGCGGTGTAAGAGACGCTCGGGGCTGGTGCAGCCTCCCCTGCGCGGCCGCTGGCGTCTTTTCCTGCCGGCAAAGCGGCGGCTGTGACCCAGGTTTTGGGGGGGAATCCACGAGTTTTGTGAAGCGCTTTGGATCGAAGCGGCTCTGGGTGCGCGCGGTGGTGCTGCTTTTCTCCCTCACCAACGGGTTTCGCTGCTCAAGGGCTCTGTGTCTTGCAGGCGGCGGCTCTCGGAGCAGCTGGCGCACACCCCCACCTCCTTCAAGAGGGACCCCGAGGACCCCTCCGCCGTCGCCCTGAAGGAGCCCTGGCAGGAGAAAGTCAGGTAGGGCTGGAAGGGGCACGTGTGCTGGGTTGGTCTCGGCGCTGCAGGGACTTTGTCCGTCCCGGAAATCCAAGGAGGCGGCTCCGTGATTCGCCCAGTCGATAACCGTGGCCTCGACTTTAGGCCCTGCTGGTCCCCAGGGTGGGTGCGTTGACGCGGGGCCGGGGCAGAGGGCAGCGAGCCGTGGGTGCGCCGGAGGAGGGAGAATTTGCCGCTCTTGCGTTAGGCTTTGAGGGGCTTTGCCAGGTATTTATAGGCATCTTTTACGTCAGAAGAGTTTGGCCTGTCCCGAAATAAACTCATTCACGTTCATTTATGGCCAACCCTCAAATTCCAACTGGAGCAAGCAGGAGAGCCCTCTGGGCTCCAGAAATCTGGGGGGGCAGTCTGGGCCGCGTTATACTGATGGAAGGGCTGGGGGATTCAGGGAGAGTTCATTCCCTTCTGCTCTTCTCGGAGACGGTTTTTGGCTCGGGTGGGATTTGCCCCGTAGTTTGGGGAGGGGGGGGGCTCGGTGTGCAGTTCTTGCCGTCCTGGGCCCCGGAGCTCGTGCTGCCGCAGTCCCAACTGAGCATTCCCAGAGGCTTTCCCTGCCCCGAGCCCCCGACGTCAGACCTCTGGGGCTGACTCGCTGCCCACCCTCCCTTTCCTCACGCTCCCATCCTTGCCCGTTCCCTGCAGGAGGATCCGGGAAGGGTCCCCCTACGGCCACCTGCCCTCCTGGCGCCTCCTCTCCGTCATCGTCAAGTGCGGGGACGACCTCCGGCAGGAGCTACTCGCCTTCCAGGTCCTCAAGCAGCTGCAGGTGAGACGGGAGCGGGGCTGCCCGCGGGGGCCGCGGCTGCCTGGGGCCGCCCGGGATCCTGAGGGATTTTCTCGCTCTCTCCCACAGTCCATCTGGGAACAGGAGCGTGTCCCACTCTGGATCAAGCCATACAAAATCCTCGTCATCTCCGCCGACAGCGGCATGATTGAGCCAGTCGTGAATGCTGTGTCCATCCACCAAATCAAGAAGCAATCCCTGCTTTCGCTGCTGGATTATTTCCTGCAAGAACATGGCAATTACAACACCGAATCCTTCCTGACGGCCCAGAGGAATTTCGTGCAGAGCTGTGCCGGTTACTGCCTGGTGTGCTACCTCCTGCAGGTCAAGGACAGGCGAGTCCCCACGCCGTACTGCCCTGTCTTCTACCGGGATTCGTCGTTTTGTCCCTGGATACAGCAGGGAAATTCTGGGAGCCGCGGGTGCTGCTGCTCCCGGGGGCGCTGCTGCTCCCGGGGGCCGTGCACGCGCTTGCGAAGTTTAATGGAAGGTTTTCCTTCTCCCGCACAGGCACAACGGCAACATCTTGCTGGATGCGGATGGACACATAATCCACATCGATTTCGGGTTCATCCTCTCCAGTTCCCCCAGGAATCTTGGCTTTGAGACATCTGCCTTCAAACTCACCACGGAATTTGTGGACGTAAGCGCGCGGGGGGGGCCGTGACGGCGAGGGCTGAGGGGTGGTCTCGCGGCGTGGGGTGGCACAGTCAAACCTCGGCAAACCCCCAGCGGTTCTTAGCCAGCTCCGCAGCCGAGCTGCTCCCGAGAGCCAGCCGAGGAGCTGAAAGCGCTGTTTGCTGCGTGGCTTCACTCGGAGAAGTGAAATTCCCCCCCATCCGCCCCCCCCGCCCCTGGCAAAATCCCGTCGTGCCCCTTCCAGTTGACGGTCCCCCTGCTCAGGTTGTCCTCAAGTTTCTCCAGCCGCTGCCCTGCACCCACCAGCCTCTCCCTTCCAGGTGATGGGCGGCCTGGACGGGGACATGTTCAACTACTACAAGATGCTGATGCTGCAGGGTCTCATCGCTGCGCGGAAGCACATGGATAAAGTCGTGCAGATCGTGGAGATCATGCAGCAAGGTAAGAGGGGCCACGGCGCGGGAGGGGCCGGGCTGCGGAGAGGCTCAGGAACGGCTCGGTGACCCCCGGCGTGTGAAGGGAAACGCCTGGGGTTCGCCTGGAGGAGTCTCGGAGCAGGAGAGGGTCCCGGGGGAGCCTAAAACACACCCAGAGGGATGGGGGTTGCCATTCCCTCAGTGCGGGAACAGGCGCCAGCGTCCTCGGTGGCCGCGGGTTGTGACTCCCCGCGCCACAAACCGGCCTCAGAGGCAGTGACAAGGGACGGGCCGCGCTGGCCGGAGCCCACCCGGCCCCTGGGGGCTGCGCTGGCCCCAGTGCCCCCGCGCCAGACCCCGCTCCTCCCTCCCCGCAGGGTCGCAGCTCCCCTGCTTCCACGGCTCCTCCACCATCCGCAACCTGAAGGAGCGGTTCCACATGAACATGACGGAGGAGCAGCTGCAGCTGCTGATCGAGCAGATGGTGGACGGCAGCATGCGCTCCATCACCACCAAGCTCTACGACGGCTTCCAGTACCTCACCAACGGCATCATGTGATGGCCGCGGCCGCCCTCTCCCGCAACGTCTCCGTGCCCGGCCCGGGCCTGAGCTTCGTCCCCGGGGACGAGGTCTCGGTCCTCGACGGTAAAAAGGAAGCCGAGTCTCAGCATCTTCCCGGGGCTGCTTTTTGCCAAGACTCTTCAACGAAATGAAACAGGGAAAAAAAAAAACAAAACAAAACAAAACAACGAAAGAAACTCAAGCAGTGGAAGCAGGAAAAAAAACAAAACAACACAAACCCAACAACCCCCTGGTGGAAAAAAAAAAAAATCAAAGCGAAACGGATCATGCGGTAACCGTTGCTGGGGCCGGCAGCGGCCGGACGAAAGCCAGCAAAGGGCCTCGGGACTGGGGGTAGCACTGGCCCCCCCCGCACCCCCACCTCCTCCCGTCAGTATTACGCCCGTTGGTGTCCTGTGAACGCTCCCACAAGCCCACGACACGTTTAGGACCTGGCCGGGGGTGGGGGGGTGAGGGGGGGTAGGAGTCACACCTGGCCCCCACCCGCCGGTGGCTGCTGTGACTTGAGCCGTTTGCTGGTCCCAGGTGAAGGCGGCGGCGTGACCCCGGAGGGCCCCGTCCCCGCATGTCGTGTGTGTGTGTGTGTGTCCCCCCCGCTCCGCAGCCCCCGCCCTCGGCCCCTTCCTTTGTTTCTTGCACCCCCTTTTTCCCCCCCCTCCCCGCTGCCACCCCCTCACCGAAGCTGAACGTCCCCGTGTCCCTCCCCGTGTCCGTCCCCGCTCCCGCACCGTCCCGGGACGTCAGAGTTGGGGGTTCCTGGAGGCCGGTGCCCACCCGGGGCCGGGGGGGGGGCTGGGGGGGGGGGGTGGGGGGTGGTATCGGTGCTGCCTCGTGCCCCTTTCAAGTGTTTTTTTTTTGGGGGGGGATTGGGTTTTTTTTCTTTTTCCTTTTTTTTTTTTTTTTTTTTTTTTTTTCTTTTGACTCTGTTCCAGGACTTTGGGACTGTGACTCCCCCCCCCACCCCCCCTCCCCCGCAATAATTCCTGGTTGCTTTTCCTGGCCTTGACCCTCGGCCTGGCAGCCCTTGGCGGGGGGGGGGGGTTGGGGGGGTGTCCCCTCAGGTGGGTTTGACCGGGAGAAGCGCCAGGGCCAGAGCTGGGCAGGAGCCTGGTCCCATCCCGGGGGGAGCCCACGTCCAAGCCCATCCCCAGCGCCCCCCCCCCCCCCCCCCCCCCCGGGGGCAGATGTGGCTGCAGTGGGGACACACACACACACACACACACACACACACACACACACACACACACACAGCCCATGGGAAGGCAAACATGGCAGCCCAAACGTTTTACACCATTACACCCCCCCCCACCCCCCCCCAACCAGGCGTCTGGGCTCAGGAGACCCCCCCCCCACCCCCCCCAGTCCCTTTCTTTGCTCTAAGAGCAGTGACACCCCCCCCCAATCCCCGTCCGCCCCCCCCAGTCTCATCCCTGCAGGTCAGATGGTGACAGCAGCATTGTCCCCTCCCTTGTCCCCTCCCTGGCTGTAGCTCCCCCCGCCCAGTGTGACACCCCACCCCCCCCCCCCCCCCCCCCCCACTGTCCTCCGGCTCTTTGTTTAGCACTAATTATTTGTCATGTTGATTATTTAGCATTAAAAAACCCAAACATTCTATTTTAAACACACTGGCTGCCAGTGGCCAGGAACCACCGCGGGGGGGGGGGGGGGGGGGGGGGTCCATCAGGGGCTGGGGGGGGCCCCCCCACGCCAAGGGAGCCCTAAAACCGTGGTCACGGGCAATCACCCACCGCCTTGGGGGGGGGAGGGGGGCGCCCCCTGAGCCTTGCGGGGGGGGGGGGGGGGGGGGCTCAGAGCAGCCCTAAGGGGATTTTGGGGGGGGAGAGGGGGGTGCTCAGCCCCTTCCACCCCCATTTTGGGGCAGGACCAACCCCCCTTGGGACGGGGTCGGGGGGACAGCTGCCGCCCCCCCCCCCCCCCCCCCCCCCCCCGGGGGCCATGTAAGCAAGACAGGGCACAGCAGGGGTTAAACCACTAAAAGTTTAATTGCATTATTACTACAAGAATAAAGGATACCTGAGAGCCTCTCGCAGTGCCCGAAGTTTTAATGTAGCAGAATCACAACCCCTTAAAAACAAGAGTAGAAGCCGCCCCCACACACACAACCCCCCCCCCAACCCCCCCCCCCCCCCCCCCCCCGCGCCAACACAAGTCGCTCTAAAGGCACTGAAGTGCTTGAAACCCAAGAGATTACAAAGCGATTTGTTTCGTTTCCTTCCTCTAAAACTCGTAGAAACTTTAGGTTCTTCTCTATTATTAAACATCATTTACACGTTCACAGCCCCACGCGATACAGCTGGGGGGGGGGGGGTTCGGGGAGGCGAAGGTTGGGGGGGGGGGGGGGGGGGGGGCCTGGCCCAGGGGCTGGGGGAAGCGCTGGTTGTTTTTATATTTTTTTTCTCCTTTTCTTTTAAAAGCCTCCCCCCGCCCCGGCTCGGTGCCGTTCAGCTGAATCCACCTGCAGCGAGGGGGAGGACGGCCCCCCCCCGCCCCCCCCCACCTCTGTGCCGCTTTAAAAAAAAAAAAAAAGGAGAAAAAAAAAAAATAAAACAAAATAAAGGGAAATTAAAAAAGAACCAACCCCCCCCACCCCCGGCAAACCAGCCTTCCCCACCTCAGGAAATAAGAAGGGAAAAAAACCAAAAGAACAAAAAAACAAAAACCAAACCAAAACAGAACCCAAAAATCACAACAGTAGCTTTTCTCTCTCTCTTTTTTTTTTTTCTTTTTTTTTTTTTTTTGTGTCGCTTTTAGTGTATGATACAACTTTACACGGCGTGTTAGAGGTTATTCACAAGGAAATAAGAAGGAGCCCCACGTTAAGTTACTGAAATAATGACTGGCACAAACACCCTACCCCAAGCACAGGCGCTAAACGAACAGAACAACTAGAAAGTTCCTTTGCCGGATGGTTTTTTGTTTTTTTCCCTCCTTCCCCGCAGGCGATGGGGGGCCGCGGTGACAGCCCCCGGCGCAGGCGGGGGGACGCGGTTCGCGGTGGCCGAGGGGGAGCCGCTCCGCGCCACGCCGAGGAAGAGGAGCAGCCGGTAAAGCCCGGCCCGAGCAGAGCCCTCGACACCCAGAGCCGGGTGGGAAGCGGGGGGCGGCGGCGGGTGACGCCGGCGCCCCTGGGAAAAGCCCCCCAAGACTCACCGTCAGCGTTTCAGTCTGTAACGGGATTCGGCGGCAGTTTTTCCCTCCTCACGGCTCCTTCGCCCGGAGAGCGGCCGGCCCCGATCCTGCTGGGGCGCGGGGAGAAACCCCCCCACACACACCCCCCTCGCTGCAGCTTCGTGGTGCCGGGGGGGTGACGGTGCCACCAGGCTCCTGCTGATCTCACCCAGAGGCCTTTCCTTGGCTTCGGTTTTTCCGCTGACAAACGAAACTTCTCTTCCTCTTCCTCCTCCTCCCCGAGGAAGGCTGCCAGCCCGGGGCCCCGCGCGGCGTCCTGGGCACGAGGCGAGGAGCAGCCGAAGCCCCGGCGCCGCCTCGGGTTAGTGCAAGCGGTGGCGAAGGGGGAGCGGGGGCACCGGGCCGGCGAGCGGAGCCCCACGGACGGGACGGGGTGTCTCTGCGACGACAGCGACCGGCCACGAGTCGAATCGGCTTCTCCCCACGGCCCCCGGCAAAATACAAAATAAGCGACATTCAAAAGGGAAAGAAAAGAAAACAGAAGAAAAAAAAAAACAACCAAAAAAAAAAAAAAAGGTGGATTTTGCTGTGACATTGTTGTCAGCACAGACGGCTCTGTCCTGCCATGGCGAAGTCCCCCCGGGTCCCCAAGGGGCTGCCGCAGCCTCGGCCGGGCTTCCCACACGGCACAGCGCGGCCGGGCAGAGCCCGCGGTCTAAAAGAGGAGCTGGCGACTCGGGATGGCCAACACTGGCCGCGGGGTGGGAGGCGTCACTCTCCCCTCCTCATCCCCGCGGGGGAGGAAGGCCACCGTCCCTCCCCGCGGAGCGGCTGTGGGGGGGGTGACGTCCCCGCCTGAGGACAGAGCAGCGAACAGTGAACAAACCGTTTGGTCTCCCCGAGAGCGGGGCAGCGAGTCCGGACTCTGCCCTTCAGCTCCGGGACAATAAGGCAGCCGAAATCCTGCCTTCCCCCGGCTCCCGGCCACCAAAGAGGTGGGACAAACCCCCGGCCCTGGGGGACGCCGGCCGAGCCCATTCAGCCAGCCGGGCACACGGAGTCAGGTCGGATCGTGCCGGCCGGGCTCTTCTCTCTCTTCATGGCTCCTTTATCCAAAACGCTGCCCAGGAGGAGGAGGTGGAGGAGGAGGAGGGAGGGAGGAAGGGGGAGCCCAGGCGGGCACGGGCAGCCTCCGTCGCGAAGAGCTCTGTGCTGATTATATACACGTATCTCGTTCCCCCTCTGCCCAGGGCCCTAGTTTTCGGGGCTGGCGTTCTGCCTGGCACGGATGAAGGCCATGCCGTGAGTGCGGAAGTGCGTCTTGAGGTTGAGCTGGCTGTCGAAGCAGCGGCCGCACACCTTGCAGGAGAGTTTCCCATCGGCCGCGTGCTGGGCGCCTCCTTCCAGGGGGCTGCGGGGCCCCGGCTCCTCCATCTCGCCCGCTCCCTTCTTCTTCTTGTGGGTGATGAAACGGTGGCGGTTGAGGGAGACCTGGGAGGTGAAGCAGAGCCCGCACTCCCGGCACTGGTGGGAGCTCTCGTCAGTCCGGTGCTGGGGGATGTGTTCCTGGAAGTCGGCTGAGCTGCTGGCGAGGTAACCGCATTTTCGGCAGCGGAAGGGAGCCTTGCGGTCGCCCTTGGGGTTTTTGGAGGGAGGGGTGGTGCTGTCGGGCTCCTCGCTGCACGAGTCGCCCTCGTCCGAGGACAGCTTCCGCTTCCGACTGGACACCTACGGGAACGGTTTGGATAAGCTTTAATGGATGCCCGATTTGAGCAGCTCCTGGCAGAACCCAGCCTCCTCGGGGGTTTCCCAACGGGCTCCTGCAGAGGTTTGCTCGGATAAAGGCCCCAAGAGCTGCGTCCCTGCCAGTAACCCCAGCCGAGGGGCTCTCACAACAGCCTTTGACTCGCCTGTGCCCCTCGTGCCAGGCGCCTTCGCCCCTCGCACCCTGGGGCAGCTCTAAGCCAGAGGGGACATTTTGCCTTCTCCCCGCACGCAGCGAGAGGCTGAGCCAAGTTCCGTCCCTGCCGTGCTGGCAGGGAGAGGCGGGAGCCAAGCAAGCTGCGCCCAGACGGGGCCCGCACCCACCCAGCAGGCGCTGGGCCTCCCAGAGGGAGGGAGCTGCTGGTCCCGGGCACTGCAGGACGTGCGGAGGCAGGGCCAGGGCTCAGGGCGATGCCTTCAACCCTGCCCAAAACCTCCGCAAGGCCCCAGCCCTTTGCGAGCCCCCCGAGAGACCAGAGACACCCCGTACCTGCGTGGTGCCGGTCCCTATCCGGGCGATAACGACCTCCTGGCTCTTGGTCTGGTCGGTCACCTTGATCCCGTGTCGCACCTGGATGTGTTTCTCCAGGATGAGCCGGCTGCTGAAGGTCCGTTTGCCCTCCGTGCAGTACCTGCAGGGCCGGGGCGGGGAGGCAGTGAAGGGATGCTCCGCAGCGAGGAGCCCAGCCCCAGGCCTGGCTCCCCCGGGAAAGCTTGGCTCTGGCATCCTGACCCCCAATTCTACCCACAAACGTGCTCACCCACATCCCTCTAGAGGGTATAAAACCCCAGGCTCCTTCCCGGTACCTCCTTCCCCTCCTATTTCCAGGCCACTTGTTCAATCCCCATCACACTCGAACCACCTGTAGCTTTATCCTCCCCGCAACAGCTTGACTGAGGAAAACCAAAGTCGCCCCTCTCAAACCAGACCCCTTTTCTCAGCCAAAGGCGGAAGGTGCTGTGGGTACCGGCAGGGATAGACGCGCTTGATCCCTTCGTGATTCACTCGCACGTGTCTCCGGAGGCTGGGAGCGGAGCAGAAGGAGCGCTCGCACAGGTGGCATGGGAACTTCTTCACCGACTGCAAGAAACAAAGAGGCGGGTGGGTACGGCATGGGGAGCCTCCGAGAGGCCGGAGAAGGGGACTCCCCGCTTGCCTGGGGAAGCCAGAGGTGGGAACTCGGTGCTGCCTCAGATTTCCTCTCCTTACCCATCCCACATTTGGATAACGAGTATCTGGTCTTTGCTGCTCATCAGAACAGGTAACGTCCCTGCTCCCCAAAACCTCAACCCCGACCGAGTTTGTGCTGGGGGAGAAGGAATGCCCAAACCACGGCAGAACACGCTCCCGGCCCAGCAAGAGCCCGGGTGTCCTGCTCTGCTGCTCTGTGCCACAAACATCCCCCCCCCAACATTCCCAAGGGCTTGGCAGAGCCGGAGCTGGAGCCTTCTCCTCACCTTGCCGTGGTCCTTCTTCATGTGGGAGACGTATTCGTCGCGCTCCGGGAACCAGGAGTGGCAAACGCCGCACGTCCACCCGCTGCCCTTCGACTTGTTGACCGTCTTGCGCTGGAAGCGGCTTCGCTTGGTCTTGCGCAGCTCCGGGGAGCTGGGGGGCTCGTCCTCCTCCGTGGAGGACGACGAATCCTCTGAGATCTTGGACACGGGGGTTTCAACAGGCTCCTGCTTCGGCGTGAGCAGGACGGTCGCCTTCTTTGCCAGGTCTTCCTTGGGCTTCTGGGGCTGATGAGTGTTCTGGAAAGCAAAGACAAGGTGTTGGCAGCTGTTTGGGGCCGGGATTTTCCGCCAGCACTGCGGCAGGCTGGAAGGAACGCCTGCCCACCCCCAGGCTCGTGTCCGCAGGCTTTGGGACAGGCAGTGCGGGGACAAGGGAACCAGATCTCAGGGCCTTGCTGCGTCAGTGAAGAACTGTCGGCCCTAATCCGGCCTCCTGTGCCCCCGGTGAAGGATAATTAGCAAATATTGATATCAACAGGTTGTGCACGGAGCGCCGCAGCGGTACCTTGAGGTGCTCCAGCATGGTGCGCTTCTGGGCGAAGAGCAGCGGGCAGTCCGGACACTTGAAGACACTGACCCGCTGGTTGAGCAGATGCTGGTCGAAGTGGGAGGAGAGCAGAGGCTTGTGCGTGAAGACCGTGTCGCACATCGCACACTTGTAAATCATTCTGTCGGAGGAAAAAACACCACCGTCGGCACAGCCCAGGTTGGGATCAAGAGGAACTTGGAAGAACCCCTTTGGCGAGAGGGAGGAGAGCAGCCCCGGGTGCAGCCTGACCCACGCCAAGGGACGGGGAAGCGAAAAGGAGACGGATGCAGCTGCCCACGCTGGTGCTGAGCTCTTCCCCCACCGTCCCGCCCGCTGAGGATGCTCCCAGTTCTCCCGGAGAGATCTGCTGGGACGCCAGCTCACGGGGAACACTTACTTGGACTGCTGGTTGCTGAAGCCGGGGTGCTGCGTGTAGACGTGCGCGTGGGCGCTGGGGGCCGACTTGAACGCCATGGGGCAGATGGGGCACTTGTGGAACACCTCGCAGTGGGAGGTCTGGATGTGGGACTTGATGGAGTTGACCCCTCCGAAGACCACAGCGCAGCTGGGACACCTGGAGAGCGGGAGGAAGGGGCAGGGGACAAACAGCACAGGGAGCTCAGCCGTGCCACAGAGACTGGGGCACACCGAGGGCTAACAACAAAGAGAAACTGGGGCATGAGGGCCCGCACCTGCTTCCCGCGACTTGGGAAGAGCCCCCGCCCCAACCGACACCAGGATCCAAAGCTGGGCTCTGGGAGGATCCCAGTTTGGAGTAACCCGTCCTGCCCATCGCTGGTGGATCCAGGGCCCAGGCAGCTCATCAGAAGGAGCAGAGCAAGGAGAGACTGCTGCCAGCCATGACTGAGGTGAAACAGTGGCCAGGAGGTCCCAGGAGGAGGAAAATTCCCCCAGGATCAAGGGGTGAGAACCAGAGAAGGGGTAAAGTGAGATGTTCACCCTCAGCCCTGCACCCAGCACCAGTGGGGAGAAGGAATGGGGATTCCTGCCCCACCTGCAAAATGGAAACCCGCCGCGGACTCGGGACTCTCCCCTTCAGTCCCGGTGTCCCCCTCAGGTCCCTCTGCCCCGAGCGCAGGCTGCGGAGCCTTACCTGTACCCGACTCTGCGGGAGAAGTGCAGACAGGCCTCCTTCAGGTGGCTCTCGAAGTTCGCCAGGAGGAAATTCCCTCCGCACTCGGGGCAGACGTGGGGAGGCCGGTTTTTGTGCATCCGCTGATGGGCGTTAAAGCTGCAGCGATTGGACATGATCATGGGACACGTTGTACAAACCTGAGGGGGGGTGGGGGGGGAGAAGAGCATCGAGAGGTTCAGCCTGGCAGGTACCACCTGTACAAAAGGGCTTTTAAGCCTCTTGCACAGACGGACTGGCAAACAACCTGCAACAGCCAAAGCAGCCCCAATCCACGTGCCGCCGGGGAAAGAGAAGTGCCGGGACTCTGCAGGGCATGTTTTAGGAGATAATCTGCTTGCACCAGCTTGCTGGGTAATTGTTGAGGGCGTTTCACACGCAGACAAGATGCCTTTTCCAGGCTTTTCATCACAGATGGGTCCCAGATGCAGCGCGTGCCAAGGGTTAGCCAGGGACCAGCCGCTCGGCGAGGGAGTTTTACCGGAGGGAGCGGGGGCGTAGTCAAACCAGCTGCCAAAACCGTTTCGAAACTATTTCTAACTCCACACCAGCGTATGGACACGGGGATGTCGAGGGGAGAAGCTGACAAGGACTTGGAAGAAATGGGCCGGAGCTTCCGACAGGAGCTGCTCTGAAAGATCCGATTACCGGAGCAAAGGTGGGGCAAGGAAGGCAAGGGGCAGCCCCCGGCCAGGTGCCAGGCACAGCAAGCTGTCCTCAGAGGGGCCGGTACCCAGACTGGGCTCCAAAGAGACACCCAAGGGCCATTTTGGCAGCAGGGCAACAGGAGGGAGTGAGGGATCGGAGAGGGAAGAGCAGCTAAAGACAGCCCGGGAGACGGAGCAGGGACAAGGGGCACGTCGGGAAGGGTGAGGGGATGAAAGGCGGCAGGTGAGGAAGAGGATTACGGAGGCTTATGGCTTCAGCCATCCCCATCCCTCGCTGTGCTGAGGAAAGCCTCTGGGTCTCTTTATTTTAAAGGAAAAAAACTTGTCCGTAGGCAGTGCTGGTTTAGGGAGGAGTCCGTCCGTCTGCCGGGTATGGGGATAAAGCCACTCTGGTTCAGGGAAGGCTGGTAACGGGTTTTGCCCTGCCAGCAACTGCTGGTTGAATTCCCAAGCTCAAGCACTCCTGGCAGACGGGCTCCCTCGGAGCTAGAAACACTACGCTGCCGCATTCGCAGGCAGCAGGTGCCTATGAGGAGATAAAGACCATTTCCCCAGGTTCTCCTGTCCCTGATCTCCTCCCCTTTGTGCCCTCCTGATGCTCCTGCTGCAGCCCCGCTGTGGACACCCCGTCTTCGGCGTGTCCCAAGCCCTCCATTGACACCAAGGCAACGAGAGGGGATGGGAGTAAGAAATCCTCCTGTTAAAGGAAAGCTCCTTGGGACAAACCACACATGCATGTGAATCTTGGCGCTCCTGGTGACCTTCAAACAGAAAGCAGCCCTGCTCCATAGCAGCAGGGCCGTAACATCTGCATCTGAACAGCATCCTGGCTACTGCAGCAGCTTCAAAGTAAACAGAGTTACCAGGAAACAGCAAATTCCTTCTATGCAAAGGAAGCCGAGGGGGTCAAACAAGGGGGCTGGATGTCTCAGGACAAAGGGAAAGGTGAAGACATGCCACAGGGAGGACAGGACTCCTCCGTGGACCCGTTTTCCCTCCTTGCCTTTTAAAGGTCATCCCTCGGCAGCGTTAATCCCGTGTGTTTGCTGGACGCTGCCTGCCCTAACAAACCAGGATGTGCCGGCAGCAGCAGGAAGCGCACGGGATCTCAAGGTTGGCTCTCAGAGAGGAGGGGGAAAAAACAAACAAAAAACCAACCAAACAACCAACCCCACGCACCCTGGTTTCTCCAGACTCCATTTGTGCTTCAAGCTGGCGAAAGAGGAAGCAGCGCCCAGGGCTCTAACATGGCTCCGTGGGGACGGCTACATCCCACAGCGGGTGCCGGCAGGCAGGGCACCGATGCTCGGGGACCCCCTCTTCCCTCCTGGCCGCACCCCGGCTCCCGCACCCACGGGGCAGCTTTACCACCAGCCGACATCAGCCTCCCTCCCCTCCACCCAGTGCCTCGTGGGCACGAGCCAAACTCTGGCTCAGGCGTTTTCCTTCCTGCAGGAGTTTTACATCGGGAGGAATCGGGCGTGCACAGGCAGGCGCTGCCTGGCTCACGTTTGGGGAGTCCTTCACTGCTGTCCCCAGGGACACTCACGTCCAACTCCCACTGTCCCTCCCACCTACATACCGTGCTGCTGGTGGTCCCCGTGGTCACTGCCTGCTGGAAATGCGCGGCCAGCCCGGCTTTGTCTTTGCATTGCTCTTTGCACTCCAGGCACCTGAAGCAGCTGTAGTTGGTCTGCTCCGAGCTGTTGCTCAGAGGCAGGATGGGGAGGTCCTGAGCCCCGTTGGCTGCGGCCAAGGTGTCCTGAGCCACACCAGTCACTTTGCTAGCGGGGAAGGAAGTCACCGAGACCAGGGGAGTGATGTCCGGCTGCCCGATCATTTGATCCAAAGCGATCGGCCTCATGACCAAATGGGAGCACTGCATCACCAGGCCTTTGTCCTTGTGCTCCCGGGCGTGCAGGAGCAAACTGCACTTGTTGAAGAAGACGAGGCGTTTGGTGCAGTGGTTGCAGGTCACCTCGATGCGCATGCTGCGCCGGTCGTAGTGGCGAGCCAAGCTCTTTTCCAGGGCGAAGGAGTCCCCGCACTCCAGGCAGCGGTAACCGAAGGGAGGCAGGGCGAGGCTCGCGTCGGCCGGAGGATTCAGGTTGGGTTTGTACGTTGGCAAAAGGTTTTTACTGTTGAGGATCTTGTTAAAGGCTTCCACGAGGCTGGACTGGCTCCTGGAAATGACCGTGCCCGCGATGGTGGGGGACGGCTTCTGCGGCTGCACCATCACAACTGTGGTGCCGTTGACTTTCTGGTTGGCCGTGGTGGTGATGGTGGTGGTCTGCGTCACGGTGCTGATGTTGGTCCTGGTGTCGGCTTTGGGCAGGGTCTGTGGCACCAGGTTGATGATGTTCTTGGCCACGGCTTTACCCGTCTTTGCCGGCAGCACCACAGATTTTTGCTGAGCCACGCTGGCAGCGATCAGCATGGCGCTGCTGGCATTCTGGATGGTGGAGACGGGCAGGACCGTCCCTTTGAGCTTGGTGCCGTTGCCAAGCTGCACACTGACGATTTTGGGGCCCTCAATGGTTTTCAAGGGACTGGAGAGCTCCATTTTCTCCTTGGCCACCTCCAGCGCGATCCCTTCCTCTTTTTCTGCTGATGCCGAGAAGCCGGCACCCTCAAGAGAGGTCTCCTGGGAGCTCTGCTCAGCTGGCCCCTTGGTGGAGCCCGGCTCCGAGTCTGATGAGACTCTGGTCACTGTCCGGGTGATGCTGCCACAAGAGGTTTTGATGGTTTTAATCCGCACCTTCAGGGGCCGCGAGGAATTGGAAGAAGGGGAATCATTGTTGTTGTCTTCTTCCTCCTCCTCTTCCTCAGCGCTGGACATACTCTGCGGACTTCCCATTGACTTCTCCAGAATTTCTTGCTCTTCCTTGAGGGTGATGTTGTCCAGCTGTTTTGGAGAACTGGGGAGTCTGGGGCTTTGTACCACCGGGGAGGAAGGCTTGAAGAACGGCTCCCGGGGGCTGGCGGGCGAGCGTTTCACTTCAGGAAGGTTGCTGGTGCTGCTGTCCAGGTTTGGATCAGAACCGGGCCAGGACGTGATGGGAGAATCATCCGTGGAGTAGCGAACGGTGACTGATTTCAGGTGATCCAAGGGACTGTCACCCAAGGCTACAGCCAAACCCTTCGGGCTGGCTTCGCGGCCCACCTCCTCCGAGTCAGACTCCTCTTTTTTGATGCAGGGGATGGTCGGAGGGGACCCATTTGCACCCCCTGCCTGGCTTGTTTCGAAGGACTGCGGGAAAGTCGGGGGCAGGTTCTCCGTGCTCTCTCCCATGGGCTCCTTGCAGTCCAGCGACGGGGTGGGAGACGGGGAGAGGGAGGGCACGGCCAGGGATTTCTCTTTCGGCTTACACTCCCGGGGTCTGTCAATCAGGTTGGCAGCGTTGTCTTCATTGGGATCGGGGCTAAAATGGGAGAAGATATCCAGGGGTTTGGGGCCTTTTTCCTTCACCCAGCACTCCCCGTTGGAGGATGCCACAGCTTCCACAGACCTGGAGGTGGGCGACCTGGGCATCTCGGTGGCCCCAAAGCCATTCTGCAGCAAGCGAGGCCCAATGACGTGTCCATCTTTGCTGCGCCCATCCAGGGCATCGAGCTGCTCGGGGCAGACGGTGTTTTTCACGATCACGCTGACAGCAGTGATGTCCGTGTGGGGGAGGACATGGTCAGGGGGTCCCGGCTCCCCGGGGACTTGCTTGATGTGAGCGTCAGCTTCCTCATGGCCAGAATGGATGGCCTCGTTGGTGTCGATGTCAGGAATATCGAAAGCTGCCAGAAGGTCATCGAAATCCGGAGTTTTCATGTCACCCATGGCGGGGAATATGGCAGAGTCTGCAACAGAGCAAGGAGAGAAGCATTAGCACCGTGACCCAGGCAGGCGGATGAAGCCGTCAGAGCCACGTAGCAGAGACTCGGATGGGAACTTGCTTCTCCCGAGCCCCACGCTAAGCACGAAATCCCCGTGCCGCATTCCCTTTGAACCCCAGCCTCGCACCCCTCGGGCAAACCATAACGCTTCTCAGCCTTTTTCACTTCGTTTGTTTGCTTATCATTTTTTGATCTCCAGCCAGGGCAGAAGAAGGTTCAGAAGAATCCCAGGGCCTTGGGAGAGATGCTCGAGACCACGGGATGCAGCCTGGCCAAGGACAGCACTGCCCCAAGGCCGGAGCAATTCCCCACGTATGTACAAGCTGAGGGCAACAGCTCCGCGGCAGAGGATCGGCGGGTTGCAATGAATCACCAGCCAGACACGAATCAGGACGAGAGCTGCAGAAAGAACGAAGGCCTCGCAAGGGGAACACCCCGTCGGGGGCACCCGATATGACGCGGGAACCGTCCTTCCCCCCCCGGCAGCAGCAAGGCCAGGCCCAAGGCCAGGCCCACGAGGACACGGCTCACAAGGAAGGCATCCAGACGGTAACAAGAAGAGTCAGGTGAGAGACCTCGAACACGTGGGCTGTGGAGCAACGGATGAAGAAACGTGGGAGGCTGAGGGGAGACATGGCAAAAGGTTTCAAAACATGGCTGTGGCGGAGACAAAGGGAATAATGTTCCTCCTGTCGCTGCCGGCTGGGTAAGAAATCCCAGGATTAAGCTGCAGCCAGGGGATGTGGCTTAGGCGGGAGGAAAGACTCTGATTTATAAGGATAACCAAGCAAAAGATCCCACTAGGCAGGAGGACGGGGGACATCCCACGTGTTGGAGAGCAGCTGGACGCGTGTCTGCCCAGGGGAAGTGGATCCGCCGGGAGGGGATGGGGGGGTCTCAGGGACAGTATCGGGGTGCGCTGCCCTTGGGTTTTCTGCTCTGTGAAGGGTGGATGGCTACTCCTAACGTCAGTCAGCAAAAGTGAAAGAAGAAAGAAGAGAAACCTTTATCTCGGAGGCTGTGAGGGGTCAATGCAAACACCCTGCCGCGCCGCGGAGAGCCAGCCCTGGCAGTCACCTCTTCCCCCAGCTGCCGCAGATCAAGCCAAGGCCACTGGAGCCCTCGCTGCCCGCCTGCCTTCGCCCTGCCCTGGCCCTGCCTCCCGCTGCAGCAATCTGCTCCTCCGTCAGCACAGCTTACGCGCCAGGGACATGGCCGCAGCTGACGGCCCGGCCCAGCCGCTCCAAGGAGACTCACAGCCTGTCCGGCTGTCCCTGCTGGGGGGTGGCAATGGCAGCGGGAAGGACAGGCAGCAAAGCTGCTCCAACGGCCACGGCAAAATCCACCGGCAGCAGACCAGACCCTGCGGGACGGGAAAGGACAATGTACATGGTGGGTAAATCTGCTTTTTGCAGAAGGGAGGGATTCCCTGACAGGAAGCTCAGTTTAAAACCCACCAACGCTGATGGAGAAGTTTAGCCTGCGTGGCCGGCAGTTGGGGGACCAAAAGCCTCCACAACCCAGTGCTGGAAGCCCTCGGCCTTGCCACGATTTATGCCAGAAACAAGTCACGGCTCTGAAACCTGCCAAACCACCAGCAGGAAGAAAACCTGCAGCATTTGTCTCCACAGATTAACCCGAGCATCCTCCCGGTGGTGGCACATCGCAGGCACCTTCATCTGTCTCATCGTTGGGACGCAGCATCCATCCCTTTGTCCTACCGGCTGCTGCAGTGGGGAGTGGTTCAGAGTCCCCGCAAACAGGCTGCTGCGACGTGAATTATTTTAATAATCTCCTCAAGTCCTGTCCGCCTATTTGTGAGGAGTGGGATGGATGGATGGACGGATGGACGGATTCTTAGCGCTGGCCAAACTGGCAGCAGAGCTAATGAAGCTGGTTTCCATCTCTCCTATCAGATCAGGGATGAACACAGACTAGTTTTCTCCTTGTGCAGGAGCAGCGTCTCTTCTCAGACACGTCCCTGTATGACCCTCGGGCTTTGGAGACCACAACAACCCTCGCCCCTGTGCAACCCGGAGCAGCCGGTTCAGAGTTTCGGCGCTTCATCTCGCCTCGACACGATGCTCCAGCTTCCCACTGGTCACAGAAAGGCTTTTGCTGACGGCTGCAGCCTGGCAGCATGCAGCATCCCGGGGAGAGGGCACCACATCACGGGCCAGGAATGCGTTCCTCGCACGCTGGTGCTGCTCAGGGGAAGGGTCGCGTCCTCAGAAGAGCTCCTCTGAGCCTCCATGGCGGTCCCCATTTTGGAGACCCTGTGGTGTGCACAGAGGCCAGACAGACTCCCATGGCAAAGAGCTCCGTCCCGCAGCGTTCATCCTTTCCCAAACTGGAGGTGGATGGAGGAAACGAGCAGAGCTGGTGCCCATCCCCTCCATGGCAGCATCTGGGAAGGAGCAGCAGCTCCCACCCGAGCTGGGTTTCCTCAGAGGCGAGCGGCAGCGATCACAGCTCCACTCCGCTTGTGCCCAAAGCAAAAACTACCTACTACCTTGTGCAGCTGGAAGCCTCTCGACCAGCCTTCACCCTCTCCTATGCGAGTACCTGGTGACAGAACAGTGCTGGAGGCCAAACAGAGTACAGAAACAGCCTTGCCACTGCTCTCACACGTGGTTTGGTCTTTTTTTTGTACCTGGCAAACCCCCTTGTACGCCCAATTCAGCTATTCTCAGGCTTAGCCGGGCTGCAAAGACTCTGGTGGTTTTCCCGACAGACAGCTTAGTAAGGAGGCTTAGTCTAGCTTTATTTTTAACTCTCACCATAGGTCACCCCAAGGGGATCTCCGCCGGGTGCAGCACGGGGTCTGTGGGCCACCAATGAATCCGCTGCTCCAGAACGACGCTGACATTTAAAATGCAAGTGGGTGCCTTTCTACCAGCATTGCTCCTGCCGATACCAGCATTGCTTCTGCCAACCCCCAGATCCCGTCACAGCACTGTGGGGGAAGAAGTTAACACGGCAAGTGCTCGCTGGCTCTTAAATCTCCACTAAAGCCGAAGGGGAAGATGGGACAGAAAAGGCAGGTCTGTAGGGCAGGAGTAATATTTCTAGCCTGCAAAAGCACAAAGGATTCGACATCGGAAAAAGCCACTGGAAGGCAAGAAAAGGACGACCTCGGCGGAAGGCATCCATGCCACGAAATGGAAAACCACCGCGGTGAACGGCAGAGCCACCTTCTAGCCAGGGATGTTCCCGTGAGAGCAGAGCAGTCTCCCCCAGGGACGCCGAGGAAGCTACGGCACAGGCCTCACCAGCCAGGCGGCGGAGGGGATTCTGCTAGCAACAATTTTGTGTGTGAGGTTGAAATACACAGGAATGAGGTCTCAAAGAGCACAAGTCGGATTGTGCTTCTTTACCTCTCTATAAACGCATGAGGTTTTTAACCAAACGTCCTATTCCACTTTGGGATGAAGTCACAATGCGCCTGCGTTTCGGGGGACAGAGACTGTCCTTACAGGAGGGCTGATAATCTAGATCCCAAAAAAAGAAATTAGCCTTTGCTGCTGGTTACCGCGATTGCCTGCGTGTGCCTCCCAGACCCTGCCCTGCCCGGTCTGTGCCGATAAACGTCTCCTTCCAGCACCGGCTTTGGGGAAGCAGACTCATTTCTGGGAGATTTCAACAAGTTCACCCCGCTTTCTAAAGCCAGTTTTCACCACGTGCTCCTCCAGGCAATGCAGAATTTCAGCCGCGACCTCAGTGGAGGGAAGGCATCGGTGAGAGGACCAGAAGGAAAAGCACCAGGCTTTAAAATACTGCGGCAGGGGGAGATACCGAACGCTACGCTCCTCTCCCAGCGCTGCCATCTGGTTCTTCAGCACAGGATCTCTGCGTGAGAACGGCATGACACAAGGACATTTGTTTTTCAAATGACTTTTCTAATCACCGTTTAGCAGGATACAAATATTTACAGTAAAGTGGAGAAAAACAGGTTGCTACGCTGGAAAAGATTCCCAAGAAGAAAAAAGGAGAAGCGAGGGAAATTCTCCTCCATCCTGCACGGAGGGAAATAGTGCCAGCTCTATCCCCAAAGTGGGTTCGGGTCGGCAGGCTGAGTGGAGCCTGAAGGGATGACAATGGATCCGTCTTCAGGCTCGACACTGCTTTTCCCCGTGACAGGGGATGGCTCACAAGCAACGCAGAGGAGCCAGCCTTGCTGCACCCCCAGCAAGGCATAAATCCCCCACCATACCTCCCCAAGCAAAACCAGACCAGGCTGAAAACGCAAAGCTGCCAAGAAGAGCTTCTCTCCTGGACAGGACGCACGCCAGGAAGCTGGTGAACCTCCGTGGGGATGCTGGTGCGGAGCAGAGCCCGGAGCCGCTGGCAGAGGCAGGACTGTGCGCCGCAGCCAGCTCTGGCACAAAGAGGTCGCTCCCATCTCCGAAGCGCTGGTTTGCGTCACCACCGGCTCCTCTCGCCATTGATTAAGGGAAACGGAGCGCTCTCGTGTGCTAAGACCACAAAGGACCAGCCCAGAGCTCGGCCTGGCTTATTGCTTCTATTTGTGCTCAAGATCTGCTCTGCCGTAAACCCTTAATTCATTTTTATCAGGCTCTCCGACAGGGAGAGGAAAGAATGAACCCACAGGACCTGGTTTCTCTGGGCTCACAGATGGGTTTTAAATATACCCCACTCATCCTTAAGTGTTTCCTTCGATTTTTCCATCCCAGCCCCTCACTAAAAAGTTTCTGGCCTTTCTTGCCTTTAAACACCCTGGCTCTGTCTTGGCCAACCATGCCCTCCTTTTAGCATCCCTGCTTTTAAAAGCAAAACTGATTACGGATCCTCTGTCTCTTTTTTAAAAGCTCACAGCTTTAAGGCAGGAATGAAGTCATTTACGAACCGTTCATCGCTTCCGCGCTCTCAGAGATGCTCTTCAACTGCTGGCTTCCCACGAAAGGGAGGCTCCTCCTCGCAGGAGCCCCTGCGCAGGGCTGATTACACGAGGATTTCTCCTTGTTTGGCGTTAACAGGAAGGTCTCCGCCCCAGAAGGGGTTTTTTTTTGTTGTTCTTAGAAATCCTAAGATCCTAATCTTAGAAGCCCCGAGATCCCCCAATTAAGCCCCTTCTGTTAGAAGAGGGTCGTGGTCTTGAGTCAGTAACTCCTATCAAGAAGAGCCAGCAGAGACAGGCAGAGCCCAGCTCCGCCTCCAACTCTACCAGGCCGACATGGGGAGTTATTCTGGTAGCTCAAAACACAACTATTTTCTTAGGCAAAAGAATTATTTTTCTTAGGCAAAACAAAGCCAAAGAGGGGGGAAGGGAAGGTATTTTTAACCTTACTGGCTAATCTTGCCGCACAGAAAAATAAAGAGTTTACAAACAAGCACCGGCTTCACGTGGGGAAACAGCTCTCTGATGGGGACAACGGTGTCCCAGCGTGCGCTAGCCCTCCGCACGCAGGCTGCCTTCAGAAGCACGGGCAGGACCCGTCCACGCTTGTGCGGCTCAGAGCCGGTCCGATCATCCATCAGCACGGTGGCCACCGGTCCCCTGGCTTCACGGCACGGGGGAGAGAAAGAGTCAAATCTTTTCCATTTGTGGAAAAGATCCTCACATCCTCTCTGGATTTGATGGGGAAGAGCTGCGGACAAGAAGGTTGCCAAACTTGTTTGCCAGCCTGCCCTGAACATCGCAGCCCCGGCTCTAAATTAAGAGGCCAGGAGCCTCCACATGTGAAAGTCCCCGCTCTGTGATCCTGCCTACTACCAAAAACACATCAAAGCACGCGGGGCACAGGATCACCCCGACAAACACCCCACGGAGATGGTTGCCCTGACGGAAAACACAAGGCCGTGCACCTCTGTGCAGCGGACAGAGCAGGGCTACACCTCGCAGCCGGCACTGCCGGCCACCCCACTGGGAGACGGCACACGGCGATCGAGACACGTGCCACTCGGGAGCGGGATACATCCCGGGACCAGCAAGGAGGCCGAGCTGGGTAATCCAAAGCCCTGGTGTGAGAAGAAAGTTGGCAAAGGCTGCCAAGTCCGAAACCACAGAGTTACTAGTGTCCCCTTTCCACCCCAAAGATCCCCTTTCTAACCCAACCGTGCTGCCGATAAAACCACCCCATGCCTGCGAGCCGTAGCCTTTCAGTAGGTGACTCCTAAGGTCAGGAATGCCAGACGTCACTTCTCTATAAGTGTCCCCAAGGTTACACGGGGTTTTGAACTGAAATCATCAACACTATGCTAAAACCAGCCCTTCCTCCAGCAAAGCACAAGGCTGGAGAGACAGGGCTAGAGCTGAAAAGCAGCCGCAGCCCATTGTTTGCATAATGAATATACACACACGCAAACCCTAGCAAAAGCAAATGACACCAATAATCACCAGGCTTTCAGTTTCAAGCCGAAGGAGATAGTTTCGCGTTAGTTTGCTGTTCGTAAAACCATCCCCAGCATCCAGCGCGGCTGCCCGGGCTCTGCCTGCATGGGGAGGATACGGCTCTCGCAGCTTTGCTCCGGGTCAGTTGTGTCACCGCTGGCCGGTCCTACATGGGACATAAACTGGGTGCAGGGACCACAACCAGCAGCCCAGCACGCTTATTAAACAAGCGCAGGTACCTGGGATGTAACGGTGTCTGGCTGAGACGCGGCGGGGACGCGTTTGAGCTGGTGCCTGGCAGGAAGAGGAAGCAGTTCTGATAACTGTCTGCTGCGAGGTTCAGGTTTCTGCCTGTCAGAAGCGCAGGAGGCCGGGCAAGAGGCAGGTCTTGGGTTGCTGCCCTCCACGGCACAGCAAAGACGATAAAAATCCACAAGGGTTGGAAGAACAGCCACGAGGATAAGATTCCACTTTCCAGGTTTGAGCCCACAGACCTGCAGCTCCAAGTCTGGAGCAACCCAAGCCCAGATGCAGCCACGCAGGAGCCCAGGTGTTTCCCACCACCAGACAATCCCCTGCCGGAGCGAGACTGTCACAGGCGAGGCCCAGACAAACCAAAGCCGAGCTCCTATTAGCGAGGCAGAAAAGCTGGCCCAGGGCTTACACCGGCCCCAGCTCCATCGCAGCACCACCGAGACGCAACCCTGAATCGGTCTGGTTGAGGGGAACCACTGCGAGCCCCCCAGAAGTTACTGAGGCTTACAGCTGAAATAACAAGACAGTGAGTAACTGCTGAAACACAACTGTCATTTTTATGGCTCGTTTGCTTATTTAGTCTACCACAAAAAGATAAAATGTCATTAAAAACCTCCTCTCCAGCAGCCAAGCCTCCCTTGAAAGAAAACCTTACTCGTTCATTAGGAGGGGTTTGCCCAGCTCACTGTTTCAGGATGCTGACACCAAAGTTGGCCACAGCGCGTGTGGAGACGCCGCCGCTCTCCTTTCTCCAGACTCCCCCTGCTTAAATCTCCCCCCAAAACGTGCCAGCTCTGCTCGTGCCATCAGCTCAAATGGCTGCTCACCCATTGCCACCCCACGTCCTCCTCCGTACGCCAAACCAGAGGCAATTCTCCATCTCCACGCCACGTTCCTGTGCTGGTCCTGTACCAAGTCGGGCCAAAACATATTCAAAGGATCCCGCGCTTGCAAACCCTCCGGCTGTGCCCACCACACAGCCCTTAAAATGCTCACACCGGTTTTGAGATCCGCTTTCCCACGGCAGCCGCAGCCAGGCCAGCACTCGCAGGCGAGGGGGTCCCAAACGCCGCTCAGCCCCGGGTTTGGCGGGGGCACGGGGGACCGCGCACTCACCCTCGACGCCAAGAGCACCCGAAGGGCTTCCCACCACACGTTTTTGGCACGAGACCGGCAGAAGCACCGAGCCCCCAGCTGCCCGCCACCAAGCCTGGCCCACCGGCCAGCAGGGCGAGCGGGAGCCGCTCCAGAGCAACCGTAGCAGTTCAGACAGAAGAGCCTGAACGCTGGGACTATTTCAAGGGCTTGCTATTTTTAAAAGCTGCTTTTCCTGTTTCTCTTCCTGACCCTCGCGGGGACTTGGTGCCCGCCAGCAAGTTTGCACCAAAACAACACGAAAAATTACCCTCCAAAAGCCAACTTTGGAACAAAGTTAAGCCGGGTTTAGCCCCCTGCCGCCCTCCTGCATGGTGGGGGGCCTGTGGCCCTGCCTGCGGCCGCCGCGTCCAAGGCCAGCGGGAACGGGAACGGCTGCGCTCCCGGCACCACGTGACAGGCGGGATTAGCTTCCGAGGCACAGAGGAAACCTTTGACAAAGCCTGTCCCCGTGCCGCTGCTCCCAGGCCTCGAGCCCGTGGCCTCCCTCGGGCCGCTGGCGCCCAGGGAGCCCTGGAGAAAAACAAACCTCCACCATGGGCACCTGCAAAACACAAAATAATAAGGGCAGGTTCACCTGGCTGGCAGAGAGCCGAGCAGATCATTGCCTCCCTCGTCCTCCCGGGGCTCTTGGAGCTATTTTAAAACTGATCCCCTGCTAAAAAGCCCCAGCCTTTGTGCAGAGGAGACGTCACCGGTGAGAACAACTGTTTTTAATGAGCCAAACAAGCGCTGGGTGTTATACAATCTCACTCCCCGGTGCAGACAATCTTTAGAGGGCCTTGCCGGGGCGGGGGAGTGGAGAATGGGGGGCGGAGAATGGGGGGCAAATTCCCCAAACAACAAATTTGTTGCACCTGGCACAGCTTTTCTCCATTTCAGTGCCTCCCTTCACTCTCCAAATCCTCCCCAGCCCCTGTTACTAGCAACTGGTGGAGAGGAGGAAAGAAAAGCCCCTGGTAGCCCCGCTCTCGGTTGCGTACGCAGCAGCCAGCACGCATCTGTTCCCCTTCCCTTCTCGCCAGCGCAGCTCCTCCTGCCGCCGCGTTCCCACGAAACAGCCGCATTAATGGTTGATGCAGCTGGTGCCGGGGAGGGATGGGATGGGATGGGATGCGCGGCATCTGCCCCGGCAGGGAGAAAGCAGTGGCCCAGCAGCTTTGCTTTGCCTTGCCCTGCCTTCCCCGCAGCCCTGCAACTTGTCAGAGAAAGCACGGCCGGGAGCAGAGCCCAGAGCGCGCTGCAGAGCCACTGCCCGGATTTCGTGGTCGAGAGATTGTGCGAGATAAACGCCCGGCTTTCCTTTCTTTTGGGACTACAAGTGTAGCTTTGACAAGTTTTGCACAAGTTGGTAAGAGCAGCCGTGGCTTTGCAGCAGCAAGGCACTTTCAACTGAGTGGGTTTTGTTTAGATGGCTTAATTTAAGTTTCTCGCTGCAACACGCGCTGCTCCAAACAGGGTGTCTCCAAAAAGGAAAGTTTCCTGAGAGCAGCCAGACAGAGCCCTTCCCCCCAACAAGAAGCTGAAAACAACTTGCATTTTTTAAGTGACACAGAACAGTGTCATTCTACTGCCCAAACTGAGGCCAAAAAGTAAATAAGATTTCAGAGATGAAAGGATTTTAAGAGATATTATTAGTCTGATGGCAAGCTGCTAAGGAATCACCAGGAGGGATCGCTCGCTCAGAAAACACAGGCGGTGCTGCTCTCAACACAGCACAAAACAGGCACTGAACCTGCAAGAGGACTTTGTTTTTTATCTCCATCTCCAATCAGCATTTCCCTCTTAAGCGAGATCTGGCGTACAGGTAATGTCCTAACGAGCTCACACTCTTGACGAAGTTGGGTTTTAGCCCCTGCTCCCTGTTACACCTGAGGGAACTGAGGCACGGGGCGATGTGAACGCCACACCAATGGAGCCAGACCCGGCCCGGGACCATCTCCCACCACATCAGCACTCATTTTGCCACCGACGGAGCCCACCCCGCCGAAACCCCGTACCTGTTGGGGCTACATCCTTCCCCTCTCCGCTTTCTTCGCTTCTGCATAGGCCCCTCCTGGGCCGGCTGCTCTGGGAAGCACCTCCTGGTATCTAGCACGGTGCCAGACGGATCCTCCAACTTCAACGTTCGTTAGCTGCCCCTCACTACCTTCCACAACTAAAATTAGTTTTGCTAATATAAAAGGCAGAAGGGATTCAGCCAAGCTTCGGAAGAGACAACACAGGTCAGAAGAGAAACAAAGGTTAACATTAAGAATGGCTCCTGCACGTTAAAAGTCTTTATTTAATTCCATGTCCGTGGATCCAAAATTAAAATCCGTGGACCCACAAACACAGAATTAAACCTCCCACAACCCCTTTTCTCCTCTTTATCACAGCGGAAATATTACCTTCCCCTTTTCAGGATGCAGAAAACAGGTAGAGGAGAAGCATCGCGGGCAGCAAAGCAATGTGGGGAACAGAACCGGCACCCCCATGTCCCCAGCCCTCACGGAGCCCTAACGGGGTTTCTGCGCCTGGCAGCCCCTGCTCATGCCTGTCCCACGCTCCTCCGCGCCCCCAAATGCTTTTCCGCCCCTTCCCCTGCAGCATCCACACCTCGAGCAACCCGCAAAGTCCCCCGGCCATCACCCCGGTGACACGCCTCTGCTCCCACTCGCATCCACTTGCTCCGTCATCGTAGTCCAAACCCACACAGCCTATTTCCAAATCACGGCACCCAGCCCCTCGCCAGCACACGAGATTTCTCTCTCTGCCTCCTGATCTCCTAAGAATTTGCTTATCTAGCAAGCCTTTAGCAGCACAGTTTGCAAACGCCGTCCCCGTTGCGTTTCCGGAGAGGCAGCCGCTGTGCCAGGGACCCGAGCCCGGTACTGACCTGATGGGAAGGAGCTTCTGGATGGAGCGGAGAGGGAGGGAAAAGAAAAAAAAAAACCGGGGGGGGGGGGGGAAGGGACAGAGAGTGGTCTCAGGTTTCACGTGTAGGAGAGGGGGAAAATGATAGAAAGGCAGGCTGGTTAAACAAGAACCAGCAACACGTCCTACTCCCAGCATGACATCATGAGGTCAGGGCTCAGCGGGGACGGCTGCAGTGGGAGGGGAGGTTCAGAGGAGGAAAAAAAAAAGAGAAATAAATAAATAACCCAGCACCGAACTCCTCTGCGCCCCTGGCACTTCGGGAGGGCAGCTCTGGGTACAGCGGTGGTCCAACAGCAACTGCTGGTGGCTCTGCAGGCAGTGGCGATGGGAGCCGGAGGGGTCCCTCCCTTGCCTTGCCCCCCAGCGCAGCGGCTGATGGCTGGCGCGGCCCCCCCTTCCCCTGCCATCTGCCAGCGCCGGGATGCAGAAACTCCACAGCTCAGCCTCCCCGCTGCTGCCATGCAGGGCAGGGTGCGGGACAGACGGGGGGCTGCAAGCAACAGCAGCGGCTACGGGGTGCTCCGCTGCATCAAACCAGGTTTCTCTGCCTGCCCGGCAGCGTTTGCATCCTCCCTCCACCTGAAACCCAAAGCAAAATCCTCGAAATTCCTGGAGTGGCTCCTCCCTATCTCCATGTGTGTCCTGGCCCTTTCCCGAGGGCTCTGGCACAGAGAGGGGTCTGCACTTGCTGAAGCAGCAGCCCCTGTGGTCCCCCGAGCTTGGTCAGACAGGGATCCACCACGCAGGGAAAAAGGGGGCGAGAATCCCCACGCTGCACCACGTGTAAGACGAGGACACCCTGAGCACGCTGCGGGGCTTTGAAACGCACCACGAACCACATGGGCAAGATGTTAGAGAGAGAAAATATCTGATGGGAGAGGACAGACCACCCCTCCAGCCCCTCTGAAGGATGGCGTAAGGCAAAAGGTGTGGGGTCTCCGGTTTTAGGATTCTTTAAGATCTCGCAAAGGCGGAAAGGCGCGAGTCAAACCCCAGGAACACCCAGAGGTCCCCCCCTTTCTTCACCTGAACGGGGCTGTTGAAGCTTCATCAGCTCAGTCAGAAGCAGGCATGGAGGAGGTAAGCTTATGACAAAGCAAGGCAGCATCTGGGGAGTTTCATAAGCTGTCATCTCCATGCCAAATCCCCCAGGCTCCTCCTGCTCAGAGGGAAACACACACAAGACCTGAGGCTCCCGGCTTTGGGAGTTCAATGTCCCTTTTTCCAACAGGGAAGCTGCTGTCTGCAGCCTGACGTCCACTCGGACCTAAGGAGAAACCCTCTGACAGGTGCCCAGCTCAAAACACGTGGGACAAGAGCACCTAAGGGAGGTCAAAAGACCAGTTGTCCCCAGTTTAGAAACTCAGCGCTACCCAAAGCCACCCAACAGTGCAAGCAGCAGAGCAGGAACGGGCGCTCCAGGTCTATCCATGTCAGCTCTTCCCTTCACCCGGCCGGCGGCACAGAGGCATCAGCAGATCTTTGCAGAGAGGTGCGAGGCCCCTTCCTTGCTCGGGAGCAAACTTCAATCTCATTTCTCGCACAATCCGAGCAGCCCTCCTGCCCAGCGGGGCCTCCACCTGCCACGTCCAACTCTTTCTTCAGCTGTTTTCCAGGGTTATTGCTCACCAACAGGATCATTTTCTCCCAAATGCCCAGCTCTGCTTGATTTACCGAGAGTGCAGGGGAAGAGACATTTGCTTCAGGCTTTCCAAAAAAGAGCTGGCACCTCCTGGTTCAGACCAAACAAGGAAAGGATCACTCCCAAAAGACACATTTTTAGCACACGCACAGAAGGAGAAACGACGCTGGAGGAGCGGCTGGCGGGGGCCTGAGCAATTAAGGCCTCGGTGCAGCGAAGTACAAAACACTTCCAGTGCAAAATCCAGGCGCTCGGCACCTCTGGGAACAAAGTCTGCACCGAGGAACACCCTCCTGCTTGGTGCGTGGCAGCTGCCCCCTCCCTGCATTTTTGTCGTCTGTTGTCCCCCCCCACATTAAGCAGCAAATAACCCTTTGGCAGGGTTCACCTGCTCACAAGCCACAGGCACCTTGTGCTCCCACAATGGACATGCCCCGGGCAGACCTGGCCCCCGTGCAGGCTTTGGGGGTGTTCTGGGACGCCCAGAGCAGCTCTCGCAGCACCCCTGTGTGTTTCCAGCCGCAACGGCTGGACCCAAAAGCAGCCGCGGCTGCGGGATTTAAGAGAAAGAAAAGGAAACAACATTGATGTGATCCAGAGTTTGCTCCAGCACTTCAGGCTTTTCTTTGGTTGTCATTTATTGAACGTGAATGTGTGTGGATTCCCACAATAACGTTGGTGCCGAAATGGCCCCTGTGGGCGCTGATCCGATAACCCATCCCACAAGGGCTGGTCTGCACGGAGCTTCCGTGGCCACGCTTCCTGGCATGTCCCATCTCAAGGCCAAGGGGACAAAAGGAGTGGTGCAATTCAATCTGAATTCAATCTCAATCGATCCCAGCACGCCTAGATATATATTCCCAGCAGCTGTTATCAAGGTGGGAAAGAACAGCCCAGCAGCGCTGGTTTTGAGGGAGGAAGCCAGGCAGGTATTGCGGCCTCCAAACACGAGCACGGGCTCTGCTTGGCCAGAGCCCCGCTGGGTATTTGCTTGCCAATCCATTCTCTCCAACACCTCCGGCCACACAAACTCAGCTTCTGCTGGAATAAAACAGTCCCTTGGCGCTGGGGCTGCTCGGAGAGACTCAGTCAGAAACCCGAACAGACCTCGTTCATCCCGCATCCAGAGGCTTTTGCGGCACGGCCCGGATAATGCACAAGGAGAATGGGGCACGGTGGGATGCTCGGCAGCTCTCGCCAAACCTGGCTCTCTGCTCACTGACAGACAGACGGCGAGAGATCGGTCACTTTAAGGCACTCCAAAGGTTTAATTATTAATTTTTCCCAATGAAATCTACTGCCTCTCGGGGAGGCAACGCTGCCTTGCCCCAAGCAGAGCCTGTGCCCTGCTGCTGACATGCCTTGGAAAGGGCTCTGTCTGTCCTTCCTTCCTTCCCCCTTTCCTTTTATCTTCTCTTCTAGCACATGAAAAGGCTCTCTGGGGGTACCAGGTAGAAAATAATACTCTGCCAGGGTGCTCGATGGGCCATTTGAAACCCTCGGCATTGTTTTCCCTGCTCCAGGCGGCAGCAGGGGATTAAAACTTCAGCCATTATGCGCATGTTTTGTGCTCCATTGTGCTGGGCTCAGCCGTCCCTCAGCATTAACATCTAAACAGGTCCCACGGCCAGCCCAGAGCCGGGTCCGGGCCGCAGCAGCTTCACCAGGGCCCCCCAACCACCGGACCTTGCACCGGAGCCCAGCGAGCCGGACATTTGGCGCAGGTCAAGCAGGAGCAGAGGAGAAACGCCAGGCGCTGGCAGTGGTTTTCTGAAGGGCCACGGTAATCCCATCGCCTGCCGTTCTCCCACATAGCGTGGCAAAGCCGTCTCTGCCGGCCAGGAGCACGGCAACAGCGGGATCCCTTCCCGAGGGGAGCAGACAGGCCCTTCTCACCCTTGTTCTGGAATAAGCACGTCCATGACGACTGCGGCTCACTGCAGCAGCCGTTCCCCTTTGCAGAAAAACCCCAAACCCAAGGGCTGAAGCGGCTGGCGAGCTGCGTGCCTGCACAAGCCAGCCCGCACCGTTTCGGTTCAGCTGGAGGAGGAGCAGCGCCACGTGAAAACCCCTTCCTGGCTCCATTTCCTACGGGAGAGCGAGCGGGCACAGCGACGGCACAGGGCCCGGTGTTTGCACGGGAGTCACACCGAGTCGGTTAGCCGGTGCGGCAAAGCACTCGGGCCCCGTCCAGCAGCGCGGCAATGCAAACACACCGCGCTCGGGTGCCCCCGACCGCATCAATGGGGGGAAATTATCCCCCCAACAGAACCAGCCCCGTGGCAAATCCCAGCCTCCAAACCTGGAGCCGAGGCCGTCCTTGTGCCTGGACCCAGCCCGGGCACACGGAGAGGTTTTGCTGGCAGAACTCGCTCGGCGTTGGGGTGAAAACCGTGGGAGGGGGAGCAAAGAGCAGGAAAATCCTACTCCAAACCAACAAACAAGGCCAGCAACTGCCAAAAAAATGGAGGTTTTTTGCTTTAGCATGGCTTATTTCGGTCAGGCAGTATATATCTATTTCTAGAAATAAATGATACGTGCCATATCCGTGTGAAAGGGCTCGCCAGCCACGAACAAGGCGCCTGTGTTCCCAGAGCATCCGACGCGACCCAGCCCCGTTCTGCCGGGGGGAGGCCAAGGGACAAAGCTCTGTGCCCAGCAGCGGTATTTCCCTCTCCTTTTTAAATGCTGCCTCCCATTTCCCGCACCCCAATTTGTCCCTGCTTCACAATTTAATAAGGAAGACATTTATTATCATTTTTTTTCCTCATCAAAAAAACTCCCCCTCGCACCATCCCCGGCTGCAGTCTGCCGACTGCCTCCGATTTCAAGGAGGCCTGAAGTACGGAGGCTGAATTATTTGCTGGAGGATGGGCAGAGGTAGCTCTTGGGTTTAGTCCCCTACAGGCATCCCCAGAAATAAAAGAAAACATCGTGTTCTTCTCCACAGCACGTTAACCCTCCTGGGCAAGGGAGCAGCATCCGTCAGCCCAGGCTGCCCCATCATTTCCAGCATCGTCTCCAAACGTTCTGGGCAGAGGTTGGAGCTCCTCAGCGCTCCAGAGCTGAGCGAGACGAGACGGTCCCGGCTCACATGCTGGGGGAAAAAATCCACCTTCTTGCTGCTTTCAGTCTGAAGATGCTGGTGGCGAAAAGTCTGAACCCAGATTTATGATTGCTGTAATTAAAGTAATTAAAAAATGCGCTCACTTCATTCCGCACGCTTGCTCCGTCCATCTAAGGTGGCTTCTTGGGGATCCCGCTGCTTGGATGGCAAGTGGCAAGAATAAAACCACCCCAGATCTCCCTCCGACGCAAGGGAGAACAGGAGAGAGTAACATTCACAGTGAAAGCAGAAGAAAGGGCTGGTGTCAGACCCAAACTGACAGGCATCACCACTGAAACATCGGGTTTATCTTTCAACAGGTTTTGCGGCAGCAAGCGAATCTTTAAAAGCAAAAGGCGAATCTAAAATCAGCTGCGAAGGGAGTGGGGAGGAGACGGTCTCTCACCAACACACACAGATTCCCCCTGCCGGGATATGAATAGCTACCTCACAGATTTCACCGAATTCAAGCAAAAAACACGCTTCGTCAGGGAACGGAGGAGGAAACTCAGTTCTTCCCCATCCCCGCAATGGGGTGCAAATCCACGGCAGGCCAGTCCCAAGCTCCCGTCCCGGCACAGAGCACAGCTGCCACGCAGAGACGACACATCCTGACCGGAGGCTGGTTGGGGATTAAATTCCCATACGTTTAACAGAATTAAGTCTCTACCATCTGCTAACTTCTGGAGATATCAAAACAAACAAGTGGTGGACGAGATCCAGAAATCCAGACAATTTGGCCGGCCTGAAAAATTAAATTTTTAAACACTAGCAGGCGTTTTTGCAGCCATGATCGGCATAAAGCAGCCTCAATGTCAGCGCGGGGAGGTTTTTGTTCCCAGATTTACCAGTATGACCAGGATCCACACTGGTATACGCAGACGAGAGCTTGGTGGTTCCAGGCAGACATTTCACGGAAGAATGACCAGGATCTCCCCGGGCGTTCAGCCTAACGACTCTCCCCTCACCTGGGATCGTTTCCACCTCGCGATGAGCAGTTACCAGGGATCTCCATCCCAGCAGGTTTTCGTGCTATTCCATCACTTTGGGTTTTATAATGTAAAGTTTTTAAACTCCGCCAGGGCACCCCGTTTATTCTAGCGGCATAAATAGAAAATCTGCCACATAGGATGCCAAAAGGAAGGGAACACCGAGTTCCCTTTGCTGCCGTCGCACGCTGCAACGGCCCCATGCCATAACCGCGCTCGCTTGCTATTAGTGCGTTATTATTTTTATAGTACCCAGATGTGTGCTTAGGTACTTGACGGTACAAATAAATTAAAGCCCCAGAAAATATCTTGCAGGGAGCGATCACACATTAGCAGGAGGAGGGATTAGACCCAGGAGAACCTAATCAGGGTGGAATAAACCCAGAAAACTAGAGACAAACGCGATTCCTGCAAGACGATGAGAGCTTCAGGCGCTGTTGGTTCTCCTGGTCATGACAGGAGATCCCCAGCTACCTCCGCACCTGCATCACCTCTCCAACAGCCGCAGCATTTCTGCACGGTCCCGCTGGTGTAGAGTGGTCCCTACAGCGAGTCAGGGCCCCCTCGCACGGACCGGGCTGCAGGATTAACACCAGGAGTAAAAGCTGGCAGAGCTCGCCGATCCTCAGGCCGCTCCTCACCAGGAGAACTGGGGGAAGAGAGCCTTTGGGAAGCAGCTCCGCCAGTCCTCCCGCCTCTGCCAATGCCAGCACGGCCACATGTGGGGTGACGCATTTTTTTTCCTCCTCGGACACACTAAAAATACATCGTTTGAGGCAGCTGTTTCCACAAACAAGGCTCAATTCCTGACGCGCTGCTTACAACCTAAGTATGGAGGCTATCCTTGCTCACCTTCGCAGGGAGTCTCTTTGAATTAAACTAATTGTGGGAAGATAATCCCAGCCCCCAAGGACTGCCCATTACCCCAGCACACACAGACACCGGCAGCGAGGAATTAAGGGACTTTACAGGGGCAGAGCCCGCAAAACGGGAGGAGAAGAGAGAAAAGAATCTGGGTTTGAAAGAAAACACCACATTCCTACTACCGACCCACTCTCCCTCTCACAACCCTGTGGGAAGTCAGGGTGGACCTAGAGCCGGATTCAGGATGGTGCCCACCTCTGCACCAGCCTTCTCCGGCACCTGGGACCACACCGGGCCCTCCTAGAGAGCTTCGCGATTCCTCCCAACCATCTCTGATGAGGCAGACGCTGTTACAGGACCCAAAAACGCAGAGGCTCATCAGGATCCCCTCCACACGTCCCGTGTTCTCTTCCCCCACCAAAACCAGCATAATAGCGAGATTTCCTCCTCCCTAAACCATTCAGCAGCCGCAACGCTGTTCTTCCCAGGACGATGGGATCTGATAAGAGTCCCACACGCGCCGTTCTCAAACACCATCCTCGGGACAGCGGTACCCAGGGAAGCCAGAGAGGATCCAGACAGCCCAAAGCCCAACCGGCTTCTTATTCACACGGCCACTCCTCAGAAACTGGAGGAGCAAGAAAATGCCCCCAGGAACTGGGGCCCCGAAACAAGGCGCCACCTTATTTGCAAGAGATGCTACAGCTGAAGAACCGGGGGGACCCCTGCCAGCCCCTCTCTGAGCCCTGTGCTGGCGGGGGAAGGCTGCCCGCCACCCCCCTCAGCCCCCCCCAGGGCAGGGAGGAGGAAGGAGCTCAGTTCCAGAAGCTCTGGAAGGGAATAACAACAGTCCCAAATCCGAGAGATGGAGCCAGGACCAGGCCCTCCCAGGAACTGTGGGGGCATATGAACCGCACCCCCCCCCCGCCCCCAGCTAGAGAGGAGCTAATGGAGGTCTCATCCTGCCCCCAACTATAGGGGGGCATGACCAGAGACAGCCCCCCCTCCCCGCCATTCCCAGTGATGTTGGGGAGGGGGTCAACCTCAGGTCTCCCCAAAAGATGCAGGTGGGCACTGTCACCCCTCCACTGCTGGGGGGTGGGGACCAAGCTCCCCAAGAGACAGAGGGGAGTCACGACCAGCGCCCCCCCGCCAAAAAAAACCCTCCGGCCTGGAGGGAGGGATGCGCTCAGCTCTCCCAGCAGAGGAAGGGGAGCACAACGGCTCCCCCAGCCCAAGGGGAACGAGTGTTACGGTCCCCCCCACTCCAAAGGGGGGCAGGACAGAGCCCTTGTTAGGCTGCCACCCCTCCATTCTCCTGGGGAGGGTGGGGATAAGCGGCACCTGCCCCCAGGAACCAGGAGGAGCGAGGATGGCCGCGACACTCACGCCGAAGCCCGCGGGGGGTTGGGGATGGCCGTGACCCCCCCCGCCAAGACTCGCAGGGGAGGGGCCGGCCCTCACCGCCCCCCCGCATCCTGAGCGGGGAGGGGGGTGGCTCCTTCTCGTCCTCTTCCCCGTCCCGAAGCGGGAGAGGGACAGGACCCTCGCCTCTCGCGCGGCCTCACGACCCCTCGGACCAGGGGGTGGCCCGGGCCCCCCCGCTCCAGGCCTATCACCCCCCCTCAGGCCTACATCCCCCCCGGGCCTGCCCCCCGCCCCCTCCAGGCCCCGGCCCCCCCAGGCTCTTCCCCCCCGGGGGCTGTGTGAGGCCCGGGGCCCCGGCGGTACCTGCTGCTGCGGGCGGGGGGGGCCGGCTCCCGCCCAGGCCCCTCGGCGGCGGCCGCTTCTCCTCAGCCACTTCCTGCTTGGCTCGCGCCCCCCGCCCTCCGCCGCCGGCCGCTCGCGCGCCGCGCTCCCGCCCCCCCGCGCCGCGCCCATTGGCCGAGCCGCCCGCCGCTCGCCGCCCCGCGCACGGCGATTGGCCGGCGCCGCTGTCGCTCGCGGGTGGTCGCGGCCGTTCGCACTCGCCGTTGGCGGAGCGGGAGACAACTCCGCGGCCTGGGCCCGCCTCCCACGGCGTGCGTTCATTGGGAGGCGGGGGTGCCATTCAACGCCTGGGCCCCGCCCACCCCACTGCGCCGTTTTCTATTGGCGGTTGGCTCTGGCTCGCCCACGGGGCAGCCTCACTGCTTATTGGCTGGAGTCTATGTTCATCAAGCCAGCCCGCCTCCTCCCGCTTTCCATTGGCCAAACGAGGCTGTCCTTCATGGAGGGGTCCTCGCAGCTATTGGCCATGGGAAATGTCCATCAGGACGTCTCCCAGCTGTTGTTTTCCTATTGAGCCAGAGACCTGTCACTTAACGCCAGGGCCCGCCCCTCCGCCAGTCCCATTGGTCAGAAGCCCTCAGAGGTGGTTAAACCGTCTTCTCCCATTTGCTGGCGATGCTGTCACTCAGGGCGTGGCTGCGTGCCTGCCCCGCCCGCCTCCGTCCGGCACGTGACGCATAACACTCAGCCCCGTTGGCGACGAGCCCTGTCACTCAGGCCCGCCCCTGCCCTTCTGCTCCCCCATTGGCTGGCCCGCCCGCCCGGCGGCCATGACGGAACCACGCCACCCATTGAGCCGCCCGGCCGCCACTCACCACAGAACCCCGCCCCCCCGGCTCTCCCTCCCACTCCATTGGCCGCCTCCCCCGAGCTGACAACATCCACGCCACCCCCTCACCGATTGGCTGACTGCGCTGCCCATCAACCACCAGGCCCCACCCCCTCCGGCCTCACCGTAAACATCCTGCGGGCGGGGCGGGACCGCGGGGGGCGGGGCTTGGGCTGCCGGGCCCCGCCCCCAGACACACGTGCCGGGGGGGTACGGGGGAGACCCGGGGCCCAGTGCCCCCAGTACAGCGGGTTCTGGGGCCCAGTCCCCTCCCACTACAAGGGAGTCCCGTCTCCCAGTGCCCTCCAGTACAGGGGAGACCCAGGCCCCAGTTCCCCCCCACCAGCACAGGGGAGACCCCGCGGTCCAGCTCCCCCAGTTCAGGGTGACGCGGGGCCCAGTCCCCTCCAGGGGAGAGCCAGGGCCTGGTATTCCCCAGTACAGGCGATTCCAGGGGCCCAAATCCCTCCAGCGCAGGGGAGACCCAGGGCCCAATTCCCCCCAGTGCAGGGGAGGCAGAGGCCACCCAGGAGGGGCCAGGGCTGCCCCGGCCAGGCCCATCCCCAGGGAGGCGGCAGGACAGAGACCCTGTGGAAAGCCTTTATTGCCCCCTTACAGCACAGCCCCCGCCAGGTGCTGCTCCACTCCGGCGGCCACTCACCCCCAGGGCCGGTACCCACTCACCCCCGGGGCCGACGGCAGCACGCCCCCGCCCAGCCCCCCTCACTTCTTCTCCTCCTCCTTTTTGTCCTTGCTCTCCTTGGAGGCCTGCGAGGCCAGCGAGCCCATGGCGTTGCGGATGGCCTCGTTGTTGGGGTCCACGCCCGGCAGGTTCTCCAGCACGCTCTGCAGGAACTCGGGGTCCTGCATCACATCGTAGTCGTCTTCCTCCTGCGGGAAGAGGGAGAGGCGTTGGGGACAGGCTGGGTCCCCATCCCACAGGCAGAGGGGACAGGAGGACAAAACCTCACCTTGGTGGGTTCGGAGGTATCCATGGCCGTGCTGCTGTCCACTTCGGCTGCCTCCGCCTGGGCAAACTCTGTTGGAGGAGAGGGACAGCTGAGGACGGAGGATTTACACAACCACGGCCTCCCCACAGCTCACAGGAGTGACCCACACACCCACCCCACCAGTGGTCAGGGAGATCTGGACCTTGCCCAGGTGACGAAGCCCCTCTGTGGGGCACACCGGGCTGTAGGGGCTGCAGGTTCCAGTCCCGGAGGCAGAGCTGCCCCGTGGCTTTCCACTTGGGAACGGGCCGAGCCGGCCACAGGCACTCACCTGCTCCCTGCAGCGACATCTGCATGGCATAGGCGATCTGCTCCTCCTCCGTCATGCTGCTGAGGTCGGGCAGCCCGGCCCGGCCAAACTCCTGCTGAGTTATCGTCATCTTCAGCAGAGCATCATCCGAATCTGCCCAGAAAAAAAACCACAGTCGGAAACCAGCAAGGACACGAGCCCCGTCCCTTCTCGCACACGTGGCCTTGCTGGGGAAGCAGAGCTGCACCCCGCAGCACTCAGGACAGAAGCGGGTCCACCTCGTTTGGGAGTTTCAGGCGAAGCAGAGGCAGCTCCGCAGCACGCTGCAGTTAAACTGCCTCCCTCCAACATTCTGGGGCAGAAACCGCCTCTCTCCTCGCACCCCAGCGGCTCTGGGCACTGCCACACAACACAGAAAGACCCGCCATGCAGAGAGACACTTCCTACAGCACCGTGTGGCCTCGCAATGAACGCTGCCACGGGAGCCAGCACGCTGCCCAGACACCCTCCCTGGGGAATGTCCTGCCTGTCCCTGCCTGCTTTAATCCCTGCCCAGCTCCTTACCGTCCCCACCAGCGGCAGCAATCCCAGCCTCAGCCGCAGAGGCAGCTGCAGCCCTCCTGGCCTCCTCCTCTTGCCGCTGCCTCTGCTCCTCCATGGAGACGCGCAGAGCCTGCGGAGACGGGCACAGGCAGGGAGCTGAGCGGGGCAGAGCTCGGATGGCTGGAGCTGGGTGCCCGCAGCCGCCCTCCACCTCTGCCTGCTCACCAGAGCCAGCTCCGGGTCTGCGCTGGGGTCCACGCCGAACTCGAAGTCGCTGGCACCAAGGCCCAGCATGGCACCCCCCTCCCCAGCCAGGATCGGGGAGCTGATGAGGGCATCGGCCAGGCTCGGCCCCGGCGGCACCGTCACCAGGTGGGAGCCGGTGCCATCTTTGCCGTTTAAGGTGTTAATGAAGGCTGTCAGCTTGTCCGTGTTGGCTTCCTAGGGCCAAAGAAGAAAGGCCAGACTAGAGCTTTGGCTCCTCAGCTCTGCAAGAGGGACAGCCGGCTGCTCCACACACCCAGCGTCTCTCCGCACTCCGTGGGAGCCAAGAGCTCTGCTGTTTCCATCAGGACAGAAAGCATTTAATGCCGCCTGCAGTGAAACGGGAGAGGTGTCTTCCCAGAGGGAAACGTTACTCTCCACATTAGCATTTTTACTGGGGCAGCTGCTGAGACTGAGAACTGTTCCTATCCTCACATGCCCCGGTAAGGGCTCCGGGGTGGAAAGGATACAAAATCCCGCCTTGGATCTTATGGCAGAAGTCTCACCTCTTCTCCGAAATTGATGATATCAACGTTGACTTTCTCTTTCTTAAGACGCTTTGCCAGTTTCACCAGCTGCAATGAGGAGACACCACGGCATTAGCTTGGATTTCAGCTCTTACCCATGCTCAGCTCATCAGAGACCAGACAACCGTGCTTAGGGTTCAGTCCCGGAGGCACAAAGCCCAGAATCAGCTTCTCAGTTTCAAGCCCTCCCAGCAGGAAAGCATTTGAGGTATTTCACCTCTCTGGGTGGGACAGGCACTACCACACGGTGCCCGAGGTGACAGAAGGGAGGGAGCTGCTCCTGCCGAAGTAACTGTCCCCGCTGATGGGGACAGCAAGAGGTTGCTCAGGCAACTCTGTCAAGCAGCCTCCGTGCTGGGGTATAACGCCTTATTTTCAATACAGAGCAGGGAACAAACCGTAAACCCCATTTACAGTTCAAAGCGGAGCGTGGAGCCGACCCAACATTTTTTCCTTTGACTGCTCATTACTCACGTCTTTCTCGTTATCTTCTACAGGGCTCCCAACGAAAGCGATGATTCGCATCTTGTGGTTCTTGCCTTGGCGATGTTTCAAAGCCAGCTGCAAGAGAGAAGTCATACTGTACTTAAGGAGCAATTCTCAGGAAAAAGGGGCGGCCAGCAGTCACCCCTACTACTTCTCCGCAGGGAAATTTAGGCTAAATATCAGGAGAAACTTTCCAGTAGCAAGTTTCACCACACTGCCCACAGCAGGCGTGTCTCAAGGGCCTCCCGTTTGCTGGCAGCTACGACCCAGCTGGCAGCAGTCTGGTGGCAGAGACAGTCTAGGACAGAGCAAGGACACTGGACAAAAGGGTGGCCACATCCTGGGGGATACTCCTTGGCTGGGGGCTGCTCTCCTCAGGGTGGGAAGGGCTGGACTTCTGCAAAGCAGCTGCCAGGTTCCTCCGAAGCAAACCAGGACCAGACTAATAAACTTCTGAGCATTTATATTGGATTTTATAAAGGAGGTTTCAGCTTCATTTGGCCAATAAGAAGACTGAGGCAAACCCAAAATTATTCGCTCGGCATTGCTCAGCCCTAGAGGCAGGAAGAGAACGAGATTTCCTGTATCCAAGCCATCGACAGGACAGGGAATTTAACAGGACATGCTAAGGCAAAAGGAATTACAGAGAAAGTTACAGACTCGCGCGTGAGGAACCAACAAGACCACTTACATGAGCAACTCTGATCCCTGTGCAAAAGGTGATTTTCCCTTTGGGTTGCACTGTGTGTAGCTTTGAAAGGATCCGGCCTGTGTCTGGAGTGAGCGTGGTCAACACTTCACAGTTACTGCAACACAAACATACTTAGGTTGGTGACCTCTTCTTGGAGAATTTCTCTGCAAAACCCTTTATTTGCTATGGGAGTCAGAAATGCCCTCCCACCTGCCCTGCACTAAGCCCGTGCCTGCTCCAAGAGTCTGTCAGCACTTGGCTCTGGAGGGTCAGTGCGTACAAGGAGTAAGACTTTTAGCCTGTTTTCTTAAAAAAACCCCAAAGTAATCTGCCAGCATTAAGGCTTGTGTGTGCCTCTGTCCACTACCCCAGCAACCTTGTGCCCACTGGCCAATTTTAATGGACTCTGGCTAAGAGGGAGCTCGCAGAGGCACTGAAACCCTGCAAACTTCAGGAAATGGAGGAATGACTCTGTCGGGGCTGCCCATGAGCTGCAGTGACAGCTCAGCCCACACTTGCCACCCCCAGGACACAAGGCCACAAGAGGATGGGGCTGGCAGAGAGCTCCTGAAAGCAAAAAGCCTCCATAACATACCCTGGCGTTACAGAAGCAAGCGCAACAAGCTGGAGACCAGTGAGGAACCAAGTTTTCTCATACCAGTCCTCCCAGAACTGGTTTGGTTTTAGACTGTGCTGTTGCTGCCCCATTTTACAACCCTCCCCTTGTCCCTTGCCCCTGCGCCCTCTCACAAGGTCCCCCCAGAGGCTCCTCAGTGTCACCCTGAGGCCAGCCCTGCTTTGGGGCGTACTTGGCTAAAGTGATGAGCCCCACGTTGTTCTCAGGGTTACTGCGGGTTTTCGAGTGGCACACGATGTTGACAGCATCTTGCTGGGCTTGCAGGCGAGTGGGTAAGAAGTCTCCATTTCTCATGTACTCGCTGTTGTCAATGCTGAAACGCAGAGAGGAGGGTGTCAGCTTGTGAAACGGTTGAGGTTTATCCCCAAGACATGCTTTTTGGAACAGCACACCTAAGGTCACGCAGCTAGGGACATGCAGCAGGACATGGGCATTTCCCAGGGCAGAGATATGAGTTGTTTCTGTGTTTCCCTGAGTTTTCAGATCGGATCTGACTTTTGGGTGACAGGACAAATACCAGTCCAGAGCTGGAAGCTCACACTCCTCACTGAAGACTGCGAGAAGTGACTGTGGCCAGACACCACCTCAGACCCAAGTCTCCTCGATGCTTTCCTCCATCTCCACAACAAAAAAAAGCCAAGAGACCACTCCATGGTAAAGTCCAAAGCTCTGCGCTCATTGCTGCTGTGGGGTTTTCATCAGGACAAAAAGCAGCTTTCCCACGGCAGGGGTGGCAGGCACTTTCCAAACACAGCTCTGCTCCGCCGGCGTGGTGCCCTCCTCGAAGCGACGCGGTGACAAGCCGAGCCCCCAAGCCCCACAGCCCGGCTTTAACATCCTACACCCGTGGCGGGTGTCGGGGCTCCACAAACCGCAAGGGCAACAGTGCCCCGCAGCGTCGAACAGCGGCAGCCGCATCATCCCAACATCGCTGTAATTAAACCCCTACCCTCCGCTCCAGAGGCTATTAAATATAGCACAGAGCAGGCAGAAAAAGCCCTTCTCTTAGGCCAGCCTTCAGGAAAGCGACCCCAGGAAGGATGACTAGTTAAAGAAGACCTTGAGAGTTTATTTTGGCCCCAAATTAAGACTTCCCTGAGGACCACTGCCAGAATTTCTTAGTTTTAACACCAAGGGAAAAGTTTCTTCTGAAGAAAGCTACCTGTGACGATTTCCCTTAAACATGAGTAAGCAAAGAGTTACCCAGAGAAAACATCAAGGACTTCAGTATATGCTTAGCAAGTCAGGCTACGGTACTATCTTTATCCAAACAGCTGCAGGACTATATAGACAGCCAAGGAAACAACAGAACCTGGGCAGATTTCACTGATTTTCTCTATCACAGCCTTCTCAACCACCAAAACCAAAAGATAACAGGACTGTAGCTGCTGTGATAATAACAACACACCAAAGTTCACCTCCGCTTCCAGCCCTGGCTGCATTTGGTGCCCAGGGACAAAAACCTCTCAGCTCAACACTGATGCTGAGCGAGACAATAACAGAAGACCTTCACACAGGACTGCCCAAGCACCAACCCACCGTGTCCCAGCAGTGCTGGGACAGGCCCCAAGCGACTGACCCTTCTTGGGCCACAGGTACCCATGCCCAGCGCCCCGGCAGAGTCTGCTGTACCCTGGCCCTCCTCCCCTGGCATGTGACCCCAATTTGTTGTCCCAGCATTGCCTGGCACTGCATCACGCCAGAGCCCCATCGTAGCCATCTCCTCTGCCCCCCAAGTGCTGCCTCTGCCCCACACCTTGCCAGCCTCCTCCTGCCCATTAGCACCTACAGGAGCCCCTTCCCCCTGCTCCTGCCTCCTCACCTCCTCCACTCCACCAGGAGCCTGCCCCACCACAGAGCCCTCCTCACCCCAGCCTGTCCTATTCGCCCCCAAACTCCCCCCCAAAACCTTCACTGCCACCTTGACCCCACCCCAACTTAAACCATCCTCTCTCCTCCGTCTTCCCCCCTCAAAAGCCTCCCCCTACCCCAATTCTATCCTCAGCCCCCCACTTTGCTTCCCCACACAGCTCTTCCTACACCACACCCCCTCCCAGTCCCCCAGCCGCCCTCAGGCCCGGCCCGCCCTCCCCGGCCCCACAACCCCCCCAGGCCCTGCCTTCACCCCCCAGGCCCTGCCTCCCCCGACCCCCTCCAGCCCCACAGCCCCCTCAGCTCCTGCCTTCTGCCCCCAACCCCCGCCTCAGACCCGGCCTCCCCTCCCCGGCCCCACAACCCCCCTCAGGCCCGGCCCGGCCCTGCCGCCGCCCGGGATGACTCAGGGAAAGCGGCGGAGGCCCCCAGTCGGCCGCGGGGGCTCGGGGCGGGCGGCGGGGCGGAGCGAGGGGGGAGGGTCGGGGGGTTCAGAGCCCCCCACGGTGGCCCGGCCCGGCCGCTCACCACACCATGGTGCTCTCCAGAACCATCTTGCCTCCTTTTGCCTCAAGACCGGCCCGGATCCGACCTAACAAGGCTCTCGCCGATTGGCTCGGCGCTAGCGACCAATCGCCGCTTCCCGTCTTGCGAGGTGGGTCGCGGCGGGCGCGGGGCAGGCCGGGAGCTGTAGTCCCGGGAAGGCCGCGGTAGCGGCGGGGACACAGGGACCGTCCCCTCCCTCCGCCACCCCCCGAGGTGGGGAAGAAGCCAGGAGTCTCCGCTCGGCCCTGACTCGAAGAGCTCCACACGCCGCTTCGAACACCCTCCCGCCGCCATGTCTGGGAGCTGGGCCTGGGGAGGGTGCCCCTGCGCCACCGCCGGAGAATTTCTCCCTCATCCAAGCGACGGCCCTGCAAATGTCCGGCAGCCAGCCCGGGCCCGAGCCCCATCCCTCCTCGTCCGCAAAGGGATGGGCCAGTGCCCGCCTGGGCCCTGTCACCCGCTTACTTTGCGGTTTAGCGAGAGAGGAACAGGAGAATCCTCCGGCTTCTTCACATCAACTCCTCCGGCACATCCAGCTCTGCGGCAGCCAAGAGCGTGAGGGAATCTGAACCGAGAGTCAGGCAGAACACGGAGGACAGGTGCCGCACTGAAGCTGAATTCCAAGAATTCAGGCGTGTAATCATACAGCTCCTAAAGTATAAATACTTCTTACGTTCTTGCTGGTGTTGCCAAGCTAGCGAGTAAGCATGAAAAACTGACCTTTCCAGCATCTGTTTCAACGCTTGCAGTATTGTGCCATTCCCACTGCCCCAAATCATCCACTTTGTGCAGACACCTGCACGGATGCGCAGCTCCATTTAAAAATACGGCTGTTTGCGTAACTACAGCTAATAGATGATATCCCCTAGATGTGTTATCTTAGGTCCCGCTTCTTTGGTTAATCCCTTAACTTCCTAAAAAATCTGGTTTAAAAACATCGGGGTTTTTCCAAATATATTTTTGTTTTTACTGGCTTTTTATGTTGGCGTTTGTGTTGTTTATGATGTTGTTTTTAACTCAGACTTTGTCAGGAATGAATGTCAAAACAGACAAAATGTTTCCTGGACAGATAAGTTTGTTGAATTCTCCCAAGTATATCACGAACACAGGGCTGTTACGCAAACCTATCAAAACCCTCTTTGGAAATCCTGCTTTGGAAGATGATCATAGGGAAAAAAAAAAAAATACAGCTTTTTTTCTTTAAAAGCCCATGTCCCCGCCCCGGACAGAGGAGGCAGGCGGCGGTGGGTTCAGCAGCACACCGTGTATTGCGCGCGGTTCCAACAGCGGACGAGGCCACAAGCGTTACACAGCCGAAAGGACAACGGTCACGCACGGCGCGAGCTGCTCCCCAGGGATGGGGCAAGGGAAGGGGGACACAGGTCTGTCCCTCCCCGGGTGTCCCGGCGGCGACAATGCCGACGCTGAGCAGGACAGGAGAGGTCCGTCCATCCATGCTCCGTCCCGTCACCCGGCGTCAATCTGGAGGTCGCAGTAGGTGTCCACCTTCCCCGGTGTGGCCGGAGAAGCGAAGTCCCCTCCCCGCGCTGGAGAAAAGCCACTTGGGGGTTTAAAAAGACATGAAAACCCGGCACCCGTCACTTCGAAACACGCACACACGAAAAGAAGCAGTTCTGAAAACCCATTACAAAGCAGAGTTCGATATATAAACGTCACCCCCCCCCCACCTCCCTACTCGCCGAGTAACTATCCCCAGGAAAAGAAAAAAAAAAACAAAAAAAAAACACCCCAACACTTAAATACAATTTCATAAATATTAAATCATGAAAAAAACTGAGACTCTGTTTTCTTCCCTCCTGGTAAAAAAAAAAAAAAACCAACAAACAAATAGGGGTTAGGAGGGAAGATACGAAACGAGTGTCTAATATAGACAGTTACTGCAGCGATAAAGTGGAATCTGCTGGAGGGAGTCAGAGGCGCAGGGAGGGAGACGAAGGTCCAGCAGGGACAACGCGGGCGTCCCCGAGCCGATCCTCCTCCCGCTCGCGGGCCTCGGCGCGACATCAACGGCGTCGGAAGGTTTGAGAGCCCTTGAGAACCAAACAGTTTGTGAACAGCGACTGTCCTGGTGCTCCACCAACCCCCTGGGGATCCGGGTACCCGGAGTAAGGCCATTCCGCTTGGTCTTTCGAGAGAAGAAAAAAAAAAAAAAAAAAAAAAAAAAAAGTAGTAGCATTTAAAAAAAAAAAAAAAAAAGCTTTGTCTTAAAAAATATCAGCTTGTGTTGCATCCACTTTAAAAGGTTGAAGTGGGAAGAGACTTGGCTCTGAAACATCAACTAAAAAAATCCCTTTCTACACCACTACATTCTTCGTTTCCTTAGCAATCATTGCTAATTAGTATAGAAACCCCTTGCACTACCGCAAGGGCAAACTTTAAATTATTTTTTTTTTTATATATATATATATATATAAAAAAGAACGGAGGATTCTAACCCACCGGGAACACGGGGAAGAGTCACTTCATTTCTTTTAAAAAAGCATTTAGTGAAAATAAAGCTCAGTCCAACATCTGCTCTGAGATCTCTAGAGAAGCGTCTGCAGCCGGCGTGGGCCAGGCGTCACCGCGGGGAAATGGCAGCAGAACAATCCCTCCTTTCAGCTTATTATTTTGTTTAAAATCAGACTCAAAATGCCCCGTACTTTTGTGGAGGCAGAAGTCTGTCCCGTTTATGTAGGAATCTCGGTTTCGAGCCGCCAGGAGCGGCGATACAGGTGAGATATCAAAAGGGAGCCGCGCTATAAAAACGGGAAGGGTTTTGGAGGTGGTGCCCACAGCAGGACAGAGGGCAGGGGAAGGGACCGGAGCAGGCTGGGTTTGGTCCGTTTGCTTAAGAAATACTTTTAAAAAAAGCGTGCCCCTCCCAAAGATCTCCCTTCACCTGCGACTCCCTGCCGGGCGGGGAAAGGATGAAAGGGCCGAGTTTAAAAACCGGGGGGTAAAGCAATCCAAAACCTCCCTGACATCTCAAAAGCTTCGCACATTCAAAGTCCTGCGAGCAGCGCAGCGCCCGGCTCTCCTCGGCGCTCTTGGGGCGATGCAAGGTTGAAAACGGAGGCGGCTCCGGCAGCAGGAGCAGCTGGCGGGGGAGAGAAGCCCATCCACAGTCAGTGCAGCTCCTGCTCCCCCTTTCTGCCTCTCACATGGGATACTTTCTGGCGGAACACTGAAAAAAATCCTATTTATTTAAAAAAAAAAAAAAAGCCTATACTGCAGGACTAAAAAGAAGTGATATGACTGAATTCAGAGAAACACTTAAATTAAAAACTTGTTTAAAATACAAAATAAACCCACGTTGCTCTGTCGCAAACTGCCCCAACGAGGCTCTAATGCCCGTTTCCCCCCAAGGAACTCCAAAGAGCTGCTCGTTCTCGCAAGGTTTGTGGTGTCAACGTCTTAAGCAGTTAACTCCCTGAAAGTCAGATCCCTTTTCCAGAGGGCTTCAGGCCACGCAGAGCAGTTCCTCCTCTTCCCCCTCCCTCCCAACAGCCGGCTTTGCTCCCGCCGGGCTTCAAAGAAAGGAGGCCAGCAGGGACACAGCGGTGGGCTCTGCTGTAAGGAGACTTCCAGGTGTCCGAGGCTCAGCTGCGCTGGCTCGGACTTTGTTAATACTATCCCACTAAGTGTAGCCCAGCCTTCCAGCGTTTAGGTTTCTGTCCAGATAAGATTTCTTTTTTAAAAAAAAATAATATATATAATAAATCAGCAACAGGGGCTGAACGTTTGTCAGACTCCACAGACCACGCAGAGCGCAGAACAGTCTGCTTCCATTGCGGCGGTCTCGGCGTTGCTTCACTGTGAAGAGAAAAGAGGGGGAGATGCTGGGGAGGGGTCTGCCTTCCTCCGAGGAAGAGCAGCAGGAGGTCTCCTGCCTGGCCCTCCCCTAACCCTTCCCCATCCCAGGAGAGGCAGAGCGGAGGGGGCTCTCGAGTTCAGGCTTGCCCCAGCCATGATCTTACATTAAAACAGGAGGATCTGTGAGTATTCACCCTCTGCTGCAGGCAGAGCAAGATGAGCCTTGCTGTCCCCGCTTTATCTCTGCCATCAGACCCGCTCTGGGCCCTCAGGAAAGAGGAATGTCTCTGCTTTGCCTCCCGCTTACCCAATTTAAGGCAGCTGGGGCAGCAGATATCACCAAGAGCAGGAACGGTGCCTGGTACAAAGCGGGCTGAGCTTTCGCGTACCAGAGGGGGATTAAGAAGATCTGCTCCTGCTCTGGTCGACTCACACCACCCAGTGCCTCTGTTCCCGGCACAATTAGGGACCACATAACCCCTACAATTCTCCATTACCCCCAGAGCCGCTCTCTTCCTCCTGAACAGAGGTACTCACAAAGCTTATCTCTGTCTCCTGCAGGTCTTCGAGCTGCTCTCTCAGCTCTGTGGAACACTCAGGGATGGAAGGTCCTGGGGAGCCGCTGGGGAAACAGAAGGGGGAGACCTGTAAAGCAGTTTTTAGAAGTGAGCTGTCAGTAAGTCCCATCTCCAGGGCTGCCCTGTCGTACCCAGCCAACGGAACGACCCAGCACGGCACAAAGGCGTTTGTTAGGCAGGTTTATGTGGAGGCACAGGCAACACGATCCCTGCTGGGGCAGGCACCCAAAACACACCACCTAGAAAATCATCCCCCCTAGTCGACGGGACTTCAGACATTAGAAACAAGGATCTTTTGTCCAGGCAAGCAGCAGCACCTCTTTACATAAATCTTCGAGCACCTCCTCAACAGAGAAAAGGTCCTGTGCGAAAACAGTCCAGGGACGAAGAGATCACGAAGCACCGGAGCTCAGCGAGTCTCAGCCTCGCCAGGCAGAGGCATCCTTGTTTGAAAACGAACCTTTTACAAACCTTTTACGCTCTGAATGCTACAGCCTGACAGTAGGATACATAACACGGGCACGCTGAGCGCCTGATGGGATACGTTGCCAAGGAGGGAAGGTGGGGCCGGGAAGACGACTTGCTTTACTCTAATACCCCATTATTTCCCTCCTTCTTCCACGATCCTCCAGCAAAATGGCTGCAATCTGCTGGCTGAGGAACTCCCATTCCCAGCTTGGGTCTTGCCCCGCTTCCTCCTGAGGATATGGTGACCACAGCCTCTCTCCTTGCCCCTTGAGCGAGGAGTCAAGGCTGCGAGTGCGTACTTCCCCTAGGCCGAGCAGCCAGGGCTCTCTGGGGCACTGGTGACTAACAGAGGAGGTTTTGGGCTGGCATGACCCGCTCGGCCCTCCTGTGGCTGACACCCAGGGCTTGTCACAGCCTGCCTGCAGTGCTTGCCTTAATTAGTGGGTATTCGATTGCCTGTTACCCAAGTACAGGAAGCATCGAGCTGTTCAGTCATCGGGCTACACATCACCCTGCACAAACACCTTTGGATCAACACCCGAACGGAGATGTGGGGACCCCCGTCGGGAAGGCACAGCTCCCGCTCTGCCTGGTCGTGCCTCACCTATGCGCCCGGTTACTCTGAGCCGCTCTGGCTTCCTCCTCTGCTGAGCTCTCAAACTGGTGACTCGCTGCTTCTGACCTACGCAGAAATTAAAGGCGAGGATGCTCAGCGTTGGTTACAGCGCAGACAGCCCTTGAGGGTTGTCTTAATTAGCGCTAAAGCAGCACTGCCCTAACGCGGGGCTGCAGCATGAATCATAGCACCGTTTAGGTTGGAAAAGACCCTCAAGATTGAGTCCAGCCATTAACCTAACACTACCAAGTCCACCATTAAATTACAGCGCTTAAGAGAAAAGTGCCCCTCTCAAATGGGGGTTACCTCCCCAAAGGGTGGTAAACACCCCACGAGACTGGCTGATTCTGTAGAGAGGGGGAGAAAAAAAAAAGAAACCAACACAAAACCGCCTTCTGAAATCCATTCAACAAGTTATGCTGTTACAAATCAACAATCCACAAATTGCCTTCATCCTTTCCAGGGTTTGCAGAGCTTTACTGATCTCCCAAGTGGATTTACGGACCTTGCAAAAGTGGCTTTAAGCCTCTAACAAGAGGTCTGACGCAGGGCACTCGGATCCCAGGGCCCCACGCAGGAGAGAACACTGGGCTGTTCTCCCTCCTGGCACGTGGTTTTATAGCACGTTGGCAAAGGGTAAGCACGTGCTGGAGTGCCCGCAGGGTACGGTAAGCAGCGTACTCTAGTCCAGAGGTACCTGGGGCAAACACAGACCAGATTTCACATCTGGGGAACCTCTTGGGACTCAACCCAGTGGTGCAGCAAGTTTGCTCTTACCCACCAGAACGTATGCTTTTACCAAGACAGGCGCTCAGTGCCACGCGGGGCGAGAAGGACACCTTCCTGAGAGGTTTTACGATTGAGCCTTACAGCAGACAGACACGTTAAGGACTGCTGAGCCTCGGCACAGGACACGCTGTGTTACAGCACTGCATTTTAGGAGTGAACTGACTGTACAGAACCTCTGTAACCACTGGCCAGCAACAAGCGTGAGGCCAAATCCCAGGGTAAGTCTCACTGAGGACACCCTCCAGACAGGAGAAGGGTTCAGGCAAAGTCTGGTTCCTCCCCTCACCTAGACAGGAAGATGCCAGGAGCTGTTCTAGTCAAATCCTTTGCTGAGCTGTCAGCTTTATGCACTTGTACGCCCACTGACCTACGTAGAGATTGAAGGAGAGAGACCTGCTGTTAAGTAAGTAAAAAGAACACCTCAGGCATGCTGACGTACTGGAAAGGAGCAGCTCTGGTTTAGGATCCCTACCAAGAAGTTTCCACCTTTTACAGAGGCAGCAAGAGGCGTTAATGACAATTGCATCCCGTTTTCCTGCAGCTCAGGAGAGAGCAGGCACCTCAGTCAGTGCCACTGTGCAGGCAGTGGGTCAGGAATGGGGAAGATGGTTTCCGATTGCTTCCAGAAGGAGAAGTTAACACCTCAGAACAACTTCTCTGAAAGGGATCGTCCTCTGACCATAGCTCCTCCTCATCCCTGCCGGTCTTACCACTTCAGCAAGAAACAAAACGTTCAAAGGCAGCCACCGGCCCCCTCAGGGCTGTCCATGCATTCAGCTTCTGAGACATTCACACACCTGCGCACATCCCTGGCAGCCTCCTTTCCCGAGGAGTTGTAGGAGCTCAACGCTAACCCAGTCAGCAAGTTGCAAGAGAGCCCAACCCTCTGAAAAGAGCAGCAGGAAGGTCATTTTCAGCATCACCCATCGTCACATCAATGCTCTTCACGTACATTTTGGCAGTGACGCTTTCACCACCTCACTTTAATTAGCACAATTACCTCAACTCCAGAACAAAGCCATTAAATACAGAACACACAAGGAACTAAAAGCCACCGGGACCCCCACACGGCCCAAGCAGAAGATGCAAGATCATGTCATCTGTAAGAACTGCACACAGGAACGATGACACAATGCTCCACGCCTTGCACATGCTCAAACCAACAGCACCGAACTTGCTCAACACCACACGGACCACTCAAACGGGTATTTCTGCAAGCATGCCAAAACCCACAACATCCATAAAGCAGCACAAAGTCCTCCCACAGCTCATGAACGCAGGAGCCGCTGGCCCGCCATGCGCCAGAACAGCAAGAGCCTTACCTGTTTGCGGGCGAGTTGAGGCCTCCGCTGCCCAAGGAAGATGTGGACAGGGTCGTCGCGATGGAGTCGCTGTTAGCTTCGTCTACCGGCAGGGTCCTGGGCAGGAGATCTGGGCGACCAAGGTGGGAACCTGAGTTGAAGCACAGACTGTTCCATCACCAGCACAAGTGGGATCGTGTGGCACGAGCTCCCACACTAGCCACAGGTCGGGATCCGTGCTGGATCCCGCCCAAGACATCAGAGAGACCTAAGCACTGAAGAACCAGCCCTACAAGCAGTTCTCTGGTCCAAGTCCCAGTCTCCACATGACCACCTAGCCCAGCTTCTGCCCTGGCCCAAACCCCACAGGGACGAGCTGCTGGCAAAAGCCCAGGCCCATGGGACTGGCACGCATCTCAGCCCACTTCCCAGGGGGAGCACGGGCCACGCCGGATGCTTGGACAAGGCTGAAAGATCCCATGAAGAAACAATTCCTCACCTCCTGGGGCCTGGCTTTTACTGAAACACAAGGTTTATCATCCTGCCCTGCATTTGTTGCAACAGAATACCTGGAAACAGCCAAGTGTTTGAAGGGCTCGCTGCTCCTCCAGGCTTTCTCACGGTGCCGTCAAAGGCCATTTGGTGAATACGAGGTTTTGGCCCCATTTGGTTTCCTGCACCCACAACCCCAGAAAACAAGCGCTCCCCTGGCAAGACCACAAAACAACGTGGAGGTGTCTTGCACAGCTCAGGAGGCCGCAAGCTTCGATTAGACAAATACAAGCTGAAAAATAACCTCTCTAGGCACTAACCTTGCTCTATATCCGCCTCCGTTGTTACTTGTGCTTTTGTCTCACACGACAAGTGTGACTGGGAAGGCACTCCTCCTTGACAGCTCCGCCGAGGAACTGTTGTGCCAGACCGGCTCTTCTTCGAAGGGGATGGCTTTACTTAAAAAAAAAAAAAAAAAAAAAAACAAAAACAAAACAGAAAGCATTTTTTTAACACATTCAAGAATGAGAAAAAAACCCGATGCAGCAACTTTCCAGTGACAGAGTCTGTCGCAAGGGCTGTGCCCTGAAGGAACAAGCTGATGGATGAAACAGCTCCTATAAGGTCACATCTGTGAGACAAGAACAATCTAGAAGGAAGGAAGGGGTGACACAGCACAAGAGACTTCCTAAAGATCTTGCACGCTACCGTCCACCTTCCCAAACCACAGCTGCTGAGCAGGGAGAAGCCAGAAACCACGGCAATTGCTGAGGTTACAGCTGCGCGGACATACTTACATGGTATTTTCTTGAACGCTGTGTTGCACATGAACCGTTGGAACCTTTCGGCGTAGAAGCTGGGTCTATGCACAGATACAGTGTCCTGGAAGTCCAAGGGACAAACATTAATGTGTGAATCTGAATTAATACGTGATCAAGGTTAACATGAGTTTCTCTCAGGCCGTTAGCCTTGAAACACATGCTGTGTCGGACTAGGAACAGCCGGGGATCCTCAGAGCCGCTCTCGCTAGCGGCTGTGAGAAGCAGATTAGCTACAAGCAGTAGGCATTATGTACAAAGCAATCAACACTTGTTAACAGACGAGTAGACGAGGAGTGTTAACAAAGGCAGCGTTTCTGAGAGTACCTAGAAAGTAATACTTTTATATAAGAGGGGAAACACACACATGCCTTAGAAATCCAGGATCCTGTGCCCAGAAGGAGCGAGGACAGCGGGCACAATTTGAAAAGATGCTGGTATTCTTGCTAAACAAATTAAAAAGTGATATTTTTCTACATACCCCATCGTGTACAAGGGCCTTCCAAGAGTGCTCCAGCTTCTTGACAAATCTGACAAAGGAAAGAATTAAGAAGAGTTTTCACACCAAGTCCCCAGTCTGTATCATATCGTGCTCGCTCAGTACCGAGCTTGGCTGCTGACCACAGTGGCCAACAAACCCCAAACACAAGCTGCTGTGGCTTTAGATTCTCTTCATTGTCCCATTTTGCTAACACTGTGCCACAGACACCGGGGCTGATTGCACAGTTCTCTCCCAAGGGGGAAGAGTTTCCCAGGCGTCATTATCAAGGGCAGTTAACTTGCAGTGACATTTAACAGCGACGTTACACACGTGACCCTCTGCATACTGCATTTTAATATAAATAGAAGAAAAGGTAAGCCTTACAGCTATTTTTCATTTTACAGGGAGAAGTGGTTATGGCCATTTTAAGCCACCGCTTGTTTTTTCCTTGCCACTTCCTGCACAGTGCCTGTGTGCAACCACCACAGCACACAAAAACAACCTCATAAGAGTAAATCTATTCCGGGAACACGAAGTAAATACAGTAAGCAAGACCCAGAAACTGATCCCAAAATGCTTGACTTCAAGAAAATAGAAAGTGGCAAATAAATTTAAAAAAAAAAATAATGTTTATTTGCGTCTTAACTATTTCTTGAAAGCCAATCTTGACAAGCAAGCAGGGGCAGACAACGCTGGAAAGTGGTCTTCACCCTTAGGTGATACAAAGCTCTTACTAAATGTTTCTTACCTGTAGGACTGCAACACATCAATGATGCCGATGTACAGCAGCAGCCTCTCCCCCTTCGCGTTGCGGGCTGGAATGCCTCCCATCCTAGAAGAGGAGAAGGCACAAACATGAAGCAGGGTGTTCTCACGCAGCCTAGCGTGGGCTGAATATTATGTGAGCTATTTAACAAGCGTCAACATGCGGGAGGCACCTACTGTTCAGCTACGAATTGGGGAAGACAAGGCAGAGCAAATTGCTATTTCAGTAAGTTAGCTAAACCTCCCGAGAACTGACCCCTTTTCCCCCCCTATGACAATTTTATTGAAGATGAGGATTAATCCCAACTCATCCATGAGAGGAGACCAAGCAACTGCAAAGACCATCCACTACCATCCATACTAAAACGGCAGCTGGACTTTCTGGGCTCTTAGTCCGATCTAACAAAGCACTCGCTACGCCTTTTAGAGGTGGATGGAAATCAATAGTTGAAGCTGCCAATAACCGGCGGGCGGAGAACTCTCAAATGTCACCTGGAAGGCGAGAAAATCTTTTGTGCGTTAAGTAAAGGAAATCAAAGGTAAAAGCACGAAATTTGACGTTGAGACCTCTCTGGCCGGCGTGACAGCAATCCTGCACAGCCCTGTCTGCATCTAAATTAAGTCTCCATGAGCCAAGCTTGGGTTTTACCCCTCTCTCCTCACAGTGTTTCACTGGGAACAGTTAACACCGACACAGACTTACTGGTCATCTGTCTCTATGGTGCCACCTCGCCGGGCCTCTCCTTGGATGGATTCCATGGCTGTCGAGTAGAGGGCCTTCTGGGCAGCCGGTCGCCGCATGTCGGTCTGGGATGTCCCGTCCGCCATCGCGTGCTCTCTCTGAGCCAGATCGATGTTATGGATCGCAACAAGCAAACTGTAATCCATGATTTTAAAGCTCTGCAGGACCTGGGCAGAAAGTCAACAGAGGCTCACTCGTTACTGCAAGCCCAGGGAAACTGTCAGAGCAGACATTTTCAGAAGCGTACTCAGCATTTTTGCCTAGAGCCCTCAGTGTATTGAGGGGATGGCTTTTAATCCCCAGCTCATGCACAGTCAGCTCATCTACAGCCATCAGAGGGAGTCAGAGGAAAGCCATCGGTGGTACTCCTGTGCAGGCAGGGACCCAAGCCAGGGGAGAAGACTGACTTTTGCACTGCCACCCAACTTGAGACACCAGTCTCAGCCAATCATCCCACCCCTCTCCCCAGATCCTGCCCGGCTCCAGAGCTCAACCTTGGCACAGTGAGGCTCCTGCACCCCTAGAGGCAGTGCTGGGGTTAATTCAGGTTGGAAATACTGAACGAAACTGGGGTCCAGGTCCTGCTTCTTGTCCACACCACCACCAAAAAAACAGGGTCTCTAAGTGGACAGGCAGAGGCTACATGGGTGGCAACTGTCACCTCCTTTCTGTGGGAAAGGCTCAGAAAAATGCACTTCACCCTTCCACTTACCAAACAGTCTCTCTGTAACGTTTTGCACAGAGCATTATACATATCAGAGTCTAGGAAGAGGCCATCAGGGATGTCCTGCATAAAATCCAAGTCCTTGTACGTAGGGAAGACCTTCTCTCGCTCCTTCTGGGATGCTCGGCGCTTGTAGGTGGAGCCCTTCAGGTCGTATTTCAGGTGCATTTTGACAGAGCGCGGCAGCAGGTTGTTCATCACAACAATGCGAATGTTTTTGCCTCCGGCCTGGACACAGTACAAGCCGTAAAACTTTGGCAGCAGCGTCCTTGGGTTCTGGTTCAAATTCTGAAACGCCAAAGACAGAGGAGTACCGTCAAAACCATTCTGGTTATTCGCATGCCAGTTAGAGGAGTTATTTGCTCCTTCCTGTGCTTCTCTACTGAAACGGAGCTGGCAAGGATTCAAAGCCATTGCCAAAGAGGCTACGAGACAAGGGCAGGTGAGCACAGGGAACAGATGGGTGATGTCTACAGTTGTTAATAACCCCTCCGCAAAGCTGAGCGGGTAAACTGTAGGTAGGAAGCAAGGAGTTTGCTGCTCATTCACACAGAAGCTAAGCTGGGAACGCTTTGGAGCAAAGGAAGATCTTGTGCTTAGCCTTTTAAATTGGTCACTTAGGGCAAGCTAAATACACGGGGGTAGAGATGGATCTAAACTCTCGCAGCTGCAGAAGGCACTAGACAGAATTTTGAAGAAAAACGTGGCTCTGGGATATAATCACAGCATAAATACTTGTGGGTTCAGAAGCAGCTTAAGGAATTCAGCTATTGACCCCAACAGCATCAAAAAGCCCTAAGGCACTTAGGGTTAGACCATCTCATGGCTAAATTCCCTTTCACAGAGGTGGCTTGCAAAGGCCAGGCTGGACACAAAGACAAGCAGTCAGATCACACACACATCGTGTTCAGGGTGGGATCTGATTTTGCTCCAGAACTGATAAAGCCTTTTTTGCTATAGCCACTTTCATAAAATTTATACGCCTTTACTCTCAAAGCTGCTGCTAGAAACTTAAAATTCTTCAACTCTTTATCTTTGCAGACAGAACCAAGCATAGTCCAGGGAAGGGAAACACAAGTACAGCTTTCCAAGGCAAAATACCATGGGCATGACGCTGCGCAGCATGGAAGCAACAAGCAGTTCACAGCTGGTGACGAAGCAGCCTCCAACCTTCCAAAAGGGTCCCAGTCACCAAGTGCAACCCGAGACCCCTGTGCAGCACGCCAGGCTCGTGACACCCTGGCAGCCTGCGTTAGTCCATGACTGTCTTTGTCACTGGACAGTTGAGAGAGAAGCTGCCACTCAGCTGGGGCACAGATCTAACCTCCACTCACATCTCTACCAGGTGGTGCACAGCAATATCTGTCACGCTTGTACATTTGGGGGGCCCTCCCCTAGCTTGCAGAGAAAGCCTCGCCCAAGTGACTTACCATGTAGTAGCCAGGCAGCAGCTTCTGTAGGAACTCAGCCTCTTTGTGCTGAACCGTTTTGATGATAAACTCATCGTCGCTGGATACGTAGAAGAGGGAACCGCTGGCTCCAGAGTTTGAAAGTTCAATGAGTGGCTCACTGCAGAGCGAGTACTGAGGACAAGGTGAGAAACGCAGAGGTGAGAGAGACATCAATAGGAAACTTCTGTGTGAACGCTCTTCCTTTAAAACATTCACAGAGGCAAACCCCAGGGTCACATCAGCACCCACTGCTGTGCTTACAGAGCTTGCCACGGGGCCTCGCAGCACTCCAAGAGGGGGAAGAGGACAACAAACACCCATCACACGGAGCATGCGACAAATGGGAACCTGGTCCAACCGCCAACTCACCAGATAGTCATCTGGTCGGATCCCAAACAGCTCGCGGAAATAGCGAAAGGCAACTGGAGCATAGGTTTTGAACCGAAAGTCATTGTAGTGATGAGCTGGGGTCAGGTTACTCCCTTCACTGATCAAGGAGAGAAGCACACACAAGTATTTGTATTTGAAACATTTCTTAAGAAAATGCCCTAAAAGCAAACACCCACTGTCTGGCTGCTTCTAACACACTCGAGGCCTAGAAAGCACCCACCCGAAAGGGACACACGGAAGCACACAGAACAGCAAGCCTGCGTTAGGAACTAACACCGCTACCCACCCTCAAAGCACCAGAGAGAGAAGAAAGCAAGCACCAACCTTGGGAAGAAAATACTTTCTACTACGTAGAAATCTTGCATGAGAACATCTCTTTCGGGTTTGGTGCTCAAGCTTCCAACTGTGTGTGTAATGCCCAGCTGAATGGCACCTTTCAAGGCAGATGATGTTGTCTGGAGGGGCAGAGAAAATGAGTTAGACAACGTGGAGCAGCAGACTGAAAACAGCAATGAAAGGAGTTAAAGAAGAAAGAGCCCCCAGATTAAGACAGCCCTGTTAGCTAGGGTATTTCACACCTACTGGTTCCAGCTTCTGTCGTTTCTTTCTCATGGACTAACATCACTTTGGCGATGGGAACACCCCTTCGTCCCTGATAGCATCCTACTCTACATTTGCACTCTGGGTAGTTGAGCAGTAAAGGATTCAAATGGCATCAACATCCAGCTGGTCCTTAAAAGGACTGAATTTCTTCTCATCCTCCCACTCTCATCTCAACACCCTGCAGTCGGAGGGGGAAGACATCCAGGGACAGATTATCTTGTGCCCCCAGGACTAAACACACTTCTTGACACCTTGGTCTGCCAGGTCTTGGAATTACACGCTTTGAAGCTTGCCCTTCCCCAGCTTGGGCACAGACTTGGGTCTTCTACAGGACAAAGCAGGCACAGTCTGCACACAACACACACTTCTGTTTGGTGCTACCGGGTTCCTCCGTCTGCCTCCCTTGCTGGGTTGTGGCTCTTTAACCCTAAGGGGTTCACTCTTGTCTTTAAATAAGGAGCGAAGACATGAATCCTGCTCCTGCATCCTCTGCACAAACTGCCCAAGAACAATGCAGGACTGTGTTCTTCTAACAGCTACTCACATCAAGAGTCCTCTTCTGTCTACAAAGCAGATGATCTCATCTCAGACCACTGGGACGTGCTTCAGTCCAGCTCCTGCTACGGGCTGTCTTTCCCAGAAGAGCTCAGATGAGATCTGCCCAACACCCCGATGTTACACAGCCTGTCGATTCCCAGAGCACGGAGCTATGAACTCTGCTGGAAATGTTGAGGCTGCAGAGCAGGTGCAGCTCGGATTTGTGCACCGCAGCTCACGGACATTTCACTTGGCTTCGACACAAAGCAACTGGACCCAGAACAAGATCGAGGGCTCAGGATCCAGCTAGCTTGTGTTTGTTTCCTTAAGCTAAACAAAGCCCAGCCCCTGCCACATGCAAGAAATCACTGTGGATCAAAGCATTTGGCAACAGAGGCCACCGCAGTAGCTGGGGAACGGACATTTCAAGTCTTTTCTCCAGACACACATCCTCCATGAAGCTCTGCAAAACAAATGGGAACATTTCTCCCACTTAACTGTTTTTCTGTTATAGCTGCAAGAGACCTGCTCACCGTTCTCTGAAGAGAGCAACAAAACCCAGCAGTAACTCCAGCTTGTTGTAAGACAACGGTCTTTCCAACTTCAGCTACCTGTGTGTATCCGACATTTACCTCAGTATGAGATGGGAAAGGAGGAAGAACTTGACTCCGCTTTCCCTCCTTACCCTCTAAAGGCTAAAGTTGCTGAAAATAGATCTCGGCTCAGCTCACCTAGCCCCGCTTAAACTCCCAGGACAGTCTCACCGATGAGAAACAGAACTAACCAACACGGAGCAGCATTGCTGCCTTGTTTGTGAACACAGAGCCACAGGGCCAGGTTGCCAAGGAACAAGTATTTTTTCTCCTCTATTAGCCAGCACGATCAGCTGAGCAGCTGACTGCCTGTTTACAATCACTTTTAGAGGGCAAAGAATTTTAAAAAACAACTTACCACCCCGGAAAAGGCAGGGATGGAAAACAGACCGACTGTCCATTAGTCTCATTCCCAGATAAATCCCACGCAGTGTCCCACCAGGTTTCTGGGACCCTTGCAAGAAACATTTCAGGCATTTCCCATTGGCTTCTACTTTTCTCTCCTATTACTGCTAACCTCCTATCTCTGAATTTGCTGGGAAACTGAAAGCCAGATCCCAGTCCCGGAAACAGGAGCCATTTCAAAAAGGGTGGTATAACAAACGCCGGCTTCTGTGAAAACACCGTTTGAATCCACTCCAACACCCGACAGATGGAGGTACATCTGAATCAGAGGTTTCAGACCAGAAGCTTCGCTTACACAAAGCGGTGACATGCCCATATCAAGCCCTTACCCATTTAATCTACATCCTAGAAGTCCATCTCACTCAGAGAAACTCAGACCATTCTGATGAAGTCCAACAAACTGGAAGCAGCACCCATAAAATACCCACATTTACGGACTCTTAAAAACCACCCAAACAATCTCCCCTTTGTAAAGCAAATTCCAGTAATGCCACAAGATCTATAGAAACCATTGTGCCCAAAGAGCATGGAAAGCACCCAATGAGAGAGAAGAGGCCTAGGAAGTGTTGCTAATGGGCAAAGTTTAAAAATAATCCTCTCTTCAGAAGGCTACAGAAGAGAAGCTAAAAAAGCGCGTATTCAGTTTTTGCTTCCTTTGAGATCTTCAGCCACTGTCACAGACGTTACCCACTGTCTGACACCAAACCTCATGAGACACGCTGCTGCTCTGGGCAGCACTTGCATTGCAAAGAGGAGAACGGCCACAGTCAAAGGAGTTGTGCAAGAGACAACTTACCTTTTTATAGGTAGTCTCGCCCGTGGAGTCCACTCCTCTGTGCCCTTTCTTTATCGTCTGTGAGCCCGGCTGCCCAGAAGAACCCGGCATCTAGGGTTGGAGTAAAAGATGGTAAGAACCGAGGATGTAAAACCCGATGTCTTAGAGGGTGGTGTCTGACCAGAACCACCCGGCATAATTTTGTTATTCTCAAAGATGGAGCCTGGGAAGTGCTGAAGACCCAGGTCCCTGCACACGTGCAAAAGGGGGACACGATACAGGCTGGCCCCTGGCACAGCAACAGCATTGAAATGCCTTCAGGGAACCCATCGACTCCTTCGTGATTGAGGCCAGACACCTAATTAAGAGAGAAACACCTTCACACAAGACCACCTGGAAGGGTTTGCCTTTTTCTAAAATCACCCTCATCACAGACAGATCAGCTGTAAGCGAGTCTGGACCGACCACAGCTGGTCACCATGCCTTCTGCCAGGAAGGCCAAGTCTTTAAGGAAACATTTTAGGAAGGTGGCAAATTCTGCTCTGATTCATGCTACAAGAGCTCACTTGACTCATCATCTTCTAAGACATGTGGTTGTTAAATGGCGTTTCTCAGTCAAAACGAGTTGAACATCTTGCTCACAGCAGAATATCTACGTGGTGTTTTGCTGGCACGAGAATTGTTGAGCTTCAGGACAACCTGGGTTTTTAAGTGGAGATTCTTTTTTTAAGGAGAGATGCTCCGATTTCCCAAACGTGTATCTGCAACTTACTGTACTTACCCCTGCCTGGTTTACCCCTAACTTGTCTGCTATTTTTCTGATCTCATTCAAGTCTGAAATTGGGCATTCTCTCAGCCAGGGAACAAACCAGCTTGTCGGTCAGAAACTTACCTCAGGGGTGAGTGATTTTTTGAAAGTAGATGATCCTGTCAAAAGAAAAAAGCCACACTCAGAAAGGGTTAATAGTTGTTATGCATCTGAAAAAAAAGCCTGACACACCGCTTTGGTTGCAACGCTTTGGTTCCAATGTTTTAAGGCATCTGAAAAAAGCACTGACTCATGACTGATTTCTTCCCAGCTCCTCCTCTTAGAGCAGAGAGGGTTTTTGTCAAGGCACAAGGAAACGCGATTCTGCTTACCGCTCACCAGCCAAACTCAGTTCTGTGCCGATGCTACTGGCCAGGGTCTGCTCTGCCCGCTCTGCTGGCTCCCGGCACCCCTCTGCCCGCACACCAACACACCGGACCACCTTCAGGTGTGGCACCAGCAACGCCCCTGCCTTCGACGGGGTTATACGGCTGTGCAGGATCATTGCTGCCTGTTAATTAGAACTGGGAGGGCCAAGTGCTCTGCAGTGTTCAGTAGCTGCGCTGACCACGCTTTAGCTTAAAATTATTTCCAGGACCTTTTAATAAAAGGCCCAGGACATCAACCCTTCTACTCGAAACCAAGCTCAGGGATTTTCATAACTACCACAGTGTTAAATATCTGTGAGGTGATGTACTAACTTTTCTCTTTTAGGCTGGATTCCTGTCTTGGGGTTTTTTGGATGCAGTAAGGAAAAAAAAAAAAAAAAGGCAATTAGATGACTCTGTCCCTCTGCGATGTCCGTCTACACCACAAAAGCAGATCGAGACCAACACCGGCGAGGCCAAGAGCTCCCAGGACAGGGACACTGCCCCCGCCAGGCAGATGCATAAAACAGTGATGTGCTTTCAGCCCCGAAAACCAGCCAAGCTCTTTCATTTTGTTTTGCCTTCTGCTTCAGACACAGCAACTGGTTTTTTTTTTTTTTTTTAGGTGGGAGCCATGACCGCAGCCTTATAAAAACCGCCCTCACCCAAAGGCAACACCCCCATCACGCCGCCGACTAAGCGGAGGGTCACTTCCCCTGGCGTCCAGTAATTGTTTTACCAGATTAGGCGTTACTACATCAAATCCTTCTGGGTCCACCCACCGCTCGCTCAGCGGCAAAGCCCCTTCTGCTCGCCCGTTACAACCGGCGCAAAGACTCACGCTGTGATTTCAGCAAGCGCTACAGCTCTGCAAAAACTGCAGTTCAGCAAAAGGAACAGAGGTACTTAACAGCAAAATCCAGCAGCCTTCTGATCCCCTTATCGAATGATCAAAGTTCTCATTTCAATACATATTAAACAAGCAAACGAGAAGGGAAAAAAAAAAAAAGATTGTGACAAATGCTTTTTGCTAAACAAAGCGTGCGCAGAGCGACTGGCTCCAACTGCCTTCCCACCCCCTCTCATCCCCCTTTAAAGACAAGAAAGTTTCTCCCGACAAGCTCTAATTTTTGCATTTGAAGTTTTCTGCAGCCAGCTCTCCTGCGCCTCCTCCTCCCGGGGCGCTCGGGGCTCTTCGGAGCCGGACACCCCACTTCACCTCTCGCATCCCTTCCCTCTTCCCCTCGCCACCAGCCCTGATTTGGGACCATCTCCAGCTCAGAGGAAGCTTCTGGGACTTCGTGGGTCAAGAAGAAACCAATATAGCTCAACTCCGTCGCCTTGCCACAAAGGTTTTGAACTTGCCAAGATCCATCAGGACCCAGGGATGGAGGAAACATCCCGGGCATCACAATATAACACCCATTCAATAGCAATTAAGCCTTTTTTTAAGCAAGTATCTGTAATTACGTAAATCGAAACCTCTAAAAGCCCCATGATTTAAGCAATCCCAAAGCAGCACCACCAGCCTTATCACCTTGGAGATTCACTGTGTTAATATTTAATCATCTGTGCAAAACCATATTCCACTAGGATTTAGCTAAAACTCTCTCACCAGAGGACCCGGCAGCAAATCTTTTCTCTGCGCTGCCTTAATCACATGCAACAAACATTAGAAGTGAGAATATTCGATGAGCCTTGGCTGGAAGAGCCAGCATCCCAAGGCAGATCTGGTTTGTCCCCTGTGATACCATGGGATATCTTTATCTTAAGAGGTGTCACCGTGAGTTTGAGGAAGATGTACAGCACCTCAGCACAGCCCAGAGCATCGGCTTCACCTTCTCCTCTTCCCCTGCTGCCCCAAGACCACGGCATCTTGGTTTGCCCTTTCATGAAGTGATTTCGGAAGCGACAACGACAATCCTCCCCACCAGCTGGTTACAAGAAAGGGTGAGTCAACAAAGGAAAGCCGCAGCCTGCGGTCCCAGCATCGGCACGGTCACAGCATCGCTCTGCTCCCAGCACACCCAGTTTCCGCGGCAGGAAGCTCCCCCTCCCTCCCGCTAGTTTCCAAACAAGTTTGCTGCTGGTTGGGAAATAGGTAATTCCTGTTTGACCATGATAAAAAAAAACGCTTATTCACACCCGAGTGCAAGGATGAAGACGCAGCTGACGAGGTCTGCTCGGCTCCGAGGCAGGACTGAAGCCATGTACAGGTCTATCATGTGTCCTCCCGCAAAACCAAGCTCCCTCTGTTACCAAAAGCATTACCAGCTGAGGCCAGAGAACAAAACCCAGAGGATTCCATATGAAAACGTTTCAGTTATCTCCACCTCTTTTTATTGCTACGTAGAGGCAGTTTTGTGTCGTCCCACACGCTCTGCTCGGAGAAGTGAAGGTGTTAAATTCAATGGCATAAATGTAACAAAGTGAAATAATCTCCAATAAGCTACTATTTCTGCATCTCTTTAAACGCCTCTTTAAAATGAAAGATCGTCAGCCGTAATTCTGACCTAGACTGGCAACTGAAAAAATGGCTTGAGAGACCTAAATAGTTAATTCTGGCCAAAGGAAACAGATCAGGGTTAGAAAGTCCTGTCCAAAAATGAATTCATGATGTCCTAAAAAGTTTCCTTTTTTCTTTCTTTCACGATTCTGGGAGCAATCCCTATGGGCGACTTCAGAGCATTCCTCCGAGCTGTTTACTGGAAGCTGAATCAACCTAAATAAATAGCTGCCTTCCGCCAGCCTTAGCTGTGCAGGATTATTTTCAGCCAGCAACAGATAGTATACCCTTACCGACTGTGAAACAAATGCTAGGAAAAAAAGCTAAAAAGTTGTGGGGATGGCACCTGGTCAAACAGTGCAGACAAATATTTCACTGGAAGGAGCACGGAACAAGGCATTCGGGTCAGATCCTCACTTGTCTAGCAAACGAGCATGCTAATTTGGTACAGCCGGGACAAATACCCACTTTGCTCTATTTTTAAATAGAGCTGCTCAGACAGATTTGAGCTGCGCCTCATGTTTTAGACAAAAATAAAAAGTGAAAATGTTAGCACACCCAAACACATCATCAAGCTCGACTCTCCAGCGTCTGAGCAGGGCAAGCCGAGCGCTAGGACACATCCCACCGGCATGCACTGCCCGTCCCCCCCCAGCCCTGCTGCTGACGGCGGGCTTTAGCTCCGCCAAACAAACGGCCAGGGCAAGGGAGGCAGCAGGGTTTGCCCCAGACAGGTCCTCTTAATGCTCAAAAATGGGAATATTCTCCCTCCTCACTTGGACTCTGCCTGCAGGCGGTGGCACCGTCGGTAAGAGCACTTCTGCACACACAGAAGTCGGTCGTGAGCCCAAGCCTTAGACCCACCAAACACTACCTGGAGGACGTGCAGCACGGTGGAGCCCCCGCAGACGCATCCAAGTCTCTGTCCGCACAGAAATCCTCCAACACATTTTTTTTTTTCCTCTACCTGCTAATCCCGCCCCCCCAAAAAAAGTCTGTTGGGATCAGTCCCCCCCCCAGTCCAAGGCCATGGCTGCAAAATGGAACAACAGCGAGATTTCTTTTCTTCAAAGTGCAAACCAGGCGGAAACCAAAGCAGAAAAGCCCCGCTGGAACAATCCTGCTGGTGCGCACAGCGATGCGGAGAGCTGTTTAGATGTCAGGAGAGCGCTTACACAACACACTTCAATCAAACAGCAGCTTTTTGTTGAGAGTGGTAGCAGATTATTTAGGGGAAAAAAAAGAAACAACCCACCAAATTTTGTCAATCCTCAAAAGCCAAGACAGTTACGTAATCTGGCATTTTGCTGCTGGTTACTGGAGAGGAAGAAACCATGCTTTTTTTGTTAAGCACATATATGCAATACATCTACCTCTTCGAAACGACATCACCGAGCAGCACAAAAAGCTGAAATCTATACAAGGAAAAACAAAAAGGTTATACAGTTGTCACGGTGAACTGATACTTTACCTAACTGAAGAAACACGAGATATTTTCCCTAAGAAAGTTATAGAAACACGAAAAGAAATCCTGTTTCTACCAGTTAAGAAAACAAAGGTCTAAACTTCAGAAGCAAAACACTTCTAAGCAAGGCACCTTAGTCGTGCACAATAAAAACCTCTTCCACAGCTCTGGAAGATAAGAGCCTAAATATTTCATTTGCTTCTCTTAGGAAGCTCTTACGGAAAACTGCAGAAGTCCGGCCTGAGCTAAGAGTCAAAGCCAACGCTCTTCATCACAGCAGCTGGAGATGGAAGCAAACCCGTGAGCTCACGCAGCCCGCCCCTGCCAGCGCAGAACACGGCCCTCCAGAGGAAGATAAAACACTTACAAACACTTGATCTTGGCCAGAAGGCCAAGCAGTGAGTAATAATTCGGAAATTCTCTGCATCGATAGACTTGTTCTGATAAATTATGTTAAGGACATTAAACCAACGGCTTCAAAGCTGCTGTAAGAGAGTTCGTGAATTCAATTTCTAGATAAAGAGCTCTTGCACGCTGTAGATTCCTGTCGGGGTTATCTTTCCCACCACCGTTAGCAGTCGGCAGCTGACGTACGCATGACTGATTTTACCACCTCGGATTAGCGCATCTTCCTCCCTCTCCCCTACACTTGTTTTACAAGCCTGTTGATGGAGGCACAGGACACTCCTGGAAGTCACTGGATACTGCTGACGTGTCCATGCCGGCAAGCGGGTGACACGCTGGGAAAAGGCCCAGAGAAAGATAGGGGAGACGCAATCTCTGTAACGTTATCTAGACACTTCTCGCCGCTTTGCAGAAACAGTAAACCCTTCCTCAATCTCTCTTCACCAGCAAACTGCCAAGTGCTTTGCGAGGAGGTCAGCACACCTAGCCACAGAGAAATAAAGCCATTTTTTAATCCAAGAGGCAGAACTAAGAACAGGCTTCCGTGCAGAAGGTTACCAGCATTTTCTAAGTACCCAGAAGAGAGCTGAGGCCAAGCATGACATCTAAAAATCAAATTAAAAGCCCCCAAATGAGCAACTCCTCCGCCTTCTGCAGAGGTGAGCAGAAGAGGCACTCACCCAAGGGGAGGAGAAGAGGATGTACCAAAAAGGATGGGGTTTGCGCCTCCACCACCTGGAGGCTGGTTAGCACAGGTCACTGCTCACGTCAGCAGACGAGCACTGACCTCACTGAAAGTCTGGATCCACCGTTTGGGGCTTATTCCAGCGATTCCAGGAAAAGACGCACTTCACAGCAACCAGTTATTTGGGATAACTCCAATCCAAAACCAACATAACTCATCGGGGCTGGGAAGAAACCAGTTTTCCTTCGTGTCTTGTCAGCACAGCAGACCTTGACCAAAGATCAGTGGTCACAAGAACACCGACAAACAAAACCCCGTCTAAATGTGCAAAGAAACACAAATCTATCTCAACTGACAATGAGTTACTCTCTCCACTGAAAACATTTGAAATAAATAAAACAATCTCCAAGCCAAATAAATGAGACTCAGATGCATGATGTCTTCAGCAGCAGAGGATGGAGCAGCCCACGGAGCACTGGGCAGACGGCAGGCCTGAAGGGTGGAAACTCTGAAGACAAAAAGGACAGTGAGCGAGAAGTTTCCAGCATCTGCTCCTGACTCCCGGCCGTATTTCTTCCCCCGGCACCCCTCTCCTGAGACCAGCCCTCTGGCCGGAGCCATGCCCTCCTGCTCCCCCAGAAATACCAACTCTGAGGTACGGCAGACACGCAAACTCTTTGGTCCTCGTTATCAAACCACTTGGGAGTCAAAGAGCACCACAGAACTGCAAAAAGCACAATTAAAAGAAAATAAGTAAGTCAGCAAGTTCACTAAAACCACCTTCAGCTTCAGGGAAGGGGCTGGAAAAGAGGCACATACGAGCGAGGGCTAACGCAGCCAGGCCAGACGCCACCCGGTATTCCTGTTATTGCTTTTCCGTATGGTTCAGAGCAAAACTATCTCGAGGGGAGGAGGAAGGAGGTTATCTCCAGTTTCCTGGCAGAAGAGGGCTCAGACTTATTTTTGCTGAAGGCATTTTGGACAAGACCGCTTTCTGGAACACCTGATGGCAAGTCCTGCCCCTGTAACCTGCAGAAGAGCTGGGGAGAGCCTCCTTCCCTCCAGCAGCATCTTCTGGCACGTTGGCTTTGCACAAGGTTCTGCCGTTTGAAGATTAATCTTACCGTTGGCCGAAGCCCACCAGTTTTACAGCTCTGCATTACTCCCGCTTTCCACCAAAACACTGCCATGATTTAACATTTAAGCCAATCCCCGCTCCCAGACAACAGCACCTATTCAAGAAACGCCAAAGCACCAGGTTTTCCGGGGTGTCGGTAAATTTAAAGTCCAGCTTTAGGGCTATTGGGAGCTACTTTGGGGATACAAATCCTAACAATAAATGCTCTGAGCATTCCTTTTCCAGCCTGCTCTCCAACATCACCAAGCCCCAGGAAGGGAGCGTGTCAACAGCCCCTATTCCAGCTGAGCGATTACGGGACTTGCTCAAAACTCACCCCAGAGGGAGCTGGCGACAGGGAAATCCGAATCCTGGTGGCTGCACCACCTTCTTAATTTGGGGGAAGATAAACAATCCTTTCCCAGAAGAGTAAGATTTAGGTCAGACGCAAGGTATCTTTCTGCCCTGGGAGCGCTCCGCTTTTTAAACAAGGCAGAGTCCGTAGGGATGCAGCGAGAGAATACATTTAATCACCACTATTACAGAGTAATCAAGAAGAGGCGAGAACGAGCGTGATACCTTGTTGGGGGGAAAACAATGCCCTGATCCTGGAGAAGGAAGCTCTGGGTGAGCACAGCAAAGTAACGCAGGCAGCTTTAATTCACCTCCATCTCAAAAAAAAAAAGCCTGCAGGGCTAAAAGGGGTGGCAGGGAGAAGAAATAAAACACCAAGCGGACCCCTTCAACAATACGCAGCGGAGCCAGAGGGAGGGAGGAGCGGCTTTTACTTTCCAAAGGGAAATGCAGTTATAATTCAGGAAATGGTACTCCAGGTCATCGGTGCCCCCTCAAAACCACATGATTCTCATTCGCTTTCTAGCTACCACTTTGCCAGACAAGCTTCCCTCCGACAGATGAATCTGTCATTTATTTAGACAAGCTGGCTCCTACCTTTGTTCTTTCAACGGTAATCTTTTGTCTCCATCTTAGAGAAAAGGAGCTTTGCCCCACGCCGGGGTGGGCATCACACACACCAGCACGACTCCCACGGCACCAAAAGGGACGGCGAGAGTTTGGGCGACAGGACCCAGCTGACAATACTAACCTGCGACACCCACAGAGACTTCACAGCTGATGGTTGGGAAGAAGAGATTTTTATAACAGAGACGGGACTTGGAGTCATTTGATGGTCCTATTTTAAGCTTGAGGATGACGAGCCATTCAGATGTTTCTATTTAATAAACTCATCTTCCCTCCTGTGTGCTCAGTCTTGGTTAGGTGGGACCAAGAAAGCTTTGTCCCTCTTGCAGGAATATGGGGGGCGGCAAGGCTTTCTGGGTGTTTTACACCTACATTAAGGGCTCGGCAGTTTGGGACCCTGCTCTCAGCTCGCTTCAGACGTGTCAGGATGATTTCCCTGTCCCCAGTAGTGACTGAGCCATTTTGAGAGCAATTCTTTTGTCTGTGGACTCCAGGGAGGGGCCTGAAGCCGGGGTGACAATGAACTCTCAACTCCCTCGGACCCGTAATTATAAAGCAGCCGCGGCACCCAAGGCACAAAGGACCAAACAACCGAAATCCCACATTAGCATTTTTTGGCACATGCTGCTTCAAAGCGAAAGCAGCAAAATGAAAAAATCTCTTTGGGTGTTTCCCCAGAGAGTTGAAATACACGCTGAGTCAGGGAGAGGGGAAACCGCTGCCTGCCCAGACCGGGAAGGGTCTCAAAATCAACCACGTCCCCTTTATCTACGCTGGATAATGCCAGTAATAGAGCAACAGCCCCCCAGGGCAAACTGCACCATGGGCCACTGAGGGTGACAGTACCCCTGAAAAAGCCATGGCAGGGCTTGAGGTGGTTTAAGATTTACCAAGGAGCAAAGCAAAACCTCATGTCCGAAGCAACAACTGGCCCTCTTTTGTCCCCTCCCTGGCATCTGAAGGGGTTGCAAGGTAAGCAAGGCACAGCTATGGCCATCAGATACTCAAGCTGAAGCCATGCGTTGGCATTGTCCAGCCAAAACTCGATCCTGCTGCCCTCCCAGCCTCTGCCCAGGGCAAAAACAAAAGCCCCAGTTACGGCTCCAACCTGGTGTTTGCTCAGGGCCTCGTTACTACACCGGGAAAGCACACTCGGCAAGGCAGAAGAAGTCCTGCCAAGAGAAGGCAAATAAACACACGCGCTGGGGACACCTCAGGAGAGGGACAACTATGGTGGGACCTTGGCACAGGCAGCTCCTCCGCAGCCACATCACCCAATGTGTGGTGGGTGAGCCCTTCCAGCACCCATTTCAGGATCGCCCTCCTTGGCTCACAGCTCTCGGCATCTCCAGCTCTACCTGTCCTCTCCAGGAGCTACGGAGGAACCAAGTTCTACCCAAAGCCCAAACACTGCCCAGGGCAGAGGCAGACCACCCTGAGAGGCCCTGGATCTCCCGGAGGTGGGGCTGAAATCCGAGATTTAAAGCCTGCGCCGTTAGGGATCAGCCAAGGTGAACGTACGTCACATCACACACGTCAGGCAGCAGAGGCTCTGTCACAACCAGAATTCAAATCCTGTGGGAAACACGCGTTAGCCAACACCTCGCTAGCCGGAGAAGCAAACAATGGCAATTATTCCATCAGGAAGGGAGACGAGATTTACTCGTGTACTCGCATATTTTCTCTTAAGTAACGCTCTCAAAACCCTTCAAGCTTTCTGAAGCCGGCTTCTCCTCCTCGGCTCAGAGATGGCAACAAGATCAAGATCTCAAAGGAAGCCTCAAAGCAAAAGAAAGAGACCCAGGGGGTCTTGCCCCTGGACGCTCAGCCCTGGGCTGAGGCACAGCAGCTGCCGCAACCAATAAAGAGCAAAGCGCTCTCTTCTTCCTCACAAAACTGGCTTTATCGGACCGACAGGTATGACTTCCCCCGTGCCTGCTCACATGGTGAGCAAAGATACAGCAGGAACGTTGGATGTCTGTCTGCAACACTGCCCAAAGGACACAGCAAAGAAGCCAGAAAATCAAGCGCATGCAGACATCCCCACTAGATGATGCTTCATCAACTCTACTGCAACAATTAAAGTAATTTCTTTCAGGGCGGTGATCAGCAATCTGGCCCTAAATACTTCTAGAAGAGCAGTGGGGCAGCAGCAACATGCCGAGAGCACCGAAGTCAGGGTTCAGCCACGAGTCTTCCCGTGGGTTTCTTCTTTCCTTGATGTGATTTGGGTGGCAAGTGCCATCATGCTGACCAGGAAGCTTCAGCATATTGCATTATAATAAATAAAAATCCTGGCCACTCTCCACCAGAGAAGCTCAGGAAGGATGGTTAAATCTTGCCAAATGCAAATTTGAAGGCTCTGAGAAAGTCATTTTGGTTTCTAGCCACAAACTAGTGTAAAGAAGCTGGTTTGGGGCCTGTGGAAATGGGAATATGGCTCTCGACTTCCCCAAGAACGCTACCAGATGTGTGAATACTGGGAGGGGCCACAGTCACAGGTTTAAGAACCAAAAGTGCCCTGTTTTATCCCAGATGAGGTTTCCACCCATCATTACCATCCCTCTGGGAGGATGAGGACGGTGCCCAGTCCCAACCCTGCTTATTTCTGGTTCAGCTCGCATTTCAAATCAGCAGAGCAAGACAAACCCTCAGCCACCAGAGGACTTCAAGACCTTTCCCTTGACTCTTACCAGCTCCGGTTCTAGTCAACAAAACAACTCTAACCAGAAGACGTTTACGTTTCCACAATATCTTGCCTCCCACAGGTGCCAAATGGCTTTGACAAGCCACCTTCGCCTTGCCCAACACCAGATGCAGCAGAGAAGAGGGTGCCTCCACCCGGGAGATGCTCTCCTCCCCTCTCCCTGCCATAGTCCCGACTAAAGGAAGATATGTGGACTCCCCCCACCCATCTGTGCCCCAGCAGCCGAGTCCAGGGATCCGGGACCCGCTGCCAGCCCCGAGGCAGGCGACCTGACTCATGGCTCAGGCTCTACAAGTACAAGGGAACAGAGAGTCAAGTTTCCCCTGGCACCAACCGCTCTGCTCCCCCCACCCTATCGCAGGGCCCCTTCTGACAGAATCCAGTCCCCATCCCCATGACCCTCTCCCCCCTCCAACTACCCTTTTCTAGGGGGTTTTCAAGCCCCTCCGGACCCCATTCATTCCTGGAGGGTCCTTGCCACACACTGCAGCCTCCTCCCCAGGAAAAGGTCAGCCCTACACCCACCTCCCCCAGCGAAAGCTCAACCTCAGCCCACCCCACGGAGCCAGCCGGGCTCTGCGAAGCCCATCCCACCCGAGCCTCGGCCCATAACCCCCCAGTGCTCACCCCCACACCCTCCGGAAGACTCAGCCTCCTCCTCCTCCTCCTCGTCCCCCCCCCGCCCAGAAGCCTCTCCCCCACCCCTGGCTTCACCCCACAGCACCGACCCGCCTCCCACGCTCACCCCCGGCCCGCCCCGAGAGCCTTTCCCCGGCCCACGGGTTTGCAGAGCCCGGCCCAGGCCCCGAGCCCCTTCCTGTACACACCCAGCCTCGCAGGTCTCGCCCCCCCCACAGCTCCCACCGGCCCCACTCCCCCCGTACCCCTCACACCCTCAAAGAGCCCTCCCCAGCCCCACGCACCCCACGCCTCTCAAGCCTTTGGAGCTCCCCCCCTCAGCCTCACACCCTCACAGAGCCCCCTCAGCACTGCACACCCCCTCTAGAGCCCTCCTCTCCGCCCCCCAGTGCCTCCCTCAGCCCCACACCCCCCTCAGACCCCCAGCCCCACACCCCCCAGCCCCCGCAGAGACCCCCACCGGCGCCGGGCCCAACCCCGTACCCGCCAGGCCGCCGCTGCTCCCGCTGCTGCCCCCCGACTCGGGCCCCGCCGACGCCATCTTGGAGCGCTGCCTCCTCCCGAGGCAGCCGCCGGCTCGCGCGCGGCGCCCGCGCCCCTCCCCGCTTGGCCGCGCCCCCTCCCCCGAGGCCACGCCCCCTTCTCCGGGGAGGGGGGAGACGACACGCGGCGCCGGTCGCAGGGCGCATGCGCAGTCCAGGCGGCTCCTCCCCCCACCATTGGATTCGCCCCCGCGGACGCGACCACTCGGGGCGGGGGGGGGGGGGGGGGGAGAGGCCCTTGAGGGCGCAAGCGCGGAGGGCGCCGCGGGTCACATGACGCGACCAAAACAAAGCCGGGGGGGCACGTGACGTCACGGCAGGGCTTGCCGTGGCGTCACGCAGTGACGTCATTTTCCGTATTCCCTCCCCAGGAGCGCGGCGTGGCCGTACCGGGGAGGAGGCAGGGCCCAGGGGCGGACGGATAGGTATTGGGGAGGGGTCGCTCCGGTGACGTCGGGCTCCCGTGACGTCATGCAACCGCCGGCGCGGCCCCGCTTCTCCGCGGTTGTGACGCAGACCCGGTTCCCCCCCTCCCCGGGACCCGCAGTGCTCCCTCTGGCCCTCCAGGGGGCGTCCGCCGCCATCGGCAGCTCGGCGCTCGCTCCGCTTTGCCTGGCGGCGCAGCGGCGGGCCGGGGGCGAGGCCGGGGCCGGGCAGGACGCGCAGCCGAGCGCCGATGGCGGCGGCGGCGGCGCGATGAGCCTGGCGGAGGGCCGCGCTCCGCGGCGCACGGCCGGGAACCGGCTCTCGGGGCTGCTGGAGGCCGAGGAGGAGGATGAGTTCTACCAGACCACCTACGGCGGCTTCACCGAGGTGCGGGGGGAGGACGGAAACACCGGGGGGGGGGGGGATGGTCTTAGCGCAAAAGGAACCGGAGGTGTCCCGGTGCTGTGGGGGCTCGGGAGCGGGGAAGGGTGTCTGGGGGTCCGCCAAGGTGGGGAGCCCCGGGGGGAGGATGTCTGGGGGTCCCGGAGGAGGTGGGGAGTCGGGGGGGGAGGGAGATGGGGAGCTTTGAGGAGGTGGGGCGTCTGCGGGGGGAGATGGGGATCACGGGGGTGGCGGGTTGTCCTGGAGGGGGACAGGGATCACCGGGGGGGTTTGGGGGTCCCCCGGGGGGGGGCTGTGGGGCAGCAGGAGGGGCCGGGCAGGAGCAGCAGCTCCAGGGGGTGTCTGGCTGTTAGAGAACCACCCCCTGCACCGTGGCCATGGGGCGGGAGGGCAGCAGAGCCCTGGGAGCCCCGGGGTTGACGCAGCCCCTCTGTCCCCGCAGGAGTCGGGCGATGACGAGTACCGGGGCGACCAGTCGGACAGCGACGACGAGGTGGACTCGGACTTCGACATCGACGAGGGCGAGGAACCCGCCAGCGACCAGGACGAGAGCGAGCCCAAGCGCCGCCGCCGCGTTGTCACCAAGGCTTACCGGGTACGGGCCGGGGGCTGCGCGGTCCCCGTCCCGGCACCAGGGACGGGCTCCCAGTTAAGAAAAGCCAAGGCCAGGGGGAGTTTTTCCTCCCTTTTCACATCCCGTGCCACATCCCATAGGAGCCACTCAAGAGCCTGCGCCCCAAGAAGACGGATGTCCCCACCGGCGGCTCCCAGAAGCCGCGAGAGGTGAAATCCATCCCCTTGGAGCTCCAGGATGACGTGGGAGACAGTGAGTGCACGTGGGATAGGACAAGCTGGACACGGGCCCCCTCCGGCAGAGCTCCCGCTGAGCCAGGCCAGCTGGTGCCCGCCGGTGAGCCCCGTCCTCCCGCCGCAGGCCGGAAGCACATGCGGCAGTCGACGACGGAGCACACGCGACAAACCTTCCTGCGCATCCAAGAGCGGCAGGTCCAGTCCAAGCGTAAGAAGGGCGGCCCCAACTACGACCGGCCTCTGACGCAGGAGGAGCTGCTGGAGGAGGCCAAGATCACGGAGGAGATCAACCTGCGCTCCCTGGGTGAGCCGGGCGCCGTGCCGTGGGGTGCAGCCCCCTCCAAAACAGCGCAGGGATGAGGGGTGAGGGTGTCGGTGAGACGCTGAGCCCCCCCTTCCTTGGTTTGTCCCTGCTTTCCCAGAGAATTACGAGCGCCTGGAAGCCGACAAGAAGAAGCAAGTCCAGAAGAAGCGGAAGTGCGTGGGGCCCGTTATCCGGTACTGGTCCGTCACCATGCCCCTCGTCCCAGAGCCGGGCAAGGAGGAGAACGTGGATGTGGAGGGGTAGGTTGGGGTCACCTCGATGTGGCCCCAGTGGGGTTTTTTCCCCCCCCCACGCACCCAACCGGGCCCCTCTGTCCCTGTCTCCCAGCCCCGATCCCTCCCCGGGCTCTGCTCCACTGTGGTGAGGGAGAAGCGGGTTTGGGGCAGCACCTTGGAGCCCTCCAAGCCCCACACTCGTCCTGGGGGGCAGCTCGAGCAGATTTGGTAGCTCTGCCCGCCATGGGAGCTCCCCTGGGGTTTCTCCCCACCCCGGGGGGCTCCTGGGCGCTGATTGTGGCTCTTCCAGGTTGGACCAAGACCCACAGCAGGCCGAAGCAGCTCCAGCCCCAGCTCCGGCTTCCGCTGGGAAGTGCTCCCGTACCTTCATCTCCTTCAGCGACGACGAAACCTTCGAGCGTTTCTTCCCCAAAGCGAAACAGCCGCGGCTGCCGGTGCGGGAGATCTGCCCCGTCACCCACAAACCGGCTGTTTACCGCGACCCCATCACCGACATCCCCTACTCCAACATCCGCGCCTTCAAAATCATCCGGGAGGCCTACAAGAAATACATCACGGCGCACGGCCTGCCCAGCGCCGCCGCCTCCGCCGCCCTGGGGGCCGCCGCTCCCCCCGGCCCCGACCCCAACGTCCGTCCCACCCGCCAGAAGATCATCATCAAGCAAAGCGTCCCCACAACCTGAGCGCCGGGGGTCCCCGGGGGCTTGTGGCCACTGCGGGTCGAGGCCTCTCCTCGCTCCGACTCCCGTAGGTGACGGTTTGTTGCTCTATTTATCTCCTTCCTACCTTTTTTTATATAAAAAAGAAATAAACCTGAGTAGTCTGCGTAAAACGAGGGTGCGGGCTCTTATTTCCGGCCAACACACAGCGGCTGCAACAGCAGGAGACCCTACAGTAAACACAGGGTGTGTGCGAGCTCTTGTTTTCCTAGAGACCCTACAATAAACAAACAGTTCGTTCTGAGCGCTGCCACGGGAGCCCCGATGACAATGGCCCCGCGCACACCCCCCCAGATATGATTTTGGGGGCTGGGGGGCCACTTAGGAGCAGAATCACCTAGATGTTTTTGGGGTGAAGGGGCATAAAATGTCCCTGGGGGGGGTGACGTGGGGGTTGAGGGGTCTCTGTGGGGCACAGGGTTCAGCCTCTCCCTGCGGTGACGCTGCACCAGCCCCAACCTCCCCTCTCCCCCCGGGCCAGGGCACCCCAGGGGGTAACGGGGAGCTCACGAGGGGCCCCCCCCCCATGGCCAGGGTGCCTGGGTGGAGCCGGCGCGGGGCTGGCAGGGCTCGATAACGCCCGGGGATATGTGATCTCGCCCCTCCCCGCCGCCGGCTCGCAGAATAAAACGCTGATCTCATGCCCTGCGCGGCCGGAGCCCTTGGCTCAGCACCGGGGCTCACACCCAGGCAGGCTCCGCTGCCCCGGCCAGCGGCCAGGTAGGGCCCCGGGGTGGGGGTCCCAAGGCAGCGGGGAGGGGAGGGGCGCTCCCAAGGGTGGCGGGGGGCACGTCACCCCCAGGGACACGGGCTCAGGGGGCCCTGGGTGTGTCGGGGATCCCCATTCCCAGCGATCCCCCACCCGGCTCTCACCCGGGGGTGTCTGGTCCCTCCCGGGGGCACCAGATGCGTGTCCTTCCCCCCAGTTGCCCCCCCAGCCCTGGGGACCCAGATGTCGGGGGGAAATCTCGACCCAGTTCCTTGGGAAGGGCCCGATCCCGGTGTCAGCGGACTCATGTCCCCAGCATTTACCCCTGCCGCCCCCCCAGGGTGGTGAGGACCTGTGCTGGGGGACAAAGGGGCGCTGGAGGAGAGTCCGGGGGGCACTGGGGCTGCTGGTCCGGGGGGGCACTGGGGCTGCTGAACCGGGACCTGCCCCCCCAGCAGTAGGGGAGGCTGGGGGGAATGCCGGGTCCTGGCCCTGGGGAGCACCTCAGAGCCAGGACTCAGTTTACTCAGGAGCCCCCCAACCACACCACTATGGACCCCCCCACCCCAGGGTGCCCCCCAGCCTGGTGGGACCCCAATACCACCCCATGGCACAAAGGGGCCCTACAGGCCATGGGATGGGGGCGGCACATTTGTTTGGGGGGGTCCCCTGATGGCACGGGGCATCCCCCTACCCTGGGGAGCCTCCCACCAGCCACTCAGCCCCCCTGTCGTCGTCCCCCCCAGGCTGCCCCCCGGTCCCCCGCCATGACGTCCTACCGGCAGGAGCTGGAGAAGTACCGGGACATCGACGAAGACAAGATCCTGCGGGAGCTGTCGGCCGAGGAGCTGGAGCAGCTGGACATGGAGCTGCTGGAGATGGACCCCGAGGTGGGTCGCGGTGTCAGCGGGGCGGGGGGAGCGGGACAGGTGCCACCTGGCCATCGGCGTCCCCCATGGGTGACACCCTGGTTCCCCCAGAACGTGCTGCTGCCGGCGGGGCTGCGGCAGCGGGACCAGACACAGAAGAGCCCGACGGGGCCGCTGGACCGGGAGGCCCTGCTGCAGCACCTGGAGAAGCAGGCGCTGGAGGCCGGCGAGCGCGACGACCTGGTGCCCTTCACCGGCGAGAAGAAAGGTGCGGGCACCCGGGGCGGGGGGGACACGGCGGGGACCGTGGCAGGGAGCAGGGGGGACAGAGACACGGGGGGGACCGTGGCGGGGAGCAGGAGAGACGGGGCCCCGCAGCGCTGGGTATATTTAGCTCGGCAGAATGGTCCTCGCCAGCGGCTCGGGTGTCCCGGGCGAGCTGGGTCCCCGCCAGCCCCGGGCACAGCCACCCCCCGGCAATGTCACCCCCCATATGGCTACCCCTTGGCAATGTCACCCCCCATATGGCCACCCCCTGGCATGGCCGCCCCTCGGCAATGCCACCTCCAGCACAGCCACCCCTGGCAATGTCACCCCCTATATGGCCACCCCGGCAATGCCACCCCCTGGCAATGTCCTCCCCCCAGCACAGCCACCCCCTGGCAACGTCACCCCCCAGTACGGTCACACAAACCCCCCCAGACTGTCACCGGCTGGCACTGCCACCCCCTGGGCTCCCACCCCCAGGCACGGCCACCCCTGGGCCAGGTCACCCTCCAGCAGCGGCCACATCCCCACACGCCTCTGCCAGCCCTGTCCCTGGGCCGCCACAGCTGGTGTCACCCGGCCGGTGCGAGGCCGTGCGGGGTGCGAGCCACGTCCCCGTGCCCAGGGAAGCCCTTCGTGCCCAAGAACCCGACGCGGGAGATCCCCCGGGAGGAGCAGATCACGCTGGAGCCCGAGCTGGAGGAGGCACTGGCCAACGCCACCGAGGCCGAGATGTGCGACATCGCCGGTGGGTCTCGCACGGGGCAGCCGTGTCACACCGCGGCCTCGCACGGGGCTGCCACGACGCACCACAACCTCGCACAGGGCGGCAACCTCGCGTGGGGATGCCGTGATGCCCCGCAGCCTCGCGCAAGGCTGCCGTGAAGCGCCGCAGCTTTGCACGGGGCTGCCGTGATGCGCCGCAGCCTTGCATGGGGCTGTGCCTCGCACTGCAGCCTTGCACGAGGCCGCCGCCATGCACCGCAGCCTCGCACGGGTCTACCGTGTCGCACGACAACCTTGCACGGGGCACTCACATCACACCGCAGCCTCCCGCGGGGCTGCCGTGTCACAGCACAGCCTGACACGGGGCTGCCGTGTCGCACGACGACCTTGCACGGGGGTAGCGTGTCCCGCAGCAGCTTCACGTGGGGCAGCACGTCGCACCGCAGCGTTGCACGGGGAGGGGGAAGCACATTGCAGCGGGGTGGGGGGAGCATGTTGCACAAGGATAAGCGTCGCACAGGGGGAAACGTTGCAGGTAGCCAGCGTGTTGCACACTTGCCCCAGCCTGGTGTCACACCCGGGCCCCCCCCCCCGGTCCCCTTGGGTCCTTGCCAGCACCTGGCTAAAAGCAGCGCCATGTCCCCACGCTCGGCTTTCACCGCTGGCCCCCGGCCCACCCGCTCCCCGCAGCTTCCCCGGCCACCCCCCGGCAGAGCTGGGCGGGGGGGGGGGGCGTTGTGGCCACCCCTAGGGGGACACGAGGGGACCGGGATGGGTGTCCTGGGGCACCCGCTGACCCCGCTCTGATCCCGCAGCCATCCTGGGCATGTACACGCTGATGAGCAACAAGCAGTACTACGACGCGATCTGCAGCGGGACCATCTCCAACACGGAGGGCATCAACAGTGAGTGCCTTGGGGACAGGGGACACGGGGACGAGCCCCTCGGGGCAGGGGACACGGGGACGACGGGGCTGTTCGAGAGGGTTGAGGGCACCAGAACCCCTCCAGGATTTACCGTGGTGACACCGTAAGCGCGTGCAAACACACACGTCCCCACGTGTCGGTGCCCACGTGCGGCATCACGTGCGTCCCCCCCGCACACACGTGTGCCCCAGGTGTGGTGAAGCCCGACACGTACAAGCCGGTGCCCGACGAGCCCCCGAATCCCACCAATGTGGAGGAGACGCTGCGGCAGATCCAGGCCAACGACGGGGCTCTGGAAGAAGTCAATCTCAACAACATCAAGGTGAGGGACCTGGTGGCGGTGTCCCCAGGGTGCTAGTCCTGGTCCTGGGGTGCCAATCTCCATCCTGGGGTGTCCCCATAGGGCTGGTCCCTACCCAAAGGTGTCTCCAGGGCACCCCAAGGTGCCGGTCACCATGCTGGGGCAGCACCATGGCCCCCCAGAGCGGCCCCAGGGTGTCCCTGGGTGCTGCCCCCTGCCCAGGATGGTGCCAGGGTGATGGGTCCTACCCTGGGGTGTCCCCATGAGGCTTGGTCACCCTGTCGCAGGGTGCTGCTCACTGTCCTGGGGTGTCCCTGTGGGGGTGGTCCTCATTTTGGGGCATCCCTGAGGTGTTGGTCCCCATCCTGGAGTGGCCCCAGGGTGATGGTCCTCATCCAGGGGCATCCGTGTCCCCTTGGTGACATCCCACATCCCTTCAGTGACACATCCCTTGTGTGACATCCAGCACCCTCTCGGGGATGCCCCAGGACCCTTGGAGACATCTGCACCCCCCGCTGCCACTTGCATCCCCTCGGTGACACCCACTTCCCCTCAGGGATGTCCCCATCCCCTCGGTGACACCCACATCCTCTTGGTGACACCCACATCCCCTTGCTGCAGGACATTCCCATCGCCACGCTGAAGGCCATCTGTGAGGCCATGAAAACCAACACCCACGTCAAGAAGCTCAGCCTGGTGGCCACCCGCAGCAACGACCCCGTGGCCAGCGTGAGTCCCAGCCCCGTGTCCCCCGCCCCCCGCCGTAGCCCCCACCATGTCCCCAGACAGGGAGGGGACACGGTTCCCTGCCCCAGGCTCCATCCTGGACACCAGCAAGGCCAGGTGATGGTGGCTTTTCCACCGTCACCTGGGGCATCGGTGGCCCAGGACGTGCCAGAGGTGGGGTGCCGGCCCAGGTGACACCCCGAGGTGACACCCTGAGGTGACACGCAGGCTGTGGCTGAGATGCTGATGGAGAACAAGACCCTGCAGAGCCTCAACATTGAATCCAACTTCATCACCAGCGCCGGCATGATGAGCATCATCAAGGCCATGTACCACAACACCACCCTCAGCGAGCTCAAGGTGGACAACCAGGTAGGGACAGGCACCCATGGGTGGCCTGGGGAGGGGACAGGAGTGTCCCCAACTTCCCGGTGTGCCCGGTTTCACCCCGTCCCCGCAGTGCCAGCGGCTGGGCGATACGGTGGAGATGGAGATGGCCACCATGCTGGAGCAGTGCCCCTCCGTCGTGCGCTTCGGCTACCACTTCACGCAGCAAGGCCCCCGCGCCCGCGCCGCCATCGCCATCACCAACAACAACGAGCTCCGTGAGCGTCCCCCGCGTCCCCTCCCAGGGCAGGAGTCAGGGTGGGGGGGTCCCAGCCCTGACTCCTCCCTCTTTTCCCTGCCCCCAGGTCGCAAGCAGAAGAAAACCTAATGGCCCCCCCGCCCCCAACAAACGAGCTCCAGCTCCTGCTCCCCAGGGCCACTGTAAATAAAGAGGATGGAGAGACACAGCATCCTGCGGCAGGATTTGTGCGCGGGGCCAGAATCGGGATCATAGGGATGGGCTGAGGGAGGGTAACGCCACCAGGGAGGCTGGGTGCACCCCCCCTTCTTGCAGGGCTCGAGGCCCCCATTAGCCTCCGGTTGTTAATCCATGGGGCCGGGCCGGACGCCTGGATCCCCTCGGGGAGCAGCGGGGTATTTATACCTGGGAGATTGAGTTACGGCACCAGGAGGGGTGGGGGGAGCAGGGTAATCCCCCCCTCAGCGGCCAGCCGGCAGACCCATAGCACGGAGCCGGGCACCCAGGGCCCGTGGGGGCCAGGACCCACAGCCCAGTGAGGGTGGGGGGGGGGACACAGGGCCTATTTATAGGTGCCACCACCTATTTATAGGCACGAGCCGAGCGAGTGGGTAAATCCCAGCGCTCGGGGGTAACATCACCCCGGGCAGCGCTGCCAGGGAGCCCCCCGCCAGGGACAGGATCCAGCCCCAGGGCCCAGGCAGACCCTTGGGTGGGTGGTGGGTGCTGTCCCAGGGGTGTAGATGCCAGCTCAGGGCACAGCCCCGTAAACAACAGTCCCGTGGGTGCCCCCCCAGTGTGGAAGAACCCAAGGCTGGCAGGAAAAATGGGGGGAAAACTGAGGCAGGTGACATGGCCAAGCGCTTTCCGAAGCACCGGGACAGCTGCTGGGGCTGGGGAGGAGGGGGGGAACCCGGCACCGCCACCCTGAAAGGCCACGACCCGCAGGCAGCTGCCAGTGTGCGAGAAAACGAGCGTGACTTGGGCCAGGGACAGGAGGGGACGGGCCGAAACCTATGTCGAGGTTGGCAGCGCTTGCAGGGCTCTGGCCAGGGAGGGGACACCCCAAACAAGCATCAGGTTGAGCGGCAAAATGCTGGGACTCCCAATACCACCCCCTCCCCGGGATCTGCCCCAACGGCTCAGACACCTCTGTCCTCTCCAGCTGCCTCTATTAATGGCGGGGCTTGGGGACAGCCTGGGGGAACTGTCCCTGTGGGGACCAGTGGGGTACAGGGCGACCTCAGGCCGGCAGCAGCGTGGGCGGCTCGTCCTCATCGGAGTCGAATTCGGCATTCTTGTCCTTCACCCACTTGCCGGAGCGGTCCTGGATCCAGCCGGCGCTGGGGACGGACAAACGGGCAGACAAAGGGAGTGAGAGGTGGCTCATTATGGGGTTCCCTGCGCCATCGGGGTCACAACTCACCTCCGCAGCTGCAGGTATCGCTCCAGGGCCTGGCGCCTCTCGGGGCTGAGGACTTCAGGCCGGCTCAGGGCTGATGATGCAGCTTTTCCTTTGCCACCTCGCTGTGTCCGGGCTGGAGCCGCCTTCGGTGCATCTGGGAGGGCAGAGAGGAGCTGGTGAGACCCGCAGAAACAGGAGACACGCGGCTGAGAGCCCAGGCGCCTTCTCCCACCGGTGCCAGTGCAGCCCCAGAGCGGCTGGATGGCTCTTACCCGCTCGCCCACCGCAGTGCCCTGGCAGCAGGGCTGCAGGGCTGGCATCCACGGCTTCTCTGTCCTTCCGCGACGGCTCCGGCGGTGTCGGGGCAACGCTCGGCCCTCTCTGGGTGACACCAGATTGGGAGCTGCTTCCCTGCACCCTGCAACAGGAGGAGTGAGGAGGAGTCAGGGCCTTGTCCCACAAATGCCTGACGGCAGCGAGGCCGTGGCGCTGCCGGACCCTGCCTGGAAGCCCAGAGCTTTCCCCCGTCCTCCAGCAGCAAAACCAAACGCCTCACCCTGTTCTCCGGCAGCAGCTGCTGTAGGGAGCCGCTTTCAGCAGAGCACTCCGGGCGATCCTCCTCGTCTGTGCCAACAGAGGGGCCGGGGAGCCCTGGGGAGAGGGGTCAGAGCTCAGGAGGGGCCTGACCAAGAGTCCAGTGGGGTGAGGAAGGGGCATTCGCACCGACCTGCACTCCTGCCTCCTCTGCCTGCACCTCCTGCTCATGCTGCCGTTTCTGGGCCGCGTCCTGGAGTGAGCGCTTCCTGCCATAGAAACGCTGCAGGCCTGGAAGAGAGCGAAGGGGACTGGGGGACGCGCTTGCTCGGCGCAGACCTCCCCCCCGCCGGTCCCCCACTTACTGCTCATGTGCTTCTTGCCAGCCCTGTGGACCGTCAGCACGTCCAGCGTGTCAAAGACAGGGTGGTGGGCGCACACCGTGCAGGCATACCTATGCCAAGGTGGGGGGAAAGCTGCCGTCAGGACCCCACAAGCAGCCGCAGGAGGGGGCTGCGCTCAGGGGTCCCACTCACCTCCCGCTCCTCAGCAGCAGTGCCTCGTCCTCGGGGATGTAGTTGGCCAACAGGTCCGCGACACGTCTTTTCTGGGAGAGACCGAGCCGGCCGGGTGAGCACTCGCCCCACCCCACCCACCCCCCCCCGTGCCTGCTGCCGGGGACAGGGGGGTCTGCCACAGGGAACCAGCCCTCATGCTCAGTCCTGTTGCCTCTTAGGCCAGGAAACCCCAGCACCCTGGGGACACCCCTCTGAGGGAGCAAGGGGAGGAAATTGGGGTGTCAAGGCTGGGGAGGGGCCGGTTTGGGGGACAGGGGCAGGCTGAGGCAAGGGAAGGAGGTAATTTTGGGGAGCAGCCTGGGCCAAGGGCAGTATTTGGGTCGTCAGGAGGGGAACCCCGAGGGAGGCCAAGGCAGGGAAGGGGTGAGGGGGGGCAGAGCAGCATTGCGGGCAGGGAGGACGACGGGCAGGAGAGGGATTTACGGGCACGGAGGAGCGGGGAAAGGCTGGGGGGAGCTGGGGGGGGCAGGCCGGGGCACGGGGGCGAACCCGGAGGGGATGTGGGAAAGCCGGAGGCTGGGTTGCAGGGGTCTGGGGGGCTCGGAGAGGGTCCGGGGGGCTTTGGGGGTGGTCTGGGACCTACCTGCAGCACCCCCAGCTGCCCGGGATCGTCCCCCTCCCGCTTGAAGGACATGGCGGCCGCGGCGGTTACTATGGGAACCACCCCCTCTTCCGCCCAGCTTCCGGGGGGCTTTTCCCGGCGGGCCGTGCGCGGGGAGGGGGTGGAAGTGACCAATCAGAGAACGCGAGGGGCGGGGCGGGTGGTCCCGCCGTGTCCCCAGGCGGCCGCGGCCCCGCGGCATGACGGGAGTTGTAGTTCTGCGGCGCCATCCCCTGCCGCGGCGTGGAGGGGCAGAGACCCTCCGGGAGGGCAGGACCCGGGGTGATGGCAGGACAGAGGGGGCTGGAGAGGGGCCCGGGGTGGGCGCGGGGGTGGTGGCATCACTGCCCCCTTTCCGGCCTCCATCCCCCCGCTTTCCGGACTACAAGTCCCAGAGGACTTTGCGAGGGCAGCCGGGCCGGGCCTGGCGTCTCCGGCCTCACCGGGGGTGGCCGGGGGCGGTGGCGGGGCCCAGCCCGCCCCCGTGAGCGGCGGCCGGAGCCCCGGGGCCCTGGGCCGGTCCCCCCGCCCGGGCCGGGGCTGTTCGCATGAGCCCCCCCCGCGCTGGCGGGGGCCGGGGCTGAGCGGGGCCGTCCCGCCATGGCGGCGGGGAGCGGGGCAGCGGCGGCCCCCGCCCGGGAGCACCGTCTGCAGCCCGGGGACACGCTGCCGGGGCTGGCGCTGCGCTACGGGGTGACGGTGAGCGGCCACGGAGGGGCGGGGGGCAAAAGGAGGGGGACATCCAGGGGTCCGGGTGGCCGTGGGGCGGGATCCGCGGGGCGGGGGGGGCAGGACGAGTCCATGGGGCCATCGCTGTCCCCTCCTGTCCCTGTCCCTATGGCTGTCCCCGTGACATCACTGTCCCCACCCTGTCCGTGTCCCCTCCTGTCCCTTTCCTCATCCCATCGCTGTCCCCTCCTGTCCCTGTCCCCGTCCCCATCCCATCACTGTCCCCTCATGTCCCTGTCCCCGTCCCCATCCCATCACTGTGTCATGGTCCCCCTCCGCCGTTCTGTCCCCTGTCCCCGTCCCATCTTTATCTTTGTCCTCATCCCATACCTGCCTTTGTCTCTGTCCCCTCCCTCATCCTGTCCCCATTCTTGTGCCCATCCCCATCCCTGTCCCCTCCTGTCCCTGTCCCCATGCCATCCTTATCTCTGACCTCATCCCATTGCTGTCCTTGTCCCTGTCCCCATCCCCGTCCCCATCCCCGTCCCCATCCCGTCCCCGGCAGATGGAGCAGATCAAGCGCGCCAACCGCCTCTACACCTCGGACACCATCTTCCTCAAGCCCACCCTCCTCATCCCCGCGCCGGAGGGACCCTGCCCCGACGACAAGGACAAAGACGCACCCGTCCCCCCGGGGGACACCCTGGCCGCCCCCGTCCCATCCCGCCACGACCTCTCGGCCACCGATTTCCTGCGGCAGCTCGACGCCGAGATCGGGCGCTCCAAGGCGGCGGCGGCAGAGCGGCTCCGTGCCGGCAGCACCGGGTGAGCGCGCCCCTCCCGCCTCTCCTTTTGGGGCAAAATGGGGGGCTTTTGGCTGCAGGGTGGGTGGGTGGGTGGCAGGGCCAGCCCTCAGTGTCACCCTGCTGTATCCCCTGCAGCACGGCCGAGGCCAAAGGCACCCGGAGCCCCGATGCCGGGGTCCTGCCAGCCCCCCGGGGTCCCCGCCTTGGTCCCCGGCCCCTCACCAGGACCCCGCGGGCGGCCGCTCTCCGTGATGCCGAGGACGAGATCTTCACCCTGTGACACTGGGGACACCGGGGACGCGATGCCGAGGACGAGATCTTCACGCTGTGACAACCGTGGACACTGGCGACATGATGCCGTGACTGCCACGCCATGACTTCCACCCCACGGTGACGGGGACGCCGGGGCACTCCCAGCCCCGTCTGGGGGATACTGGAGGGGACACAGGGATTTTTTTGGGGGGGGACATGGTGTCCCCTTCCTGTCTCCTTCAAGGGACCTTTCCTGCTGCAGGGACACCCCACACCTGGGTGTAGAGCCAGCCCTCTCGCAAGGCTACTGGGAGGCACTGGGAGGTACTGGGACAAGGTTTACCAGCTGGTGTTTTTCCTCTGGTTGTATTTATTTGTACGTCTTCGCTCTCGGGAGGGGTCTTGGGGGGGTGGGACCCCCCCTGTGCCAGTGCCTGGACCCCCATGGGGACAGTCACCCCCCACCCCGAGAGCCTGTAAATAAAACGGAGCACTGTCACCCGACTCTGCCTGTTTGTCACCCCCCGGGGACACTGTCACACCCTCCCTGGGGACACGCTCACCCCCCTGGGGACATGGGCAACCCCCTGGGGACATGGACAACCCCTTGGGGACATGGACACCCCCCTGGGGACATGAATGACCCCCCGGGGACATGGTCACAGCCCTGGGGACATGGTTAACCCCCCCAGGAACTCAGTCATTCCCCCTGGGGACGCAGTCGTCCCTTCGGGGACACGGACACACACACACCCCCCCCGAGGACACTGTCACCCCGCTGGGGACATGGTCGCCCGCTGGGGATGCTGTCACCCTTCAGGGACACGGTCAGCACCCTGGGGACACAGCCATGCCCCCGGGGCTGTGGGCACCCACTCGGGAACGCCATTCCCCCCCCCCCCAGCCCCCGCCTCCAAGTCACCCAGGGGACCGAGGTGCCACACCACGCCGTGCCACCAGGTGTCACCCTGCGCCCACACCCCCGGGACCCCCCAGCACCTCAGGGCTCTCCCCAGGGTCCCCCAGGGCCACCCGGTCCCCCACGATGTCCCCAGGGAGGGGAAACTGGTGACACTTGGGGACCAGAGCCTGAGTCCCCTTGCGGGGGGGCGTGACGGGACGTGACGGGGGGGGGAGCCCAGTGCTCCCAGTAGCTCCCAGTGCTCCCAGTCCCCGCTGGCCCAAGCTCACACGAGCGTGCAAACGGCCACACGCTGGTGCAGGGGAGGTGACAGGTCCCCACTCGGGGGGGGGACACACACACGCAGAGGTGACAGCCGGCCCCGTTGCACACGCGTGTGCACCGACACGGGGCGGGGGGGGGGGAAGCGGCGGGGGGAGTCGCACACGCGTGTGCAAGCCGCCCCCCCCCGCCCCCCCTCCTTCCAGCCCCCCCAGCAGCTAATGAGGATCATCTCATTAAGGGGGATTAACGCCTATCTATAGGGTGGCCCCCTGGGGGGGGGGGGGGGGGGGAGGGTGTGTTTGTCGGGGCCGGGGGGGGGTGTCCCACGGGGGGTCCCCGGTCCCGCCCCCGGCCCCGCTCCGGCCGGTCCCGGCCCGTTCCGGGGCGGAGCCGCCCGGAGCCGTTCGGGGAACGGAGCCGGTACCGAGGGGTCGGGGGGGGGGGAGAGGAGGGGGGGAGCGTGTTGGGGGGGTGCAGCCGGGGTGTTGGGGGGGGGGGAGGTGTGCGGGGGGGGGGTCGTAGGGGGGTGGTTTTGGGTGTGTTTGGGAGCGTTTTGGGGGGTTGTGGGGGTGTAGTCGGGCCGTTGGGGGGGGTCGGTGCTGTGGCGGGGGGGGCGTTTGGGGTGTTTGGGGCCGTTTTGGGGGGTTCTGGGGGTATAATCGGGCTGTTGGGGGGTGTTGTGGGGGGGCCGGTGCTGTGGCGGGGGGGTTTTGGGGTGTTTGGGGGCGTTTTGGGGTGTAGGTGGGGGGTGTAGTCGGGGTGTTGGGGGGGGTGTTGTAGGGGGGGTGGTTTTGGGGTGCAGGTGGGGGGTTGTGGGGTGTAGGGGGGGTGTTGGGGCGGGGTACGATGGGGGTTTGGTGGGGGGGTCGGTGGGGTGTTGGGGGCGCTTGGGTGCGTTTGGGGCTGGTTTGGGGGTGGTTGTGGGGTGCAGGTGGGGGTGTAGTTGGGGTGTTGGGGCAGGGTTGAAGGGGGGTGTTGTGGGGGGGGGTCAGTGGGGTGCTGGGGCGGGGTGTTTTGGGGTGGTTTGGGGAGTAGGTGGGGTGTTGTGGGGGCGTTGGGGTGCTGTGAGGGGTACTTGGGGGGCTGTGAGGGTGCGTGGGGGGGTCGGGGTAGGGTGGTTTTGGGTGTATGGGGGGTGTTGGGGGGCTGTGGGGGTGCTTTGGGGTGCTTTTGGGGTGCTGTGGCACCGGGTGCTGGGCGGGTGTTGGCGGGGGGGGAGGTCGTGCCGGGGGGGTGTCATTGGCGGGGGGTGCACATGGCTGTGCCCCGCTGCACACGCTTGTGCCGTGCCTGGTGTCCCGGGGCACTGGGAGCACTGGGAGCACTGGGAGCACTGGGGCGGGGGTACTGGGGACGTTGGGACGGGCACATTGGAGCAGGGGCACTGGGATTACTGGGAGGGGGCCACTGAGGACACTGGGAGGGACAACTGGGGACACCGAAATGGGGGCACTGGGAGGAGAGCACCGGGGACACTGGGGTGGGAGCGCTGGGACCACCAGGAAGAGGGTACTGGGACCACTGGGCATAGGGCACTGGGGACACTGGGATACAAGGGACACTGGGTGGGGGCAATGGGGACACGGGGATGGGGATACAGGAGACACTGGGAGGGGGGCACTGGGTACATGGGGGTGGGGACACAGGACACTGGGATGGCAGCACTGGGAGGAGGGTACTGGGGCACTGGGAGGGGGCACCGGCAGCCCTGTCCCTGCACTCGGGGCGCTCGTCCCCTCTGTCCCCTCGTCCCCCGTCCCAGGGCTGCCCTGTGTCGTCCCCCCCCACTCCCCCCCGTGCCTCAGTTTCCCCGCACTGACATCAGCCCCTGGCAGCCCGGGGCGGGGGGGGGGGTGTCACCCTCAGCCCCGAGTCCCCTCCGAGCCCCCGCCACCATGCTGGGGGTCCCGCTGCCCTTCCTCCTCCTCCTCCTCCTCCCGGGGGGGGCGGCGCTGGCCTTCCCGCGGGACCTGGTGGCCCGAAGCACCGTGGAGCTGGCAGGTGAGCGGGGATGGGGTCCCCCCCGGGGGTTGGGGGGGGGGGGGGGTAGTGGTGTGTGTGTGTGACGGGGGCTGGGGGGGGGCCGGCAGGGTGTCACCGGGTCCCCTCTGTCCCCCCGCAGCCACCGCCGCCTACCCCCGCTTCGGTGGCCTTCGGGGGGACAATGTCACCGCCCAGCTCGGCCTCGACTTCCAGCGCATGCTGCGCCTCAACGGCACCCTCTTCGTCGCCGCCCGGTGAGCGCTTGTGCAAGCCCGTCGGTCCTTGTGCAAGCTCGTGTGAGCTTGGGCACGCTCGGGCACGCTCGGGCACGCTCGTCGGTCCTTGTGCAAGCTCGTGTGAGCTCGGGCACGCTCGGGCACGCTTGGGCACGCTCATCGGTCCTTGTGCAAGCTCGTGTGAGCTTGGGCACGCTTGGGCACCCTTGGGCATGCTCGTCAGTGCTTGTGCAAGCTCGTGTGAGCTTGGGCACGCTTGGGCACGCTCGGGCACGCTCGTCGGTGCTTGTGCAAGCTCGTGTGAGCTTGGGCACGCTTGGGCACGCTAGTCCCTGCTTGTGCAAGCTCATGCATGCTCACGCACACTCGGCTTGTCCCCCCCATCTGCATGCTTGTGCACGCTTGTGCACGCTGCTACGTGCTAGTCCCTGCTTGTGCATGCTCGTGCATGCTTGCACACACTTGGCTTGTGTCCCGTCTGCATGCTTGTGCACGCTTGTGCACGCTGCTACGTGCTAGTCCCTGCTGGCGCAAGCTCGTGCATGTTCTCACACGCTTGGGGATGCCTGCACACGCTTGGCTTGTCCCCCCATGTGCATATTTGTGCGAGGTTGTGCACGCTTCTACATGCTTGTGTGTGCTTGTGTAAGCTCGTGCATGCTCGGGGATGCTTGCACACACTTGGCTTGTCTCCCGTCTGCATGCTTGTGCACGCTTGTGCACACTTCTACATGCTAGTCCCTGCTGGCGCAAGCTCGTGCATGTTCACACACGCTTGGGGATGCTTGCACACGCTTGGCTTGTCTCCCGTCTACATGCTTGTGCACGCTTGTGCATGCTTGTGTGTGCTTCTGTAAGCTTGTGCACGCTTGGGGATGCTTGCACACGCTTGGCTTGTCTCCTGTCTGCATGTTTGTGAGAGGTTGTGCACACTTGTGCACACTTGGGGATGCTTGCACACACTTGGCTTGTGTCCCGTCTGCATGCTTGTGCACGCTTGTGCACGCTTCTACATGCTAGTCCCTGCTTGGGCAAGCTCGTGCACGCTCGGGCACGCTTGGGCACGCTTCTACATGCTTGTCTATGCTTGTGTAAGCTCGTGCACGCTTGGGGATGCTTGCACACGCTTGTCTTGTCTCCCGTCTGCATGCTTGTGCACATCTGTGCACACTTGTGCATGCTTGTGTGTGCTTGTGTAAGCTCGTGCACGCTTGGGGATGCTTGCACACACTGGGCTTGTCTCCCGTCTGCATGCTTGTGCACACTTGTGCACACTTGTACATGCTAGTCCCTGCTCGTGCACGCTTGTGCACGCTTCTACATGCTTGTCTATGCTTGCGTAAGCTTGTGCACGCTTGCGCACGCTTGGTTTGTCCCCCCGTCTGCATGTTTGTGCGAGGTTGTGCACGCTTGTGCACGCTTGTGTGTGCTTGTGCAAGCTTGTGCACACTCGTGCGTTCTTGGACCTGCCAGTCCGTGCTTGTGCAAGCCTGTGCCTGCTCGCTCGCGCCTGCGTGTGCTCCTGGAGGCTTGTTTGCTGCTGCCAGCTCGTGCAAACGTGCGTGCGCTTGTCCCTGCTCGTGCGCACACCTGCACGTGCTCGTGCCCACTCCTGCGCGCTCCAGCCCCGTTGCTCCCCCCCCAGCCCGCCTGCACGCCCCGCTTGTGCGTGCTTGTGCCCCCGGGTACCCCCGAACCCGTCCCTGCGGTCCCTCGCGCTTGCGTGTGGCACGTGTCCCCCCGTCCCTCGCACGTCCCCGTGCCCCTCGTGTGTCCCCGTGTCCCCTCGCCCGCTCACGCCCTCCCTCCCCCAGGGACCACATCTACGCCTTCGACCTGGGGCAGGACAAGGGGACGCTGTACCCCGAGCGGGTAAGGGGGACGGGGCGGGGGGATACGGGGGGGACGGGACCCGGGGGGGGCCAGGCGGGGGGTCCCCATGCCCACCCACCCCCCGTCTGACCCCACAGCACCTCACCTGGGAGACGCGGGACAGGGAGAACTGCGCCATGCGGGGCCGGCTGCAGGTGCGGGGGTACGGGGTGTTGGGGTGCAGGGTGCAGGGTGTTGGGGTGCAGGGGCTGGGGGTACGGGGTGCGGGGTGTGAGGGTGCAGGGTGCTGGGGTGCAGTGGTACGTGGTGTGGGGGTACGGGGTGCAGGGTGTTGGGGTGCAGGGGTGCAGGGGCTGGGGGTACGGGGTGTGGGGTGTTGGGGTGCAGGGGTATGGGGTGTGGGGGTACAGGGTGCAGGGTGCAGGGGTGCGGGGTATGGGGTGCAGGGTGTTGGGGTGCAGGGGTACAGGGGGTGGGGTTACGGGTGGGGTGTTGGGGTGCAGGGGTACAGGGTGTGGGGGTATGGGGTGCAAGGGTGTGAGGGTGCAGGGTGTTGGGGTGTGGGGGTACAGGGGCTGGGGGAACGGGGTGCAGGGTGTTGGGGTACGGGGTGCGGGGTGTGAGGGTGCAGGGTGTTGGGGTGCAGGGTGTTGGGGTGCAGGGTGCAGGATGTGAGGGTGCAGGGTGTTGGGGTGCAGGGTGCAGAGGTACAGGGTGCAGGGTGTTGGGGTGCAGGGGTGCAGGGGCTGGGGGTACGGGGTGCGGGTTGTTAGGGTGCAGGGTGCAGGGTGTGGGGGTACGGGGCGCAGGGTGTTGGGGTGCAGGGTGCAGGGTGTGAGGGTGCAGGGTGTTGGGGTGCAGGGGTACAGGGTGTGGGGTTACAGGGCGCAGGGTGTGAGGGTGCAGGGTGTTGGGGTGCAGGGGTGCAGGGGCTGGGGGTACGGGGTGCGGGTTGTTAGGGTGCAGGGTACAGGGTGTGGTGGTACGGGGCGCAGGGTGTTGGGGCGCAGGGTGTTGGGGTGCAGGGTGCAGGGTGTGAGGGTGCAGGGTGTTGGGGTGCAGGGGTACGGGGTGTGGGGTTACAGGGCGCAGGGTGTGAGGGTACAGGGTGTTGGGGTGCAGGGGTACTGGGTGTGGGGGTACAGGGTGCAGGGTGTTGGGGTGCAGCGGTACAGGGTTTGGGTTACGGGGGGTGGGGTGTTGGGGTGCAGGGGTATGGGGTGTGGGGGTACGGGGTGCAGGGTGGGAGGGGGCAGCGTGTTAGGGTGCAGGGGTACAGGGTGTGGGGGTACAGCGGTACAGGGGGTGGGGTTACGGGGTGCAGGGTGTTGGGGTGCAGGGGTACGGGGTGCGGGGTGTGAGGGTGCAGGGTGTTGGGGTGCAGGGTGCAGGGGTGCAGGGGGTGGGGGCAGGGGGTGCGGGGTATTGGGGTGCAGGGTGTTGGGGTACAGGGGGTGGGGGGGTGGGGGTACGGGGGGTGCTGGGCCGTGGGCTGCGGGGGTACGAGGTGCGGGGGTGCAGGGGTTCGGGCGTATGGGTTATGGGGGTGCGGGGGTGCAGGGTGTTGGGGTACAGGGTGGGGGGGGGGGTACATGCTATGGGGGTACGGGGGCACACGGTGTGGGGGTGCAGGGGTACCCGGTGGGGGCACAGGGTAGGGAGTACAGGGTATTGGGGCACAGGGGGGCAGGTTATGGGGGTGCGGGGGGACATGGTGGGGGGGTGCAGGGTATGGAGGTGCAGGGAATGGGGGGGGGTGGGGGTCCAGGGGTACCAGTTGTGGGGGGGGTGTGTGGGGGGGTAGAAGATATGGGGGGATACAGGGGTCATGGGGGTGCGGGGGGACATGGTGGGGGGGTGCAGGGGTGTAGGATATGGAGGTGCAGGGAATGGGGGGGGTGGGGGTCCAGGGGTACCAGTTATGGGGGGGGGTGTGGGGGGGGGTACAAGATATGGGGGGATACAGGGGTCATGGGGGTGCGGGGGGACAGGGTGGGGGTCCAGGGGATGGGGATAGAAGGGATGGGGGCAAAGCGGGGGCTCTGGGCAGGGGGAGGAGGTGACGCCGGGGTCCCCCATGTCCCCCCCGTGTCCCCCCCCCGCAGGACGAGTGCCACAACTACATCAGGGTGCTGGTGCCCCGCGACGCCGGCAGCCTCCTGGCCTGCGGCACCAACGCCTTCAGCCCCCTCTGCCGCACCTACCAGGTGGGGGGGACCCGGGGGGGTGTCACGGGCGGCGGGGGGGCTCAGAGCCTGCCAAGGGAGCACGGTGGGGGGTGATGAGTTGGGGGGGGTTCTCAGTTCTCAGCCCTGCCAGGGAGCGCAGCGGGGGCGGCGGGTGTGATGAGTGTGGGGGGGTTCTCAGCCCTCGCTGGGGGGAACGGAGGGGTGTGATGAGTGTGGGGGGGTCTCAGCCCTCGCTGGGGGGAACGGAGGGGTGTGATGAGTGTGGGGGGGTCTCAGCCCTCGCTGGGGGGAACGGAGGGGTGTGATGAGTGTGGGGGGGTCTCAGCCCTCGCTGGGGGGAACGGAGGGGTGTGATGAGTGTGGGGGGGTCTCAGCCCTCGCTGGGGGGAACGGAGGGGTGTGATGAGTGTGGGGGGGTCTCAGCCCTCGCTGGGGGGAACGGAGGGGTGTGATGAGTGTGGGGGGGTCTCAGCCCTCGCTGGGGGGAACGGAGGGGTGTGATGAGTGTGGGGGGGTCTCAGCCCTCGCTGGGGGGAACGGAGGGGTGTGATGAGTGTGGGGGGGTCTCAGCCCTCGCTGGGGGGAACGGAGGGGTGCGATGAGGGGGGGGAGTCGGGGGTCTCAGCCCCCCGTGGGGGGTGGGATGGTGGGGGGGTGTGTGATGAGTATGGGGGGGGGGTCTCAGCCCCTACTGGGGAGCACAGGGGGGAAGTGGCCAGAGGTGTGACGAGTGTGGGGGTCCTCAGCAGCTCCCCACCGGGGCTGGGGGCAGCGGGGGCGTGTGATTGCGGGGGGGGGGGGTGTCTCAGCACCTCGTCCCCATCCCCGTCCCCCCCCCAAAGGTGAGCACCCTGGCGCAGGAGGGCGAGGAGGTGAGCGGCCAGGCCCGGTGCCCCTTCGACGCCAAGCAGAGCGTCGTCGCCCTCTTTGTCGGTGGGTGCTGGGATGGGGGGGGTGGGATGGGGTCCCCGGGGTGGGGACGGGGCTGATGCTGGTGTCACCCACACACACACCCCACCCCACCCCACCCCACCCCCGGCCCCCCAGATGGCAGCCTGTACTCGGCCACGGTGGCCGACTTCCAGGCGAGCGACGCGGTGATCTACCGTAGCCTGAGCCCCGGCCGGCCCCCCCTGCGCACCCTCAAGTACAGCTCCCGCTGGCTGCAGGGTACCCCGCTGTATGGGGGGGGGACGGGGATGGGGGGCGCTGGGGTCGGGGGGACGGGTGGAGGGGGGGCGATGGGGACGGGTGTGGGGGGGCGGTACGGGTGAGTACGGGCGTGGGGCAGAGGGGTAGGGGTGTGTGGGGGGGTCTGTGGGGGGGTGGGTAGAGGGTTATGGGGGTAGATGGGGGAGGTGACGGGAGTAGGTGGGGGGGTAGGTGTCTGTGGGGGGGGGAATTGGGGACAAGTGGGGGGGTTAGGGGTGTATTGGGGCTGGGGTAGGGGTCTATGGGGGGGCCGGAGCTGTGGGGGGCAGAGGGCTGGGATGTGGGGGTACAGGGCTGTGGGGACACGGCGGGGGGGGGGGCAGGGGAGGGGGTGAGCACAGGGGACAGGAGGTGGTGGGGGCTGACGGCCCCCCCCCCCCGGCTCCCCCCACCCCGCCCCCCCCAGAGCCCCACTTCGTCCAGGCGCTGCCCTACGGCCCCTACGTCTACTTCTTCTTCAGGGAGGTGGCGGCGGAGCTCAGCGCCCTGGGCAAGGTGGGCGCGGGGACAGGGTGGCACGGGGCCGGGGGTGGGGGGCGGCACCCGGGTGCCCATCCCCCAGGCATCAAGGTGGGGGAGATGCAGCGCCCCTCCATGGGGGGGGTCTGGCCGGGTGCTGGTGCCTCCCAGGGCGCTGTGGGTGCCCATGGGTGCCAGCCCGAGGTGCCAGTACCCCTGGGGGACGGTGCCGATACCCGTGGGACCCTGGGTGGCAATGTCTGTGGGCCCCTGGGAGCTGGCACCCATGGGTGCCCAGGGGACGATGCCTGTGGGTCCCTGATCATCCCCGGCTGCTGACACCCACAGGTCCCTGGGAGCTGGCACCCATGGGTGCCCATGTGCTGACGCCCGTGGGTCGCTCGGTGGTGACCCTGGCAGGTCCCTGCGCAGTGACACCCATGGGTGCCCGGGGGATGATGCCCACACGTCCCTGGGTGCTGATACCCATGGGTGACCACGTGCCAATGCCTGTGGGTCCCGGGGTGCTGACGCCTGCAGGTCCCTGGGCGGTGACACCCATGGGCGCCCGTGTACCGATGCCCACAGGTCCCTGGGCGGTGACACCCACGGGCGCCCGTGTACCGATGCCCACAGGTCCCTGGGCGGTGACACCTGCAGGTCCTGGGTAGCGACACCCATGGGTGCCCAGGGGACGATGCCTGTGGGTCTCTGATCATCCCCAGCTGCTGACACCCACAGGTCCCTGGGTGCTGACACCCATGGGTGACCGGGTGCTGACACCCATGGGTGACCACGTGCCAATGCCTGTGGGTCCCAGGGTGCTGACGCCTGCAGGTCCCTGGGCGGTGACACCCATGGGTGCCCGTGTACCGATGCCCACAGGTCCCAGGGTGGCAACACCTGCAGGTCCTGGGTAGTGACACCCATGGGTGCCCAGGGGATGATGCCCACATGTCCCTGAGTGGTGACGCCCATGGGTGCCCATGTGCCAATGCCCATGGGTCCCGGGGCGCTGACACCTGTGGGTCCCTGGGCGGTGACACCCATGGGTGCCCGTGTGCCGATGCCCGCGGGTGCCGGGGTGCTGACACCCCTGGGTGCTGGCGCAGGTGGTGGTGGCTCGGGTGGCACGGGTGTGCCGCAACGACCGGGGGGGCTCCCCGCGGGTGCTGGAGCGGCGCTGGACGTCCTTCCTCAAGGTGCGGCTGCAATGCGCCGTCCCCGGCGACGCCGTCTTCTACTTCGATGTCCTGGAGGCGGTGACACCCCCCCGGGCCCTGCACGGGCGCCCCGCCGTCCTCGCCCTCTTCGGCACCCAGCCCAACAGGCATGGCGGCGGGGCCACGGGGCTGGGGGACATGGGGACACGGGGACACGGGGACACGGGCTCTTGGGGGATGTGAGCATGGGGACATGGGGCAGGGGAACGTGGCACGGGCAGGGGCATGGGGACACAGGGGATGGGGACATGGGGATGCCATCACAGAGGGGACATGGGAGGGACAGACATGGGGACGCGAGGATGCACGGACATGGGGACATGGGAGATGGCGAGGTGGGAGGGACGGACGTGGTGACACGGGACATGGGGATGGACTCACAGGGGGACGTGGGGATGTGGGGACACGGGAGATGGGGACGTGGGGACATGGGAGGGACAGACACGGGGACATGGGGATGGACTCACAGGGGGACATGGGGACCCAGTGGGGACAGGAGACAGGGACACAGACAGAGGGGAACAGGGCTTGGGGACACAGCGAGGACCAACGGGGACACGGAGGGACCCCGGCCAAACCGAGGCCGACCTGGCAGCCCCGGGAGGGGACAGGGGTGTCCCCAGCACTGGTGCCACCCCCCGCCCGCCGCCGCCGCAGCATCCCCGGCTCGGCAGTCTGCGCCTTCTACCTGGCGGACGTGGAGCGGGCGTTCGAGGGACCCTTCGCCGAGCCCCGCGGCGCTGGTGGCACCTGGACCCCGGTGCCAGAGGACAGGGTGCCCCGACCCAGGTACCCCCCCCCAACCCCCGCCCAGCTCCCGGCCGCGTGGGTCCCCTCGGGGTGCGGTGGCCGCCCGGATGCCTGGTCCCCACACGGGCTGTGCCACAGGCCAGGCTGCTGCGCCGGGATGGGACCGGCCGCCGGCGTCGTCACCTCCGGGGACTTCCCCGATGAGACGCTGGCCTTCGCCAAGGAGCACCCGCTGCTGCACGGCGCCGTGGCACCCGCCGGTGGGCGGCCCCTCTTCACCCGCACCGGCACCAGGTGCGCCCGGGGAGGGGACGGGCGGCCTCGGGGACGGGGGGACACCTTGGGGACAGGGGGTGGCTCACGCGCTGCGGGGTGAGGAGGGTCCTTGTGCGAGGCTCTTGTGCGAGGGCGCGCGAGGCCCTTGGTGCCAGGCCCTGGTGCGAGGGTGCGCTGGGCGCAGGCTGACGCAGCTGGCGGCGGACACGGGCGCGGGGCCGCGGGGGAACCAGACCGTGCTCTTCCTGGGCGCCGAGGACGGGCGGGTGCTGAAGGTCCTGGCGGCCACGCGGCAACCCGGGGCCAGCCGGCACCCCGGCGGCACCCTGGCACCCGGTGACAGCCGGGAACCCGGTGACAGCGGGGACACCTCTGCCTCCGAGACGCTGCTGCTGGAGGAGATCAGCCTCTACGACCCCGGGCGGTGGGTGCCAGGCGCTGGGTGCTCAGGGCTGGTGGGGGGCTGGGGGGTACCTTGGGGCTGTGGGTGCTGGGGGGCTCGTGGGTGCCGGTGGGTGCTGATAGGTGGTGGGGGGCTCATGGGTGCTGGGAGGCAGTGGGCACCGAGGGGTGCAGTGGTGGTGTGGGTGCCGTACGGGTGCCATACGGAGGGGGGGGGGGGCCATGTGGGTGCCACAGGGCATTGATGGGTGCTGGGGGGGTGCATGTGGGTGCTGGGGGGAGCTGATGGGTGCCATGGGGTCATGTAGGTGCTGATGGGTGCTCTGGGGCCATGCAGGTGCTGCAGGGCCATGTGGGTGCTGATGGGTGCTGTGGGGTGCCATGGGTTGCTGATGGATGCCGTGGGGTGCCGATGGGTGCTGTGGGGTGCTGGCAGGCACTGTGGGGTGCCGTGGGGTGCCATGGGTTGCTGATGGGTGCCATGGGGTGCCGATGGGTGCTGTGGGGTGCTGGCAGGCACTGTGGGGTGCCGTGGGGCTGTGAGTGCAGTGGCAATGGGTGCTCTGGGGGGGGGTGTGTGTGTGCGCAGGTGCCGGGGGCCGCGGGGCGCCAGCCGGGTGCTGGGGCTGGAGCTGCACCCGCCGGGCCGGGAGCTGCTCGTCGCCTTCTCCGGGTGCCTGGTGCGTCTGCCCCTGAGCCGCTGCGCCCGGCACGGGGCCTGCCGCAGGTGAGCGGGGCGGGACGGGGCGTGCGGGGGCACTGTAAGAGCAGGGGGGTGTACAAGGGCATGGGAGGGTGCAAGGGCACGAGGGCGTGCGAGGGCACAAGGGGGTGCGAGGGCACAAGGGTATGTGAGGGCATGGGAGGGTGCAAGGGCCCAGGGGGGTGCAAGGGGACAGGAGGGTGCGAGGGCACGAGAGGGCACAAGGGTGTGCAAGGGCACAAGAGGGTGCAAGGGCCGGGGGGGTACAAGGGTGTGCAAGGACATGAGAGGGTGCGAGGGCACGAGAGGGTACAAGGGTGTGCAAGGACACAAGGGTGTGCAAGGGCACGAGAGGGTGCAAGGGCCCAGGGGGGTACAAGGGTGTGCAAGGGCCCAGGGCCACACCCAGGCACGGGGCACGAGAGCGCACAAGGGCACGGAGAGGTGTGAGAGCCCAAGGGACGTGCGAGGGCACAAGGGGCGTGCGAGGGCAGCTGTGTCACCCGGCCGCCTGGGTCCCCCCCGCGCAGGAGCTGCCTGGCCGCCCGGGACCCCTACTGCGTCTGGCTGCCCCCCAGGGGCTGCGTCCCCTTCTCCGAGGACCTCCCGTAAGCGTCCCCCGCGGTGGCCTCTCCCTGCCCTGATCTCCTGGGTCGCTTCCTCGCGGGGAGGGGACACTGGGGACAGTGGGTGACGTCTCCCCTGTGTGCCCCAGGAGCGGCTTCGAGCAGGACACAGAGGGATCCCCCGGGATCAGTGGGACCTGCCAAGGTGAAGGGGGGACATGGGGGGCACTGGGGACATGGGAGTATTTGGGGACATAGAGGGTCACCGTTGGTACTTCTGGGGACGCGAAGTCGGGGGGGGATGCAGGTGGCCCCAGGGTGACACTGGTGGCCCTGGGACACGTGGGTGACTCCGGAGGATGTGGAGGACATTGAGGGGATGCAGGTGGCCCCAGGGGACGCGGGTGGCCTGGCCTGACCCCGCTCTGCTCTCATAGATGCACCAGCTGCCGGGGACGGTGACGAGGACAGGGACTTGGCCCATGGTCAGTGACACCCCATTTGTCCCCCCTGGACACCCCCTGGGAGGGACCCTGGGGACAATGGAGGGACACGGGAGGGACCCAGCGACTAAGAGGGAGCCCAGGGACAAGACAGAGGGACCCCAGGGACTGGGGAGGGACCTGGGGGATGGGGGCAAGCCCAGGGGTGAGAGAGGGACCCTGGGGACAGGAGAGGGACCCCCAGAGGTGGGAGAAGGACCTTGGGCACCAGGAGGGACCCTGGGGACAGGGGTCGAGGGAGCCCAAGGACCAGGAGAGTCCCCAGGGACGGGAGAAGGACCCTGGGGTGGGGGGACCCCCCTGGGACCAGGAAGGGACCCTGAGGATGGGAGAGGGACCTTGGGCACCAGGAGGGACCCCAGGGACAGGGGTGGGGGGACCCCAAAGACCAGGAGAGTCCCCAGGGACCGGAGAAAGACCCTTGGTGTGGAGGGACCCTGAGGACGGGAGAGAGACCCCAGGGGTGAGAGAGGGACCCGGGGGACAGGAGAGGGACCAGGAGGGTGGAAAAGGGACCCCGTGCACTGGGGGGACCCCAGGGACCAGGAGAGACCCCAGGGATGGGAGAGGGACCCCAGGGGTCCGGGCTGGGGTCGGGGCCCCCCCACCTGCGCGTGGGGCTGACGGGTGCTCCCGCAGGGGTGCGTCAGGCCGGACCGGGGGCTGCGGCGACGGTGCCGGTGCCGGTGCTGGTGGGCTGCGTGCTGGGCGCCTTTGCCCTGGGTGCCCTGGCCGCCGGGCTGCTGGCCACCGGCTGCCGCCGCCCCGCTGTCCCCAAGGGACCCCCGGAGGCCCCCACCGCCCCACGGCCCACGGCCCAGCCACCCGTTCCTCGCCTCTACCCCCCGCTGCCGCCCCAGGGAGGGGCCGGGGGCCTGCGGGACCCCCCCGAGCTGCCCACCCCCGAGGCCACCCCGCAGCTACCCGCCAAGATGCCCCGGGAGCGGGCAGCAGAGCCCCGGCGCGGCCAGGCCACCCATCTTGGCACCCCAGGGTACCCGGAGCCCCCCGGCCCGGGACCCCCACCCAAGGCCACCCTGGAGGAGCTGCTGCAGCGGCTGCACGGGACGGGGGGGTCGGGGTGGCCGGTGACACCCCCGGGCACCGGCTCCTTTGCCAACCGGGTACAGCCGGGAGCCCCCTTCGCCAGCCTCCCCCCGGCCCCCCGCGACGGGGCGACCCGGCGGGTGGACGTGCCCCCCGACAGCCCCCCCCCACCCCGGCGGCCCCTGGCACAGAGACACTCGCTGGGGGGGCCGGCGGCTGGACCCCCCGGCCCAGCCCGGGGGCTCACCCGCATGCACTCGCTGGGGGCCCCGGGGGGGCCGCCCTGGGGCCCCCGCCCCGGCACCCTGGAGCGCTCTCTCTCCATGAAGCCCCCAGTGCTGCCCAAACCCCTGCTGGTGCCGGCGGCCCCCGGGCGGCCCTGAGCCCCTGCTGGGGACATGGGGACATCCCTGTCCCCATGGGACACTGCGGCTAGCAGGGGGCCCAAGCCATCCCCTGCCCTGGGTGGCAGGGTCCCGCTCCCCCCAGCTCCATGCCCTGAGCCACGAGGGTCCCCAGGCTGGCCCCCACCAGGGTGACAGGGGTCCCTGTGTCCCCACTCTGGCCCACACCGGGGTGATGAGGGTTCCTGCGTCCCAGCTCAGGGTGACAAGGGACCCCATGTCCCTGAGCTCCCTGCCCAGGGTGACAGGATCCCCGCCACCCTCAGCCACCCCGTGTCCCAGCCCGAGGTGACAAGGGTCCCTGTGTCCCAGCCTGGGGTGACACAGGTCCCCACGTCCCCAGGCTGCCCCTATCTCCCTCCCTTGGGTGATGAGGGTCCCCCGTGTCCACCTTGTCCCCCAGCCTGGGGTGACGAGGTCCCCATGTCCGCATTTTCAAGGGCTTTTTTTTTTTTTAATCCTTTCTAATTTATTCGCTGCTTTTGGGGATCGTTGGAGCCACCGCCCCCCACGGCCACCAGGAATGGCGTGGGACGCGGTGGCTCTCAGCGCCGGAGCTCGGCTCGTCCTACCATGTAGGACCAGGGCTTGGCCCGCGCCAACCACGGTAATTAAACGTGGTCGCTCCCGCACCGGTGCCTGCCTGGCTCTGTCTGGGGTGAGGGGGGACAAGGGCCCCGGGGGGAGAAGGTGCCACCAGCTCCTGAGCCCAGCTTGAGGACGGGGCGAAGACCCAGCGTTGGGTGTCCCCACAGAGAGGGTGGCACATGGGACACCATGGGACACAAAGGGGCTGGCAATGCGCTGGCATAGGGGGGGTGCAAAGCTGCTGACTGAGGTTGCGGTATTTTATTAAGAAACATAGTACAAAAAAAAAAAAAAAAAATAAATGTTGAAATTTCCACATTTCCAACCGCGTACCTGGGTGGAAAAAGGGGCCCAAGCCCTCGGCCCAGCGCTAACGGGGTCCACAAGGGACCTGCTGCTGCGAAGTGGCAATTTAACCCTGCCATAAATACGCGGTGCCGCGCCTGGCACGGGGCAAACAAGCTGATAAAGGCGAGATTACAGAAATAATCAGATTTGGCAGCGAGAGCCGCCCCGCGGGCGAAGGGTCGGGGCAGGGGGGGACGGAGAGGGAAGGCCCCAGGGACCCGGGCTCAGCTCAGCGCCCGGGGGCTGATATTCCCCTGCGCCGTCGGCTGGAGAGGATTTAAGTTGGCGTTTCCGTGACCTCCGCTCATCCCCACCGGATTTACAACGCCCTGCTTCCGATTTGGGATAATGGGAACCGGTTAGAGCTGGTTACTCAGACCAGAGGGAAATACAGCCTAATCAAACCCAAAACGGTTTCTTTAACACCGAGGAGAAACAACACACGTTCCTGTTAAGACCTCAGCTCCTGCCCCAGCGTTCCTGGGAAGTGAACCGGGATTCTCCCGCCCGCGGGAGTGAGTGCGGGGCGATCCCAAACTCACAAGGGCTCCTCGCCTCGGTAACAGCAGCCCCGAGAGCCAGGCAGGGGCTTTTTTGCCTTTCAGCTCTGCAAACCCTGCGCTGGCAGGGAAGGCGTGGGCTGGAAGAGCCCCGACGTGGCAGAATCCATCCCGGACTCCCGTGGGAGGCAATTTACCCGCTCGCGCCAGCCCGGTCCACCACGCACCCAGCAGAAACTGCTGCCCTGGGCTTAAAAAGCTCCAACTCCTCCGTGGAAGGGCAGAGGACGCGGCCGGGTTGGAATTCTTTCTAAACACTGGGCGGAGATCAAATTCTCCCCGTCTTTGTTCAGACCCCGTACTTCTAAAAATAAAATTAACGTGTGATCCCCACCCCCCAGGCCAAGCAGTAAGAACACTGTCAGCTTTATTTGTTCCAACTCTAAAAACCAAACCCCGATACCGGGAGCCACACGAGCTTTTTTTTTTCTTTCCCCCCCACCCCTCTTGTGAAGGGGAAGTTTGTTTCCCGGCTGAAGGGACTTTTTGGCAAAAGCGACCTTTTTCAGGGGAAGGATGGAAATCACTGAGAATCGCCGTGCTGTGGAAGGCACAACACAGCGTTTATGTAGGCGACAGCTGCCCAGCTCTTCAAATTTACAAACAATAAGCACAAATTTCAGGCAAAACATAAAAGCCAAAGTTGACAGTGTCCTTTTACATGCGCAAACGCTTCTGGCTATTAGAAGAATCTGCCTGGATTTGCTTTAATACTGTCTCCAACTCTCCGACGCAGATTTTTAGTTCAGACAGACCCAAACTGCTGATGTTCTGGGGAATAAAATAACTTAATGGGTGCTCGAAGTCAGCGAGGAAACCCCGAAGTAACCAATAACCAGGACCAGAGTCTCTCCAAATATTCATTCATAAAAAATAATTATTAAAGCCTTCTTCAAGACATCTTTTGGAAAAAAAGATTAAAAAAAGTCTTATTTATAAATACAGCTACACTGGTTATAAATAAATGCACTTAGATTCTCAAAACCCAGTGAGTCTCAGGAAGCCTTTCCAGTAAGAGTGACACAAACCTCCCGCTCCCGGTGAAACGCTGCCGGAGACGGGGCTTTGGCGCATCCCACCTTTGCCAGGAACTGACCGTTTTTAGGATGAAAAGCAGATTCCTCTTGGGGCGAGAAATTCCTTCAGAGCTGTGACCGTACGTCCACACTTTTATGAACTCACTAGTCCGTATTACGTCTCTGCCGTCACGATAGGGCTGATCTACCGGCAAAGAAATGTTAAAGGCAGTACCTGAACCAAGAGAAAACTCTATTATTTGGACACGCTTGGGAATAAGGGGGGAAAAATACAATGCAAGGACCATGACGTTGAATTATTGCCTTGAATGCTGCCAACGGCTACAAAACAAGGACAAAAAAACCCGAACAACCCCAAACCAATAGACTTGGGCCAGAAGAGCTGGATTTCTATCTTATGAGATACTCTGACAGAGCAGGCCAGCTGCTAGCGCCTCGGAGCTGCACCTCACTCCTCACCCTTAGAACCTTTCTGCAACCGGCAGCACAGCTCGCGTGATGGTATTTTTCTAAACTTGACTCGTTTATGGTATTTTTCTAAACTTCACTTGATGATCTTTCATTATCAAGCTCCACACAATTACTCGAGGTGCTTCCCATCAGTGCCCTGCCGCCCTGAAGTCCTCGATCCGCAGGAACGGATCCCTGCGCTAAACGGGCCTGCAAAGAGTAAAAAAAGCCCAGACATTTCAGTAACAAGATCAGCTGCTTGTTAAAAAAGGTTTTAGTATCTTTAAAAATAAAACCTGTTTAGTAAAAAAGAGAAGTGACATATGTATCTCCAGAGAGAACTTGACTCCCAAGCTGTCTTGCAGCAACCGCCGTATGTAGAGCTTTGCATATCTAATCAGTTCACGCTACTGTTCAGCGCAGAAGTGTCAAATTGAACATTTGACTAAGTATCACAAAATTGAGGAGGAATTTTTGCGATCCCTTTGGGTAGTTAAGGGCTCTGACGAAGGGCTCCCCCAAAGCGTGGTATTCCCTGATAGCGTGAAACGCTCCGAGACATCCAGCCCGGCCTTCACTCTTGCATTGAAGGTTGCCTCCATCAAAAAGATTCATGGTTTTGGAAGAAAAAAAAATATATAATTCACTTTTCACTATATAATCCCCAAGAGACAACACTTTTTAGAGGTGAGGATCCAGTCACTCGGCTTCGCAGAGGGAGCGAACACCTCAGGTTATCGCAGGAAGCCTGTCGGCAGTGCCGCGTTTCCAGGCAGCCGAGGGCTTGCACCAGCTGCTTTGGCAACAAGGGATTTCTCTTCCCCTCCCCAACAATGCAGGTATTGACGTTACCAAATAAGCTGTCAGGTCACTCGCTGGCTAATATTTTGTTAAAAAGCTTCCAATCTCTCAAGGTCAAGCTTTAAAAGCACCTTTGGGCAGGCACTGATGCAGAGTTAAGCTGCGAGCGGCTGGAGAAGCTTCTACCCCTGGCGATGGGGTGGCTTTGACAACAGCCCTCTGCTCTCAACACCACTTGCCAACAGCACCGTATTTAACAAGAAAAAAAAGAGAAAAAAAAAAAGTTATTTTCTTTTACAAAACCCAGCCAATCACTGAGGATTAGGAGGTAACAGTTTCCACAGCGATATCCGTTGGCTGATCCGTTTCCAGCATGGCCAGCACCGATTCCTTGATGTCTTCTGAGGTCACCACAAGCGGGTCAGCTTCAGGGACCCCTTCGAGCACCGTCACCTCGTCCCCGTTGGGCTGCTGCCTCACCATGGCTGCCAGCCTCAGCCGGTACTCCTCCGCCTCTTGCTCCTTCTTCAGGAGCTGGCTGCGGTATTCCTGAGCTTTCCGGTTTGCCTCTTGCAACTGCTGCTGTAGCACTTCCTTTTCAACGCTGTCCTACAGAAAACAAGTGGAGAGAGCCCACGATGGAGGCTTGACCCTCAACATGGAGGAAAAGGGGTACGCAAGCACCCCTATAGTTATGAGTTACAAAAGCCGAATGCTCTAAGGCGGCACTAAAAATGTGCTTGGGTTGAGTGCTGTTCAACTGGCTCGCTCATCGCAGTTTACCAGAGGCAACTGGGACACGGGGAGGCACAAACTGGCTGGCAGGTGTCCCCACAGCGTGCAGGGGTGGGGCTGGGAAGTTATGCGTCATCTCACCGCCATGGATTTCAAAGGTTGGAAGGAGGTGTCATCAAGACACAAGAGAAATACGGAGGTATTAGGGCTGAAAAGTTGAGAGGCAATCGAGAAAAATGTTCTTCCTCTCAACAGAGGCTGATGGGAAAGTCATTCCTGCTGCTTCATGAAGAGCTGCAACTTGCCTTATACCCAGCCCATGTGTCGTGCTTCTACAGGAAACCCAAAATAATCTCAGTAAACCACCACCATTCATCTAAAAAGCCTGAGCTACACCTTCAGCCCAAGCAAAACAGTGACAAGTGATTTCCCTGGCTCTTTTCCTCCTACCTACACTCGAATGAGCATCGCTCCTCTCAGCTGCTCGCATGTTCACTGCTAATGCAGGAGCACGGGCGGGAGGAACAGGGAACCGACCAGAGTTTGGCGGATGTCCCCAGGCTCAGCCGAGCAGGACCCAGCTCGTTTCTGTTCTGAGATGGCTCTGGCAGACCAGGAGCCTGACATCCTCAGCACAGCAGAGAAACACGCAGGAGACGACAGCAATCAAAGTTACAAGCAGGAGTATCTACCTTGTCTTCCTTCGAGTCATCTACATTTTGTTCCACTTTTTGCTTCTTGGCCAGAGGCTTTTCTTCCTCTTCTGCGTCATCTCTGTCTTCAACAACAGTCTCTTCTGCAACCTGACCAGCAGGTACAGTTAAAACTGAAAAATTAAAAGGTGACAAATTATACAGTGCGAGACATGCTTTTGCACAGATGTTTCCTGAAAGACTTCTCCGAAGTCAGTGCATTAGCGTGCTTCTGGAGAAAAAGGAGACCTGCGGATCGGCAGTGCCTAAGTCTTCCCAGAGAGGAGAGAAACTCTGGACTGGGTTTCCAGTTTTCCTTTACTCAGGCCCCTAAAATACTCGAGTATTTCACTGCAATGGGGCTGACAGAATCCGAAGTCAAAGATATGCATCTCACAAAACATGGAGATGAAAACTATCACTCTGATGCCTCAGTAACGCAATTAATAGCCGAGACAGGCTAAGCAAGAGGAATAGAAAGCTCTTCCCGAAAATTCCCAATACACAGTCCCAGTAGCTAAGCTCTGGATCAGCTTTAAGCGCATGCAAGAGCTGCAAATACTCCAGAGAACAAACACGTTTTAAATCTGCAAACACGGGTTTCACTTTGGGAAGCCAGCAGCAAGAATTCCTCCAACCGAGGAGGAGAAAGGCACCACGTGAGCTACTGAAGGTAGCGCTACCTAAACAGTTCTCCCTTTGTCTTCCTCAGACTAAGAATGGGTTACAAGCCAGGAATTATTTGTAGTAATTTGGCAAATAATTCTGAATAATTAACAGCTTTAGAAAATTGCTTTTCACTCGTTAAGTCCATAAACAGACAGAACTGATGTAACCCATCTCACATTGTGGCACCATATGCATGTTACAGGAGAGCTGCTCTGCTTCCTAATCCTCTTTTCCTGCACCAACGTTAATCCAAATAATCGAGTATCCCTAGGACATGCTAAAAGAATTGTCGGTAGCAGACAAGGCTGATGAATTACATCCCTTGAGGAAACAAAAATTCACTGTACAAGCGCTCCGGAGCTCTGCCCTGCTTTACTGAACACGATTTACATTTGCCTTGTAAAATTGATAGATTATATTGCCCTAGGCAATATAACTGGAGTTACGGGAGGAAAAAGTGTATTAATGGCCTAACATTAAGTTTTGTAAGAACGATAAGAGTGCTTGCTAAAGGTAACAGGTTGCAGTTTCATGAGTCGAGTAATTTACTCCCAGACCGGGAAGTCTGCCACAAGCTACAGGAATCATCTTTGTCTGGCTCCCATGGGGACAACGGCTACCTTGGAATTTCTCCTCCCGCAACCTTCTACTGAAGGTGTTTGGATTTAATACAAAGACCAAAATATTCAAGTGTAGCAGCGTGAATTAAGCTACAAACAGTTGCCAGCAAGCTTTCCTGCTGACGTGAGTCACACAGACATTTTAACCCCTCCTGGAGCCCAGCAGGCAGGGAGGGGCCAACAAGCCAGATCCCACCAGCTGCTGGTCTCACGGGGCTCGACAGGGTTCACAGGCAGCAGTTATTTCGTTGGGTTTGAAGTGAATCCTCCCGAGTCCAGCTCCTCCTCACCTTGCTGTCCATCTTGCATGGTTAAGATGAAGGGCTGGCTGAGGCCAGTGGTGGGGCTGGCTGTTTGCAGGCCGCTCAGGGGAACTCCGTCTGTTACAATGGCAATGACGCGCTGCCCTCCGCTGCCAACCACTTGTTGGATGGCAGAATCCACAGAATTTGCTTCCACTATTTCCTCCGTCTTATCTTGAAAAATAAAGCAAGTGCCAAAGAAAAAAAAAAAAAGTCAACGTTTCTTTCTCTCTTCCTTGAATAGAAACTGAAGTCTAGTGAAAAAGCTCAAGTACGCAGCCTGAGACTCTTGGGATGCCTGCTCACGAAAACCAATCTGGAAATACAGTAAGTCTTAGCAGAGGAAAGGAAATAAAATCCACTACACCTTAGCAAAACAAGTGTTCTAGAGTACAACCAGCGTTTTTTGTGTAAATTAGTAAGTACTAGCACACAAACATATCCATTAAATTAAAAAGCCTGGAGCTGGAGGCAGCCGTAGAGCAAACCTGGCTCTGCAAAGCTTCCTTCCGTGACCCTTCCTGCAGCTCTAACGAAGACAAACCACACGCAAAAAACTCTTTGTGCCTCAAGAGCCCCATCCGCATGAGCGCGGCCAAAGCAACCCCAAGGAGACTGTTTAGTTTGGCCGGATGACCACAGCCCGGTTCAACTCCCCCAGCCACTTTTTGTGTGACTTAACGTCTTGCCCAAATAATCAGGACTGCAAACCTTCGGCTGCATCCTGCTCCCAGCGCACGCTGCAAGCGCAGGAAACAGAGGGGACCTGACCTGCTCCGTGCGCTGCGGGTGCCAGAGGAAAACACTCAAGCACCGCAGGTCAAGGAATCGGTGGTGTGGCATCAGCAGCTTAAAGAAATCAAATTGCTCATGTCTAGATTCTAGGAAAAACACCCAGCTTTGGGGAAAATAAATGAATTCCAAGGTGAAAGGATTATATCAACTTTAACTTTATCAAATTTCTAAATCTGAAGTTAATTAAAGGTCAAACATTACATTCTATAAACATACCGTAAGAGATAAAAAGAAAACAAAAACCACCAAACACAAAAAAACGCCTAAACCTTTCCGTAAGAAGTTACCAGAGCCTCAAGAGACTCAAAACAGTGGTTGACTACCAACATTTTACAGCAAACAGGGGACAGAAAACATTTCAGACAATTTCCTTCTAAATAAATATTTATCTACGTTTAAATATTAAAATAAACCCATGCTCTGGAGCACTAGTTGTTTTTTTTTTCTTTTTTATATAACTGTTAAAGCGCATCAAGAGCAACATAATATGATGTCAGGGTCAGACACACTGGTTAATAAAAATGAAGTTACTTCTATTGGTAACTTAATTAAGTTTGAACTGGGATTAAATAAACAAACAAACAAAATCAACCCAGTCCTTCACAAATACTTATCGTCATCTCTTCCTTACCCTGAAAAAAGGCAAGTTCACTTCCACATCTTAAACTTCCTCCAATTTCCTGGCAAGATACTCGTTAGAAGTACACAAATTTGAATCAGCATCTGGCTGGTTTCCCCTACCTGTGTCTCTGTCGGAGTTGGACAGTGGTGCCGATACTTCAGCGAGGGCCGCAAGCGTGGCAAGCACGGAGGTGGTTGAATTGGAAAACTGCGAGTCACCTGCTTGGGAAAGATGAAGGCAAACTGAAGGACTGGCAGGACCTGCCATAGCTAAACAGCGAATACAGAACACAACAATTTTGTGATTATCAGCTACGAAGTATTTTCTGGGCTCCTAATGGAGAAAGGGAGGTGGTACAGATCATTTTTCATGAGAGGTGCCTCTCCTAACTGTAAAAAGGGCTTTGTGACTACTTTAGGACAGACTGTACCCACTCCAAATATTTTACAATAATTTTAATCCAATTTAAAGCAAGTATCTCATTGAGTTATTCCTGAATCACGTAACAAAAAGAACAGCAAATGTGAACCGATCTGCTCCAGCTGTATTGTAAGAAGCACAGACAGGCAGGCTGTCTGCCGGAGTACTTGACGTGCCCAGCTCTGACCTGGAGACGTGGTCGGCTTTTCAAAATGCAGCCGCGCTGCCTGATGACACTCCCAGATGTGCTGGAGTCTGACTGCTGTAAAGTTGTGCAGAGCAGTTGCTACGCACATCATTACTTGGCTTCGCATCCTACTGCAACTGTCAAAAATTGCAAAACCTAAGGAATTTATTAAACTCATTGGCTATTATGAGAAAACTACAGCACCCAAGTTCTTCCTCAGTTGGGAAAGGCTCCAGGTCCAGTCTTCAGCACTACGTTATAGGCCAAACATTTTAGCACAAGTCAGTTAACAGAGCCTTTTGCTCAAACACAGAAATTGGCTACGTGTATCACAGGATTTCAAGGTACTGGGCACACAGATCCTTTCTTCCTCCCCTCTCAGGGTTAGTGACGGAAAGACCACAGTTGCTGCAATGAGGTATTGATTTGAATGAGATAAACAAGCTTTCTCAGTTCCAAAAAAACAATGTTTCTTCCTCCAATTGACCATAGTAGCTCCTATTCAAAGGCAGACTTAATAAGAATGGAACAGGAAATTAACTAAACGGGCGCAAACTCAGTGCATTTAACCCACAATTCCTCTTAAAAAAAAAAAAAGGAAAGAGATCCTGTACCTCATTGCCAGCACAGATAAATAGATTATAAGCACACAAAGGGAAGTTCATTTAAAGTTCCCCTGCCTTAACCCTTGCAACGTGTTTACTCTCTCACCAACTCCTGATTTTACAAAGGTTATCGAGGGACTTATTTTCAAAGAATGATTCTTTCAAAAGGCCATGGGCCAGGCACGAGAAAACACCACAGTGTCTGTTTTCAGCAGTTTATAACCAGATTCCTTCAGACCAGCTAAAAATACTTATTCCCATTTAAAAACTTCTTCAATAACAGAAGACACAGAGAATTTAGGAGAGGTAAGAAAAATTATTAGCTACAAGTGTTAAATAAGGGATTTTTGTTACAATGAAGGCGCAGTCGCTGATGCCCTCTGGTGGGAAATGAGAAAAAACCTCCCGACGTGGCCTAGAGCAGGAGACACCAGCTATTTTCACGCTGACTGGATTCTACCGATACTTGAAAGGTCACAGGGGGAAAAAAAACAGGGTATTTTAGTCCAGTCACACGTGGAAAATAAGCCACCGCCGTGGCACTGAAAAAGGCGATTACATTGCAGGACATACGAGGAGAGGTGCGGCGAGAGACGGGGATTTACAAGGCCAGTGCCTTGAATCCAGTCCTCATCCCCGCACCAGGGCTGGATTCAAGGGACTCCAGGAGGGCGACCGGCCGGCTTAGCCCAGCAAAACAAAGGTAGAGAGGGGATAGGACCGATTTCCACATCAAAGGGATGGAGGCATGGAGGCTCGATTTCAACCCAGGAGAAAGTCTACACAGGCTGTGAAGGGGTTTAAGCTGGAAATCAGCAGTTTTCTAACAGCCTTTCATCAGGGCTTGGCCTCTGTGACTCCTACCTGGCTTCCAGGCAGAGCCAGATCCATCTGCAAAGACAGTGACACTGAGCATGACAGGAGTGTCACCTCGGGTACAAAAATCCCAAGTTTTATGCCCCTTTGACTTTGTGGAATATCCTTGACTGAAGATGATGTGCGCCAGTCGCACTGCATCTTCCTCACAGGTGGAAGAGCAACACTTTGGGTCATTTTCCCCCTTCTAAATTTGGGTTTGTCAGTGCCTCAAAGCTGCAAACAGCCCCAAAAGCTTTGAGAGCAAGCCTGGAGCATTGCTGAAGTTGCTGTGGCCAAGCACAGGCAAAGAGGTTGTGGTGGGTCTGCAGAACGTCAGTATCCAGGATTTTAAACGCACTCGCTAGCTAATAAGCAAACATTCACGCATGTGAACAGTCCGACTAACCAAAGAATTACTCACATGCAGAAGTGTTTGCAGGATGAGGCCAAATAGCTCCACAAAGCTTGTATTTAGTAGCCTCCTTGAGACTGAAAAGAAACAATGGTTTGGATTTCCCCAAATACAGAAAATTAACTTCAATAGTCATTATGTAAGTTGGAAATACACAAAAAGAATTTGCACTCAGCCTTAAGTTAAAAGTGTTTTCCCCACCAAAATAAGGCTCACAGAACAATGAGGAACCTAATTATTTCCATCTAACACGGGGGACAGAAGAAGTAAGGAGTAAGCTACATACCCAATAGACCTGCTTATTCTGCAATTTCCTTACTCAACATTTATATATAGCAAAACACTCATTCCACTCTTGTGGCCAGAAAAGAACAAAGCAAACCGTTCCCCAACCACTCTGCAGCGCTCGGGATTTGGCACAGGCAATAATTTTCATTATTCCTCTGTTGCAATCAGCCAAATTCCCTTTCTCAAACTCTGCTGCTTGTAACAGACCTTGTAACAGCCCCACAGCTGAGCTCAGCAGAGTTCGCCACTTCCAGTGGAACCACCTTTATTTACATCAGCTAGAAATCTGCTTTGTTACCTCCGACAGCAAAAATACTCTGGGGCAGGAAGCAGCAGCTGGGTGTGTTTGGCTGTATTTCACTTTTCCTCTACTAAATGACCATCTGCCCTCTACTGGTAAGCAGTCTCAGGAACTTTTTTCAAGACTTTCCCATCCAAGGTCACAGAAAACCGTACCTGAGGTTGTTTTGGCGTTTCCTGAAGAGACGAGACCAGCGAGATTGAGAACTTCCCCCGACGTAAGAATAAATGGTGAGGTGAGAGTCACAGTGTTGGTGATGGGATCCGTTCTCTCTGGGTGAGTGTTTACCTGGTTCTGCATTGCTTCCTGAGACAGAGACTGGGGTCAGGCATACGTTTGTCACGCTTCTGCGGTAACCAACCGTATGTGGCATCCTTGACACGTTTCAGAGACCGATTATTTCTCTCTGCAGCACATCGGGGACACCAGTGCAGAAGCTGTGACAAAAGCGTCACCTAAACTTGGCAACTTACACTACAACCGTGCAAGACGCGTGGCAATAAAACCCCAACACCCACCGAGTCCTAGCAGGCAAGCACTGGTTGATCTAGAAACAAATCAAACCTCTTCTACCTCCATATTTCTAGTTCTCTCTGCAAACAGAAAACGATCCCCTCAGACACAGCAGGATCCCTCTCACTCGAGTGCAGACACAGAGAATTACCAGTAAGCTTCTCTCTCCTCAACCTACCTGTAGCATTACCAGCGTCTCTGGATTGTTCTTGTCCAAAGCAATATCAAAAGCTGACTTATCAAACTTGCTGAAAGCGTGGACATCAGCTCCGTATTTGATGAGCAGCTCGACGACGTCGCGGTGGTTGTGCTCTGTTGCCCAGTGCAGAGCGGTCATTTTCAGCATGTCCTTGGCATTTACATCAGCCCCGTTCTGAAAGAAAGAAGCGTTACTCGTTTGCGTCCCGTCTCCTCCCAATGTCTTAAAGGCGGTGCCAGTGCTAGCACTTCACTCCAACACTTCACTCCAAGGGTGATTCAGACCAGCCTTAAAGTTGGACCTAATTTACTACACTTACCCTAATTAACAGTTCTACAATATGAGTGTGTCCATCAGCCGCAGCCATGTGCAGTGGCGTCCGGTCCACTTTTGTTCGGGCATCTCTGCTAACGCCAGCTCGAAGCAGCACTTCTGCTGTCGAATAGTGGCCATACTGGGCAGCGAGGTGAAGAGGCGACGTCCCAAGCTGTGTGTTAATTTAGAAGAGTTACTGCTGGTTCACAGCAAGCGACAGGCACAGTAATCACCACGTGTACATCTGGCAGTAATCAAAATGACAAAGCTTCTGGAAAAATTTAATTTAACCTGTTTTTTCCCCACTTGGAAATAAGAGGCTGCACATCCAACAATTTAAACTTTTTAAGGATCTTTACGTTACCTGGTAACTTGAAGATCAAACATGCTTTTACTTTCTCTGCTGCATGAACCACTTATTACTGAGCTCCTTTTCCAAACCACAGAACAGCTCTGCCGTTTCTATACCATGACAGGTAATTTCACCACTGTTCAGAAAAGGGCAGTATTACAATATTCTTAGGCTCTGCTATGTCTTTATACAGTTAATTCCTTCCTCTTGCAAAGCTGCGAATGAAAGGACTGATGAATTAGGAAACCAAGACAACTGGTAACAGAAAATGTCTACTGATGGCTTGTGCATTATGATCTGGTTCTGTTTATCCAACCATTATTTTTCAGTTTTGTTAAAGCTTTTATTTCGTTTCCAACCCAGGATGGCCCGGTTTGTTTTCAGGGTTTTGCTTTTTTAAGGAAACAAAATAAGAAACCAATCAAGGACGAGTTTCTTGATTGACAGAGTTTAACCAATTAAACAAAGCATTCTTAAAAGAACTTCCTATTACTGAGAGGTTTAACAGTTCTTCCAATTTGACTTGACTCGTCATTTGTCTGACCTGTGGGGAACTGTACGTCTCAAAGCACCGAACCCTGTACACATCGCTGTCCGGGACAGCACGGTGCCTGTGACTGTGCTCTCGTGCAGGACGCAGAGATCAATCTTTACCCAAACGTCGATTCATCTTTGCCTGAGGAAGGGCTTGGTTTTTAAAGCGCTTCATCTGGAATCTGCTCCATCACAAAAATCCAGACACGCATTATCTGCCAACCTATGCTCTGGTTTTACTGCTCCCATTTCCATTTGTATCCTTTAGGTTCAGCCCTGAAGCACGTGCACACACACAACCCGCTCACACAGGAAACCAGCGGCTATTCCCCCGACGTACCCAGTCAGTGGTGAAGGGAGCACCGCTTGCCATCAGCTTTCGCACTTCGTCATCTTCGCCTTTGCGAGCTGCTTCTAGCAACCTCTTCCCTAGGTCCACCAAGGACATCTTCACACATGGGAACAAGTATTTGCTGAAAGCTGCTTTAAAAGGCGGGAGCAAGGTATGGAAAGCAAACAAAAAGCAGTGAGGCAGAGACATTTTAACATGTACAACTACGGCCCATCTGGACACGCCATCTTCCCATACAGAACTAGGCCCAACATGATCAAATAAACAAGCATAAACATCTATCGTATTTTTCAGTTCCATGCCCTGAAACGTCACAGGAAGGCAGCCCACGGGGTCAGCAAATGCGTCAGACACCACAAGCCACCAGAGCTCCTGCAAAATCCTGCTTACCTCAACAGCGCCTTGCACGGACACAAAGACTTGCCCATGTGGATCCAGTTCCAAAAGCAGAACCTACAAAAGCACCAGCAAAGTTGTTCACAATTTAAAGCTCTTTAAGAACATGATTTAATCTCTGAGGCACTCCCTCTGACCCCAGCACAAGCAACTAAGCATGGGGGAACCATCCCTGTTCGCTGCTGGTAGAGGGTAAAACAAACCTTGGTAACTGCAGTGGCTTGTTCAAGGTCATAAAAGGAGCAGAATCCAAAAGCTGCGCTCAACGCCCTGGACAACAGCGTCTCTATTTATTCCAAGCTACATAAAGCATAGCATAATTATGGCAATAGTGAACTACAGCATTTTCCCCAGCGATGGGGTTACGCTGGTACGCCAGTCCTATCAAAGACTGACTTTAGAGTCTACCCATTAACTCATGTACAACGCTCAGTAAGCGGCTACAAACGGATGTCTGTGCAAACAGGCACGGTGCCACCCAGCATAACAGCGACTCCAACAGCACTGAGGCCCTCGATTGAATTCTTTCCTTCGATCGCAGTTCCATGAGACAGCTGGAAAGCTCTAGTCCTTTCTTATTTCTTCTTCTTTCAAGAGAAACATCCCACCCTGTCCTCAGTGACCACTAGATCCAGCTATCAGTAGCACAAGCCCATCAAAGGAAAGCCAAACAGCAAACCTCCCCCCTTAAATCTCACGGGGATACACGGCCCACATCATCTCCCTCCACAAACACATTTCACTTCATAATTTGAACTTATCACTTTTTCCAGGCGCACAGTTATTACATGCAACACCTGAAGCTCGGAAATCGAGAGCCCAGAGCAGTTACTCAGAGTTTACCCTGCAATCAGGAGCTTTGATGCATTTACAATGCATGTGTCTGACTGCCACAACCACCTGCCCTTTAGGACTTTCCAGTTTGGGGTTGGTTTTTTTTCCCCTTTCTCACTTCTTGCGGGACAGAGAATATTTTTTAAATGTTCCTTCTCGTCGCCCACGTTGAAAACACCTGCATGTTTTCCGGGCACGAACTCTGCATTCACAAAGCCAACCACCAACTAAAGTATTTGCAAGACTGGAGTTCACCACTCTGAGTGCGTTTGGAAAAGAAAGGAGAAGTTGGATCATTAACAAAAAGCAGCAGTTTTTCTCCTCGTATTAAACTGAACATTTATCACTTATTAATTATTTGGAGGCCTCTCCTTGCATTCCTGCTCTCTTCTCAGCTGGACACTTTCAGGGAGGATTTAAGTCTGAGGCTCCCTCTTTTTTTTTTTTTTTTTAAGTTATTTTACAGTATTCGCAGCTCGGACAACTGTTGACAACTCCTCCACCTCCCCTTTGCTGCATTTCAGGAGGAAAAGGGAAGAGCACGCTCCTCAAACACCCTTAAACCCCACTATGAAGGGCCAGCGTGGGGTCAGCTCTGCAGGCCTGCCTCAAGGGCCCCCCGAATCTCCCGAGCCCCCCCCCTTGCTGGAGACAGGAGCACCTTTCCCCTCTCCTGGCCGAGGCCCCCCCCAAGAGGGACCCATCCTCTCGACACTCCCCGGGCAGGGATCCTCCTTCCCACCCAGGACGCCCTCAGGGTCCCTCCTGCCCCCCCCCAGTACCGCCCCCACACGGACACCCCGGCGGGACCCCCAAAACACCCCCGTGGGGTGGGGGTAGGGAGGCAGCCCGTTCCCATCCCCTCCAAACCTGCCCCTGGCACTGCTCCCTCACAGGGGACGCCCTCCTCAGCCCCCCCAAGACCACCCCTCACGGGGGATCACCCTAATCCCCCCGATCCTTCTCCTCACGGGGGGAGTCTCCCCAAGCCTCCCCCGACCCCTCCCTCACGGGGGTTCCCCTTCGCTGCCCCGACCCCTTCTCTCATGGAGGACGGGGGGGGGTGTCCCCGAACCCCCCGACCCCCTCCCTCAAGGGGGGATCCCACTCACTCCCTCAAACGCCTTCCCTCACAGAGGGTACCCCTCATCCCCCCCAACCCCTCCCCTCACGGGGGTCTCCCCTCGCCCCCCCGACCCCCTCCTTCGGGGGAGGTCCCCCTCGCGTCCTCAAACCCCTCCCCTCACGGGGGTCTCCCCTCGCCCCCCCGACCCCTTCCCTCATGGGGGGGGGGGTGTGTCTCCCCTCACGCCCCCGACTCTCCCCTCAGCAGGGTCCCCCCCCCGCCGCCCCCGGCCCCACTCACGCGGCGGCTCGGGCCCCCCCCAGGCACGCGGCTGTTCCCAGCGCGCGACACCCCCCCCCCCCCCCCCCCCCCCCGCCTCCGCCTCTTGGCGGCTGTTCCCGCCCCTCCCGCCGCAGCCACACAAAATGGCCGACACGGAAACGAGGCGAACGCGGAAGGATACCGCGAGCGAAGAAAATTTAAAAAAGTAATCCGTCGGCGGAGGAAGGGTGGGTTAGCCCTTACCTCGCAGAGGGAACGGGGCGGGCTTAGGGAATTTCTCCTTCTTTTCCCCATCTCCCTCCCCGCCCAGGGGCCTGGAGGAGGGCGGCGAGAACGGGGGAGCCCGAAATGAGGAGTATTTTCTCTAGGGGAAGGATATCAGGAAGACGCTAATCTCAGCATTCGCGGCGGAAGAGGGTGATGCGCCCCTGCAGTTAGTGCCGGCTGAGGCGTTTAGGCGCCAAGTTTAAAATGGCGGGGGCGCCTCCCTGGTGCGGGGTGTTTGATTGTTATGTTTTGTAGGGGATTTTGGTCTTTCGAGAGGTCTGTGTCTATAAATATATACGAGTATGTGTGTCCGTCTCTTCTGAGTGCTTTCCTGTCTTGGGTTGGACTCCCCTCAGGCTGCATCAGCCCATCTTTCCATGGTGTGTTACCGCCTCAGGTGCCCCTGACATAATCAAAGTGCCCCTTTTGAGGGAAATGTTTAAACCCTGGCGCCCCTTTCCCTTCTAGGGTTCCTCTGAGACGTTTTTCTGCGGTGTTTGGAAAAGCTGGAGTTTAAATAACAGCCTTAATGATCTTAAATTAAAGTAACCCCTTAGGTTTATTTTTTTCCATGCTTAAACCCTCTGCAGGATTTGCAGGTGCATGGGTAGATGTTCTCGTGGTGGTTCTTAGCTTGCCATAAAAAGATTTAAAACACCTTAATGGCAAATCAAGGAAAGAACTTGATGCGGGTCTACATGGATCGTGTCCACAGGAATGTGTATGTTTTCTAAATCATTTTATTTGAAGTTTCATAATAAATACTTCTCCTGCGGGTTTTCCCAGCTGGGAACACAGAAATCGAACAGCTCTGCATAGGAGAGTTTACATTTTTCCCCTCTGGTTTTACACGGGTGGTTCAAAGTCAGCAGGCTGGGTCATTTCTGGAGGTTACAGGAGAGCTGCTCTCCATTTTTGTAATAGAGTGCAGATTTTTCCGACATTTGCCTGTTTTGGGGCACCTTTATAGTGCTGCCTCAGCCTCCCCCCAGCCACGTACCCCCCCCCCCCCAACTCTTAGGACAATTTCAGGACGCTCCACATCACAACTTCACCCCAAACAAACCCCCCAAAAGCACATTCAAGAAGACAAACCAGTTGTGTTCACTCTCCCAGAAAACAATCTTGGAAAAAAAAAAACCCACACCAGTTTAAAAGCCAAAAATGATTCAGGGCTGTTGTTTTTTTCCCCCTATTTTGAGATGATGCTCAGAAATGAACCTCAGCTCAGGGAGAACACAGGTGAAAACCTCCCTGAGGAAAATGCAAGGCTTCTACTTTGCGTGGATGCAGCATTTTTTCATTGTTATTTTTAAAGGGGTTGATTAACTAGGTGGGAGCCAGAAATGTTTTCATTTTAGTGTAAGATCAGACTAAATTCTCCATCTTATCTTTCAGCTCGGCCCTCGTTACCCGTCTGGACTCCATGGTGTACCTGGCCTCTGTCCCAATTGGGAGTCACACCTGGGATAAGGTACGTGGGGGATAAAAAAAGGGGGGAAAATCAAATTTCAGGCAGTGAACATCCAGCCTTGACGCCCCCCAAGCAAGGTTGGAGCATTTCCATGTGTATTTATTCTCCTGGCCATCATTTCTCCCGCTTGGGCTCAAGCCACAAAGCTCAAAGAGATGATTTCTTTCAAGGAGGAGGTTTGTGCTCATGTCCCGGGCACATCCCTGCTTCTTCCACCTTAATTATCCCAAGGGGAAGGTTAAGGAGTGAAGCGGCTTTTGGAGAAACTGGGCCAGGGGAGCGCAGGGGGTCTCTGCGCCCCTGGGAGAGGAGCAGGGACGATGCTTTCTGCAAAACGACGACGATTCCCATCTGTCCTGCGCCACTCCCTTTGCACAAATGAGTTTCTTAAAAAAGCACACGAGAAATGAGCTCAAATGCCCGTCCCAGAGCTCGGGGACGCCCAGGGTCACACAGAAACGCCCCAGCACCTCCCGCACCCACTGGCATGCAGACGTGGGGCAATGGGTTGGCTGTTTCTGCCCCCTCCCCTCGTATTTGCCCCCTGTGCTGTTACCCCCTGCTTGCACCATCGTGGTGTTTCCAGCACTACAGCAAGAAGGGAAGAAAAGAGGGAGAAGGTGGAGAGAGGTCGAAGCTTTGCGGGGAGCCCATCACCGTCAGGGCCAGGGTGAACTGCTGAGTTAACTAGCGATTCAACAAATGCCCGGAAACACAAAAAAACAACCTCCAAACTGACAATAAAACCAAATCCTTGCATGCCTAGCCGAGAGGGAGAGGGCAGGGGGGGTGCAGAGGGGCAGAAAGGGGGGCTTCAAATTAGATCGAAATCTAAGGAGCTAATGCTAGCGATAGGAGCTCTCCAGAAATTAAAGCTGTTGAACTGCAGCAGACTGTCCTCTTCCTCGGAGATGTCCTGGCTGACCCGGTCCCGCTCGCCGGCGAGCTTGCCCAGCCCTCCTTTGGGTTTGTAGAGGGCCACGTCGCTGAGCCCCAGCCCCTCCAGCTCTGCCACGTCCAGCCGTGGGATCGGCATCCTCCAGTAGATGAAGGAGTCGTACTGGCTGCTGATGGTGTCCAGCATTTTCAGGCTGTGAAGGGGAAGGGGGCAAGGGGAGAGAAGAGGAGGAGAAAAGCTCTACCAAAGCCACAGGAGTTGCCCCAAAGTGATCAAAACTCTCCGGCATTGCCATATTGACCAAATCCCAAAGGATATCCCCTAAAAAAAAAAAATCGATGGGGCAGGAGTGTGGCATCATGGAGGTTTGACTCTAGGCTCGGTCTAAGTGCAGACTTGAGCTCTGCCACTGGTCTTATCCATGGCGTCGGTCATGGCCTTTCTCTGAGCCATGATTTGGAGGGGCGTGCAATGGGACTTGTTGCCCCTCACCTCAGTTTCCCCACCCCGGAGTGTGGGAAGGATGGGCAGGGTGGGGGCTAGCCCCCTTCCCAACTGCATCTCCCGCCATCCATCCTGGGCACCTCGATGCTTGTGGGGTGGCATCAGCAGGGAGCAGAGACGGGCTGTCCCCCACGTCCCGCTCTGCCGGCAGGGACAGAAACCAGGATCCAAATAAACCCTTTTCCCACCAAACGTGCAAAAGGCTCTCGCCCTTTCCCTATGCCGAGCCCCTCACAGAGCGGACAGCGAGGGGGGGTCCCTGCGCATCCCCCCAGTGCCTGCAGAGCCCATGCTGCCCCCTCCCTCCCCAGCTCATGGCATCGCATCGCCCCGGGGGACCATGACCAAACCCTCTAGAAGGAGCTGGAAGAAGCATCGCTCGGCGTTGCCATCGCACCCCACCCACGGTGCCGTGCCATCGTGCCGGTGCCGTGCCATCCCACCGTGCCATCCCGCCATGCTGCAGAGTGCCTCCCGCTACCCCACCCCGATCCAGGCAGAATTGGGAAAGAGCAGGAGGGGATGTGGTTCAGCTTTTTCTCCAGCGCGGCAGGGCCTGAGCTGAGTCACTGCCGCGCTGACTTGCTTTTCCCTGGCAGAATTATGTCATTCACCTCCGCGTGTTTGGCAACGGAGGTGGGAAAAAAAACCCACCCCAACTGGCTGACCCAAAATATCCTCCTTTTCCCATTTTAATCCTTGGGAATCCAAATCCTAAAGGATGATTCAGACATACCTTGAATCACGCCCTCCCTCGCTCCCCGTCCGTGTGATGAGGGGTGACCAGCTGCTAAATTTAAGATTCCCGATGTAACTCGGAGGCTATGAAAGGCTCCTGTGTCACCCCCTGGGGAAACTGAGCCCTGGTGCTTTGAAATAGCCTCCTCCCCAGGGATATATCCCCGGGTGTCTTTCTGCACAAAGGCAGCGAATTATTTAACAGTGACGGATGTTGCGGACAATGGATTTTAAAGCTTCACAAGGGAGAAAAAGGGAGTTCAGTGACAAGAAATCAAAAATTCAAATATCCAGAGAAGGCAATCAATGTGGGGTAAAAAACCCTCCTGTGTTGCGTGTCACCCCCAAGGAAGAGCATTTCCCCTGGGATCAGTGTGATCTACTCATCCCGTGTGGGCAAAAACACCTTTATCCACTTAATCCCTGCTGGCTGTTGCTTACTTCCCCCCTCAAAAAAAAATCCTGGAGTGCCAACGCCCCTCTTCACCCAAATCTCTTCCCAAAAAAAAGCATCCTCTTGCTTTTCATCCCCCTCTGCCCGCATCCCGCTGTCCCTTACCTGTCGAGGAAGGGTGGGCTTGATGCCGTCTGGGCTCTTTGTGCTGGGAAGCCGCGGGCGTTGCAGCGTCGCTTTTGTCTGCTGGCGCGTCTGGGTCTGCAATGCAGCCCCTCGAAGCTGCTCGATGAATTCCCCTTCGTCGTGGGGGGGGGAGAAGACGACGGGCAGATGAGTCAGCGGCTCCCACCCGCGCCAGGGAGGGGGAGGACGGCCGACGTGGACGAGCAGGAGGGGATCCTGCGCGCTAGACCCCCAAGACGAGGATATATTAAACCTAGAGAGGATGGGAGATTTCCCGCAGCGATTCCCGATTCACTCCTGCAGCCTCCAGCTCAGGATTCAGGAGATGAACGGATCATTTTCCTCCAGCCTCCAAGCAGCTGGCACAGGTTTCTTTTTACCTGTGTGCGAAGAAATGGGGTGCTGCTGTACCCCCAAGCCTTGGGCTGCAGGAGGGCACTTTGCGGGTGAAGCGCAGGGAAGTTTGGTGCAAAAAAACCCAGGTAGGGTTTTTTTTCATGGTGTTCCTGAGCCTGGGTGTTTGGTGCTGATGCTGCCCAGCAAAAATATCTCAGCTTTGTGTCTGAAGCCAGACATGGAGCCAGAAATAGGAGGGAGACACCCAAAGCCGGCATCGCTGCCAGGGCTGGGAGAAGGGCTGCTGCGACCCAAGGGGTGGGGGGCACCTCGCCCAGCCCCGCTGCCCCCCGCTCCCCGCCACGGCACCCCTGGGCACCGGGCCATGGCCATGGCCCCTGTGTCGATGCGGTGGCAGAGGGATGGTGACCCCTGGAGCGGGACAGCAAAGAAAACCCCAATGCTACTCCTCCAACCTGCAAATCTCCGTGCCCAGGCCACCGCTCAGCCCCAAAACACCCTTTTTTGGGGAAGGACAGGCCGGATCTGTGCACCTGTGAGGCTGAGAGCAGTCCTTGCCCTCCTCTCCCCTGGGCTTTGCCCAGGATTAACATTCCTTTGGGGCTTTAGGGTGGTTTTTTTCTGCCTTTTCCTCCCCAATCCCTGTGCGTGGCTCATTTCTGCTGGTGCCAAGTCCTTTTGCCAGCGCTCGGCTTTCAGCCGGGCTATTTCTGCCTCTTCCTCCTCCTCCTCCTCCTGCTGTCCCCACTGCCGCCAGGAGCCAAGAGGATCCCATGTCCCCTGCTCCTAAATAGACGCGCTCTCAGCTTAGTCCCGCCAGCGCCCAGCATGGGGAAAATGCCAACTGGGGGCCCAGTGGAGATGCTGATCCCTCCGGGGGGTGAGGCTGATGGATTTTTAGAGATCCCCAAGACCATGGAGCGCAGCTTGGCTGGGTGACTCTGTAGGGAGCTGGATGCAACCCATCCGCTTCAGGGTGTCACCTGCTGAAAGGGGTGGCTCACACGGGACAACCTCAAACCTGCAGCGTCCCTCCCTGGAAAGGGACCTGGGGCCAAACCCTGCGGGGAAAGATGGGGGATGTTGCGATGCGGGGTCCCTCTGCGCTGCAGGGACCAAAATCTCTTCGCCATAACAGCGGTTTCGGGAGGGCTGCCCAGACCCAGCATCGCCGGGGGGGCTGGAGGGGGGACAATGTCCTCTGGCAGCACAAGAAGCCGAAAAACAAGGGCTCTTCAGCTGAAATGAGGTCTGAGACACTCGGGGTATTATCAGCTGGGGCCGCCCCGACAGCGCAGGACAGGCGCGGGACAGAGACCCGTCTGAGCGGGGACAGTGACACCTTGTTTGGGTTTTCTGGAGTGGGAGTGATGGGCATGGTTGGGATTTGGGGGCTGACGTGGGGGGGGGACACTCTGGGGCTCACCCAGGGCTGTCCCCTGTGTGGGTCCCTCTGGGCAGGCTGGGGACCTGCAGGAAGGGACGCCCCGGAGGTCCCAGTGCAGCTTGGCCAGTGGCTGGAGCTGGGGGATTTCGCCGGTGGCCATGGCAGTGGCAGGACTGTGGCAGACAGTGGTGGCAGGACCATGGTGGTGGCAGGACCATGGCAGGCGGCGGTGGCGGTGGCAGAACCATGGTGGTGGTAGGACCATGGCGGGTGGCAGTGGCAGTGGCCGGCCCATGCTGGTGGCCGGCCCATGCTGGTGGCAGGATCATGGCAGGCGCTGGTGGCGGGTGGTGGTGTTGGCAGTGGCAGGACCATGGCAGGTGGTGGTGGCAGCGCCGCGGCGGGTGTTGTGCAAGCGGAAGGACCCTGAGCTGGGAGTGGTGCAACGCTGCGCGATGCTGGCTGCAGGGTGGTCCAAGGGTTTCCACCCTTTCGAGTTCTTCGGTCCCCCGAGGGCTCTGGCCCATTCATGGGAAAAGTGGGAATAAGGCTCGGGAGGAAACAGGATTGTAACTGAGCCCTGGTGGGGGCCCCCAGCCCTACCAGGGCCCCAGCCTTGCTACACCCCAGTTGTGCTACCCACCTCTAGCCCTGCCAGGGAACCCCAGCCCCACCGGCACCCCCAGAAACCCCAGTCCTTCTGGGACCCTGGGGACCCCCAACCTTGCTGGAACCCCCATCCCTGCCAGGACCTGGGGACCCCTGACCCCTGCCAGGACCCCCCAGCCCTACTGGGACCCCGGGGACCCCCAACCCTGCCAGGACCCCCAGCCTTTCTGGGACCCCGGGGACACCCAACCCTGCCAGAACCCCCAGAACCCCCATCCCTGCTGGGACTCCCGATCCCTTCTGAGACACCCCCCCCCCCCAAGCCCTACTGGGACCCGGGGACCCCCGAGCCATGCCGGGACGCCCCAGCCCTACCGGGTCCCCAGGACCTCCACCCCCACCGGGACCCCGGGACAACCCCCCCACCCCTGAGCTGGCGGCCCCCCCGCCCGGCCGCGGCCCCTGCAATGCCGGCGGTGCCCAGGGTGGGAGCTGTGCTGGGGCCGGGCCGGGCCGAGCCGAGCCGGGCGGCGGGGAGCGCCGCGTCCCGCACTCGCCGGGCCACGCCTGGCCACAGCGAGCTGGGCACCGGCACCGGGACCTACACCGGGACCCGCACCGGGACCCGCACCCGCCGCCGGGGCAGGTAATGGGGCCGCCACCGCCACCGGGACCGCGACCGGCCCCCCCGAGGGGTGCGACCCCGCGGAAGGGCCCCCCAAAGCGCCGTGGGAAGGCGGGGAGGGCACCGGAGGCGGCATCGGGACGGGGGGGGCGGCGGGAGGACCCCCCTTGCAGCCCCCTGGTCGGACCAGGGAGTCCTGCCGGGACTCCCAACACTACCGGGACCCCCCAACCCTGCCGGACCCCCGATGCTACCGGAACCCCCAACCCTACCGGAACCCCCCAGCCCCACCAGGACCCACGGGGTCCCCAGCCCTAACGGGACCCACAACCCTACCCGGACCCCCCGTCCCTACCGGGCCCCCCCAGCCCCACCAGGACCCCTCAGTTCTACTGGGACCCTCGGCACCCCCCAGCCCTGCCGGTACCCTCCAACCCTACCAAGACCCCCGGGGTCTCCAGCCCCACCAGGACCCCTGGGGACCCCAGCTCTGCTGGGAACCCCCAGCTTTATCAGGACCCCCGAGATCTCCAGCCCTTCTGGGACCCCCCAGCCCTACTGAGCCCCCCGGGTGACCCATCCTTGCTGGCACCCGGTGCCCCCGGGTGGCAACCACGACCGTCCCACACAAAGGGGGTTCTCCCCCCACTTTGCCACCCCATCCCAGGGGTCCCAGGCCTCCATCTGGGGAGTCCTGGGGCTCTCACCTGGGACGGCCCCATCCCCCCATGCCGCTTCCCTTATGAGCTTGGGGGGGGACCCAAGTGAGCACCCCTGGGGTGGGTGACCCCCAGTGCTGGGGGGCCTGGAGTGGCCCCCCCCGAACAGCCTTGGTCCCCCGCCGGTGACGCAGAGCCGCCGAGCGGTGGTTTCCCAACAGGGAAGTCATTTTGTGTGTGCTGGCGCGGGCCGGGCCGTAAGCCGCCCTCCCCAGGGCCACCGTGGGACCGGGCCCCTTCACCCAGGCGGGCTGAGACTGGACACAACTCATTGCAGGGTGGGCAAGCAGTGAGGGGGCTACGTGAGACCCCCACAGTGGAGGGGTGGAACTGGGGCAGCTGCGGCCTGTGGGACCCGCCGCCAACAACCGCCCGGAGCCGGGAGAGCAGCTGGATCCGGCCCCAGCCGTCACCCTTCTCTGGGCGCGAGGACGTGAGGCCCCGGTGGGTGCTGCAGGGTGGTTTTGGGGGGAAGAGGGGGGAAGGGTCCAAGCGGGGGGTTCACAGCAGTTTGAACCCCTCAGGTTTTACATGGGGATTCGCTGGTGGCTCGTACAAGGCTGAGCCTGCTCCTGGGGCTCCCTGCAGAGGTCCCCCAGTGCTCTGGGGACTGGTTGTGATGCCGAATTTGGGGGTATCCCCCCCCCCACAAGGCCTTCCTGCTGTGCTGCCAGATCCGGCAGTGAGCCGGAGCATTATGGCGGGGGCCGGCTCCGGCAGCCTCATTTCCTAAGGAAATCAGGCTAGAAAGAAAAGGCAGTCCCCCCCCCGGCCCTCCCTGCTCCGTCCGTCTGTCCATCCACAGCCCGGGGGAGAGGCCGAGTTTGGCTGGGGGGCGCCGGTGTGCAGGTCTGGCGTGGGTACAGCCCCGGTTTACGCCACCCCGGACGTGTCACAACCTGCCCATTCTCAGCAGCCGCGCTCGCCGGGGGGGGAAGCTGGGGGCTGGGGCCCAGATGCCAGGGTGAGGGGCTCTGGGGGGGGTGTCCGTCAGTCATCTCAGCCTCCCCGCTGGGACCTGGGGCCAGGCTGGCAATGCGGGGGGAGTAGGCACGGTTGGGCACCCACTCCCCCTCGGTGCCGTGACGCCATGGGGATGGGCTGGGGTTGCTGCCGGCTGCCGGGTTGTTCCTGGGTGCAGCTGGGTCACCCCGGGGCCAGATCCTGCCCACTGGCCCTGGCGAACTGGGGATGGCATGGAGGTGATGCAGTCCCGCAGGGTTGGAGCATCCCTAGGCACGCCAGGGTGGGGTTAGCACCCCGTTTTGGGGTGCTGCCGGCCCCGGCACCCAGCAGCCATGGCTGCGGGCCCTGCTCCTCCCCGCTGTGGGCAGGAAGCGCCGCCGGCTGCCGTGGACTTTGGACCCATCCGGCGTCGCCGGCGCAGGGGCAGAGGAAGGGACTTTTCCTGTTTGCCGGCACGGTGGGGTCCGGCACCCATCCGCCACTGTGGCTGAGCTCCGGCGAAACTTGGCCGAGCCGCAGCACAGCCGCTAGCTGCTCCCCCCGCCCCGGTGTGGGGACTCTCTGGCAGCTCATATAGGGTTGTGCTCAGGCTGCGGCCCTTTGTGGGCGGGTGAGTGTTTTGCGTGCCGCCGGGTGCTTTTGCAGCGAAAGATTTGTCTCTCTTTGTGGGGAGGGGAAGCACCCAATTTGGGGGTGAACCCCTCTTTCCACACCCCCTTTGGCTGCCCAGCTTTACCTGCACCCCCCTGGGGCCGTGGGGGTTTGGGGTAGAGACCCGCTGGCTGGGTAGAGCCCCCATTTATTTTTCCCCCCGTCTGCTTTTCAACCTGGAGCGGAAGAGCTCAACCTCCGGCCCCTTTTCGGAAAGGCTGGGATATTTATAGCCGCCTGGCTCAGGGAGTTGGGATTTGCCGTGGCTGCCTCCGTCCCCCCCATCCTGCCGCAGCATCTCTCAGCTGCGTCCTGCACCGGGGTGGGGGCCGGGGATGGATCCTGCCCTGGCCGTGGGGCAACTCTTCCGGGTGGCTGTGCGATTCGTGGGGTCCCTGAGTGTCTCTGCGTGATGCCTGGGGGTTGCCCCAGGGTCTCTGTGCCATGTCAGGGGTCCCTCGGGGGTCTCCCTCTCCGTTTGGTTGATGGGGAGTGGATTTAGGGTTGATTTGGGCAGTCAGGACTGCAGGCATTGCCCCCTCCATCCAAAACCCGCATCCGGCTGCTCCTCTCCACACCGTGCCTCAGTTTCCCCAATCTGATGCATCACGTGGCGGCAGCGCTGGGATGGGGAGTGGGGCTGATCCTGCACCCCAGCGTCCCCAAGCCACCTGTCCTCTTTCCCCCCAGCATCTGACACATCCCTGCGCTCGGGGACAAGCCTTTCCCTGCCATGACGCACCCCTTCCCCGGCTCTGCCTCCCCCCAGGTGCATCGCCCCCAGCTCAGCCACCTCGACCAGGTCCTCCCACTGCTCCCCATGGAGTGACCCTGTGCGAGGGTGTCTGCACCGGTGCGGCCCCCCCGGCAGCCAGCCCGGCAGGGAGGGAAGCTGGACGCCACCGCGAATATGAGCGACTTCTGGCACAAGCTGGGCTGCTGCGTCGTAGAGAAGCCACAGCCCGTGAGTAGCTTCAGCCTGGCCGGTTTGGGGAGGGTCTGGTGTCTTGAGGCCGTGGGCTCAGCAGGGGCTGATGGCCTTCATCTGCTTGCAGAAGAAGAGGAGGAGACGGATCGACCGCTCCATGATCGGGGAGCCCATGAACTTCGTCCATCTGACGCACATTGGCTCTGGCGACATGGCTGCGGGCGAAGGCCTGCCCATGGTACCCTGTCCGCGCGCACGGTTGGGGTGCTGGGTCTCATGGTTGGGTGGTGGGTGTTGCTGTTGGGGTGCTGAGACTCATGGTTGGGTGGTGGGTGTTGCTTTTGGGGTCCTGGGTCTTATCGTTGGGTGGTGAGTGTCATGGTTAGGTGATAGTTGTCAATGTTGGGGTGGTGAGTCTCACAGTTGGGTGCTGGGTGTCACTGTTGGGTTGGCGGGTCTCATAGTTGGGTGGTGGGTCCCTGTTGGGTGATTGGTGTCACTGTTTGGGTGGTGGAGTCTCGTGGTTGGGTGGTGGGTGTTGCTGATGGAGGGGTGGGTCTCGCTCTTGGGGTGGTGGGTCTCATAGTTGGCTCATGGGTGTCACTGTTGGAGTGGTGGAGTCTCATGGTTGGGTGGTGGGTGTTGCTGTTGGGGTGGTGGGTCTCATGGTTGGCTCATGGGTGTCACTTTTGGGGTGGTGGAGTCCCATGGTTGGGGGGTGGGTCTCAGGGTGGGGTAGAGCGGCCTTATGTTTGGGTGATGGGGTGGCACAGTTGGGTGATGGGTCTCACAGCGGTGATGACACATTTCTGCACCGTCCCCGCAGACTGGTGCCGTCCAGGAGATGAGGTCCAAGGGTGGTCGGGAGCGACAGTGGAGCAACTCCCGGGTCTTGTAGCGTGTGAGTACACGGCCGCGCGGGTGGCTGGGGCAGCCCTGGGCACCCACTGTCCCCCTCTGAGGCACCACTGCTAATTAACACACCCAAACGAGCCACTGCTTGTGTGGGTCTGTAACCCGGCCTCTTGGACTTTGCAGATTCCTGGCTTTTTCAGCCCAAACTTGAACTGCCTGATCCCCCAGCCGGAGGAGAAGCCGACCTCGAGCGCTTTAACCCCGCGGTAATTTATGCAGAGCGATCCTTGCCCGGCTCCCGGTGCCTTTTGGTCGTGTGTCCCCCCGCCCCAGAAAATCCCTCCTTCCCGGAGGCATTGGGTTGGTGACACGGAGAGGGAGAGGGGACAGCAGCCCCCACCTCGTGCCCAACTGGGATTTCACCTGAAAGGACACAGCCAAAGCACTCCAGGAGCTGCTGGGCGCAGCCGAGATGTGCCAAAACCTCCTGGTTTTCCCTTTTTCCACGCGGGCATCTCCCATGGGCCCCTCAGTGCCAGGCCGCGGTGCCTTGGTTTCCCCGGGGGATCGCGGCGAGGCCGGTCCTGATGCTGAAGCTGATGTGGTGCCCTCTCGGAAAGGTGCAGAAGAGCAAAACTGGGATTAAACCCCGATGCTTTGGTGCAAAACTGGGATTAAACCCCGACGCTTCAGTGTCTCACCGGCAGCGGCTCAGCGCCAGCACCACCAGCGAGCCCTCGGTGCCTGCAGCCGGCTTTTCTACTGCCAGCAAACCGCCACCTTCCTTCTTTTTTAGGATTTTTTTTTTTTTTTTTTTTTTAAAAGCTCAAAAAAACAATTAGGCAGCCTCCGCCGCCTCGGAGGCAGGACCGTGGTGGGGTCACCTCTACCCGGGATCGCCACTGGGGTGTCACCGGCACTGGCCGAGGCAGGACGGGGCCCGACCCGAGGAGGGACTCGGGCTCCCGAATTCGGGCGCGGGTGTATATAGTTTAAATAGCGCCGGGATTAAATATTAAATAGCGTGTGCTGGGCATCACGGCCAGGCGGCAGAGCTCTCCCCTTCGCCATGCTCCACACCACGCCGGGCTCCTCCAGCCCCGCGGTGCGCTCGGCGGTGGTAAGCAAGTGACGATGCTTGATTCGGTTTTCCCTCTGCTGGGAAAAACAACCCCCCCTCGAAATAAACCCCTTGTGCTGGCCCGAGGAGCGCATCTGCCCAGGGCTCCTTCCCTCCCTCCTCTGCTACCAGGGCTGCCAAATTTGCCAGAAGCTGAGCCCCCCCACCCCCCCATCACACGCCGGGCACCGTGCTCCCGTCCACGTCCTTTATTCCCCCGTGGGTGCTCGGGGACCGCTTTGGGCAGGCCAGGAGCCCGCGATGCCACCGCTTGTCCCTGTGCGTCACCATGTCGTGTCCCGGCTGCCATCCCAGCTGGGCTCCAGCCTGGGGGGAGAGAAAGCGTCCGCGGCCAGCACACCATGAGCCCCCCCGCCCCCGCCTAAACCCCAGCCCTGCGGGGGGGACTCACCGCCGGACGGGCTCGGGGACGTGTGCTGGCTCCACGGGGACGAGCCGGGAGAGCTCCCACAGGCTGGTGGCAAACCGGACCTTGCCACTGAAGGTGGGGCTGGGGAAGACGGTGGGGCCGAGACCCCCCCCGAGCTCATTACACCCTCGTGTGATGGGGCCGGTTCACCAGAATCCGGCACGGGAGGCTCCGGGGAGGAGGTGAACGTCCCCGTGAGAGCAGCCCTACCTGAGAAAGGGCCGGGCAAGTGTCACGAGTGCCTTGATGTACCAGGTGGGGTGGACGATGATCACAGCCTGGAGACTCTTCCGGAGCCTGGGAAGGAGCAGGATACTCCAGGGCTCACCGGGATCTCAGCGCGTTTGCTGACCCCCTGCTTCCCTGCCCCCCAGCACGCTCACCGGGAGCCCTCGCACGCTCACCGCCGGTCCATGGCCTGGTAGCACCGTTTGATCCAGCCGAAGGGGGGGATCTGCCCCCGCGCTGCCGCCCCGCTAAGGCACACCAGGACGTAGCGGTCGGCCACCGTCCTCTCCAGGGTGCCCACGATGTACCTGGAGGGATGGTGTGGCCCACCAGCTTGGGGAAACTGAGGCACAGGGCATGTGGGAAGGACCCTGACCCCCCCCCCCCAGGACCCCCACCTGAGCAGGTTCTCCATCACGTAGCTGTACCGGGGGATGCTGCTGTCCGGGAGGTGGCAGGCGGCGAAGAGCAGGATGGCACCAAAGCCCTTGCCGTGGTACCCTGGCCGGAGCGGAGGATGGCCTGATGTCGCCACCCCTACCCCGGGCCCAGCGGGCTCAGGGGGGGGACCCAGGAGTCCCACCCCGGGCACCCAGCCCCATGTTACCCCCGTGGGAGAGGACCCGGCTGTAGGGCTCCACCACGCTCAGATCCACGCTCTCCTCCGGCCGTGCATCCTCCGTGTGCGGCACCGTCCGGCTGCCGGCCCTCTCGGCGAAGCCCCAGCCATGTGGCAGCTCCTCTGCGAGCAGCCGGTTAGCGCGGCACTGGGGGGGGGCAGAACTGGGGGTCCCCCACACCCCCACCCCAGCTGGGTCTCACCGTCCCACTCGAAGCCATCGCTGCCCGAGGGCGTCTCCAGCGCGTCCAGGTCAAGGTCGATGCTGGCGTCGGGCGAGCGCTCGGTGCTCTCGGGCCGCTCCAGCGCCGGCAGCCGCCTCCGCATACGGCGCGGGGCACCCCCGGCCCCTGAGCACCCCTCCGGCAGAGGCCTGGTGGGGACAGGGCCGGGGGTCAAGGGGACCCCGGGGACAGACATGCGGGTTTGGGGTGCCGCTCCCATCACCCCTTTACCCGGGAAAATCCTCATCCAGCCACTCCTCATGCAGGTCCAGGCCGTCCCTGGTGGCCGTCCCCACGGCCATCCTTGTCACCGTCACCTGCAGAGAGAGACACCAGCCCCATCTCGGGAACGAGCCCCCCCCCAGCAGCTCCACTCCAAACCGTTCCCCACCTTTCCCACCCCATTTCCAGACCCAAAGCCAATGCAAACAGGTGCTCCGGCTTGGATGCTCCCCGGGGACCCCCATCGCAGCCCCACTCAACCCTCTACAAGCCCTCAGAGACTCCCGGCACTGGGGCCGCTCACCTCTCCGGGGAGCCTGTCTCAGCCTGTGGCTCCCCACCAGTGACAGGCTCCAGTGACGGCACTGGTGGCTCATCCAAACTGGTTTGGCCGCATTCGCAGCCGGCAGAGGCCACGGCTCATCGCGGCACAACCGGTTTCCTCCCAACTGGGCTGGATTTGGGGGTTCAGCTGCACCAAGCCCCCCCCCCCGGGTCCACGCTATGGGGGCCCTGAAATGCTCTTCTGACCCGGGAGGGTATTGGCAGGGGGGCTGCACCCCAGGAAAAGAGGGGGCTCGTCCCCCGGGATGCCCACAGGGAGGGTGGGGGCTGCACTGGCCACCCCCGGGGTGAGTGAGGCAGCGCCGGACCCGTCGCGGAAGAAGAGCCGAGAGCCAAAAGTGGAAGAAAAGAAGGAAATTTAATCTTCGGAGTGCGTGGGTGACAGTCACGGGCTGGCTGCGTGTCCGGACCCACCATCTGGGGCCCCCGCAGCCCCCCCAAGGATGGAAGAACAGCAAGAACTCATTAACCCCCCCCAGCACCTTTATTAAACGGGTGCCAGTGCTGCCCCGGCCGCGCTCCCACCAGGTCCCCGAAAACCCACCCTGGGGGGGACCAAACCCCAGCGAGGCCGTTGGGGTGGGGGGGCAAACTGCGGCAAGGACCCGTCCCTGGCAGGGAGCTGAGCTCTACCAAAAATGGCTACAACCCCCCCGCCTCCCCACACCCGGGCACCCCACCGAGACCTGCCCAGGGACCCCACCTCCTCCTACGGGCCCCCCAGAAGCCACCGGGCGCCCGCTCTCATTTCGGGGAGCCGGGGGGCTGCCCGGCGGCGATGCGGCTGACCCGCTCCAGGACGTCCTGGGGGCAGAGGGGGGGCACGGCCTGCGCCAGCGGGCATTCCTCCACCAGGCTGTTCATGGGCGTGGGCGGCGGGACCACCTCCTCCTCCCCCGGCCCCCCGGCAGCCCCCGGCCCCCCTAGGGCTGCCCGCAGGATGGGCAGGACCTTCTTGCGCGATGCCAAAGCGTTGCCCTGGGCGTAGGTGCCCAGGCAGGGCCAGGGGCTCAGGAGGGGCTGGAGGTGCAGGGACGGCGTCGTCGCCTCCTCCAGCGCCCGGCACACCTGCAAGGGAGGGAGCGTGGCGGATGGAACCCCCCCCCAACACCTCCAAAATTGGGGGTTTTTGGGGGGCAAACCGCAGCTGAGAACTGCCCGGCTCCCACCGAGACCCCCGTGCCCAGGGTTTGGGGTGCTCGGGCCCCCCCACTCACCGTGCTGCGGAGGGGCTCGTGCTGGCTGTAGACCGCGAGCTGCCGGGAGGGCTCGTTGCGCTCGTTAAAAGAGATCGTCATGGCCACCAGCCCCGTGTAGCCCCGAGCCTGGCAGAAAGCATCCAGGTCCTGCAGCAAGCCGGGCCGGCGCAGGAAGGTCTGGAGAGGGGAGAGAGGCCGGTGTCACCTCGCTGTCCCCATTGTGTCACCCCCTGCCTCAGTTTCCCTCCCCCCTCCGCCCAGCCTCACCTCCAGGTCCACGTAGATGGCGCTGATGGCGAGGACCAGCTCATCGCTGGAGAGGACTTTGAGGTCCTTCCGCAACATCTGCTCCGTCGTCAGCCCTGGGAGGCGAGAGGGGCCGAGCGTGAGCCCCAGGGACACGTCCTTGTCCCCAAGGAGAGGGGTCTGTCCCAGGACCCGCTCCCAGCCAGACCCCGGATGCCCCCACCGGACCTGAGACGTCGAACTTGGCCGCTTGCAGGGCTTCGAAGACGGTGTCACGGGCCGGCAGCTCGGGGAACCTCTCCTCGAGCAGGGAGACACACGCCACGTCCCTGGGCGTCACCTTGCCGGCGGCCGGGCTCAGGTTCACGCAGTCCAGCAAGATGGTGCCTGGGGGTGGGGGGGACACACAACCGGAGGCCATCAGTTGTCAGTGTCCCCCTGGGATGGGGCTCAGCGGGGGCCGCCCGTCCTCACCGTGCAGCAGCGCGGCCGTGGGTCTGTCCAGCACCCCCGGGGGACCTTGGGCGATCCGCTCGGTCACCAGCGTGGCGCAGGAGCCCACCGGCTCCGCTGTCACCCGGCAGCCGGGAGCTCGGTCCCGTTCCAGCGGCCGGTGATCAAGGACCTCCACCACGGCCTCCTCCAGGGCGGCGTCGGCGCTGGCGGGTGAGACGGGGAGGGTGAGACCCCCAGCACGACCCCGGGGCGCCACGCCACGCAGAGCCTGGAAACCCCTTTTGTTCCTCTCCTCCTACCTTGAAAACACCCCGAAAAGGGAAAGATTTTACCCGCCCTGGGTCAAAATCAAGCGAGGAAAAAGCGAGGCTTTGGGTGGGTGGCCCCGGTTGTCCCCGTGTCCCTCCCCACCAACCCCGGCTCACCCGGGCAGGACATGGTGATCGACCAGCGTCAGGGAGAGCAGCCCGGAGCGGTGCAGCCCCCCCAGGTCGATCTCATCCCGAAAGATGAGGGAGGTGGCGGGAATGCCCTGCTCCCGCAGCGCGAACGTCGTCTCCGTCCGGAGGGCGAAGTCGGCACGAGGGATGTTCAGCACCGGGATGAAGGCGGCTTTGGGAGGCGGGGAGGTCTGCGGCAGGGGGGGTGACACCCAGTGAGGCGTCCCCCAAGCCAGCGTTTGTCCCCGAGCCAGTGGGCGAGCCTCACCTTTGCCAGGAAATAAGCCAAGGCCAGGGCCGAGACGGTGGAGTCCAGGTCACAGGCCTCGTTGCCCATCACCACGTGGATCTCCTGGTGACGCCGGACGTGCTCCTGCCGGGGCGGGAGGCATCAGGCGTGGCAGTGACACGTCCCCATCCTCCAAACACCCCCAAGCCAGTCCCTTCCCCTTCGAGGGGACATGCCAGTGTCCCTGGGACCGCTTGTCACAGACGTCACCCACAGATGCCACCTGCCAGCACCCATCTCCCAGCTGCCGGCGGCAGGGGATGGGCTCCTGGCATCCCCAAAGCTCTGACTGGCCCGAAGCCCTTGGGACGAGACCTGGCTGGGATCCATTTCTGGCACAAAAGCTTCACATCATTGGGGTACGCGCCCAAAACCGGGCGCATCGGGGCCCCGGGGAGAACGGGCAAACCCAGCTTGGCCACAAGCGGCAGCAGGGACAGGGACCTTCCCACCCCGGGGGACGCTGTCGCAGCCCGGGGAGCCTTTAGTAGTTTAACCCCAGACCAAAGCGGTTTTTCCACAGCCGGTGAGTTTGGGCCCGACTTCCCCCCAAAACACCACGTTTCACCCCTTTTTTCCTTGCCCACAGCAGCAAGAAAAAAGTCACCCATGTCACCCCGCGAATTCCCCATCCCCAGCTGCTGGCGCCCATCCTGTCACGCTCGGGGGAGCCGCCCCGTCTCCAGGCCCTTTTTCGGTGACAATTATTTCATGCCATAACCCAGATTCGCTCATTTATTCCGTATAAGCTGAGGAAGTAAACAACCGAGAGCCGCCTGCGGCACGACCCCGCAGCCGGTGGGGGACCTACGCCCGCGTGCTGCCAGCCGGGGGACGAGGCTGCAGGCTGGGGTGGGGGTGCCGGGGAGCCCCCGCCCATGGAAATGGCGTGGGGTGTCCCTGGTGCGGCTGTGCCACCCCAGCCTGGGCTGTCGCGGGGCCGGGGGGGCAGCACACAGCCAGCCCCTCTCTCCAGGGCAGACGGGTGCACCCTGCTCTCCTCGCACCCCAGTCCCCGGGCACCCCGTTTCCCCCTGCACCCTGCTCTCCTGAGCACCCGGTCTGCATGCGCTCCAAGCCCCCTGCACCCCAGTCCCCCATGCACCCTGCACCCTTCTTTCCCGGGCACCCCTGCACCCAGTCCCCGTGCACCCCACTCCCCTGGGCACCCAGCTCCCCCCTGCACCCTGCCTTCCTGGGCACCCCAAGGGCCTGGGCACCGAGCCTCTATGGACCCCATTCTATCCCCCCCCCGACACCCTTCTCCCCCTGTACCCCAGTCCCCTGGGCACCCCACTCCCCCCCAGCATTCAGTCCCCATGCACCTTGTTCCCCTTGTACCCCAATCCCCTGGGCACTCTGCTTTCCCTGCACCCCAATTCGCTGGGCAGCCCGTCCCCATGCACCCCACTCCCCTGGGCACCCCAGAGCCCCCCAGCCTCCCCCTGAACCCTGTTCTGCTGGGCACCCCAGTCCCCTGCTTTCCCCTGCACCCCTGCTTTACTGGGCACCCAGTCCCTATGCACCCCAATCCCTCCTGCACCCCAGGCCCTTGGGCACCCTGCGCCCCTCTGCACCCCAAGGCCCCTGCACCCCGCTTTCCCCTGCACCTTCCTTTACTGGGCACCCAGTCCCCATGGATCCAGCTCCCCCCCCGCACCCCAGTACCCTGTGCACCCCACTCCCCCCTTACACCCCGGTTCCCCCTGCATGCTCTTTTACTGGGCTCCCAGTTCCCCATGGATCCAGCTTCCCCCTGCACCCCACTCCCCCTGCACCCCAGTTTCCCCTGCACCCTCCTTTACTGGACACCCAGTCCCCATGTCCCCCCCCCCATGGCCCAGTTCCCCTGCATCCCAGTTCCCCCTGCACCCTCCTTTACTGGGCTCCCAGTCCCCATGTCCCCCCCTCCACGGCCCAGTTCCCCTGCATCCCAGTTCCCCCTGCACCCTCCTTTACTGGACACCCAGTCCCCATGTCCCCCCCACCATGGCCCAGTTCCCCTGCATCCCAGTTCCCCCTGCACCCTCCTTTACTGGGCTCCCAGTCCCCGGGCACCCCAAGCCCCCTGCACCCCGCTTCGCCCCCCTCCACCCCCCATCCCCCTCTACCTGCAGAGCCGCCCGGTTCCCCTCCACGAACCGCTCCATAACGGCGGCGAACCGCGCACCCAACCCCGCCCGGCCCAGTATAACCCAGTACGGCCCAGTACGGGCAGCTCCGCCCCCCCACCCCGCCCCACGGCCTCCTGTCAGGCCTCGGGGCGGGGCCTCCCGCGGGGGCTGCCGGGAAGGGGGCGGGGCCAACGGAGGGGGCGGAGCCCCCTCCGTTGGCCCCGCCCCCTTCCCGGCAGCCCCCGCGGGAGGCGCTGAGGGGGGGGCGGTGGGTGATGACGGGGGCGGGGGGGGGGGGCACCTCAAAAAACCCGAAAAAACCCGAAAAAACTCAACGCCCCCCGACACTCCAACACCTCCCCTCCGACAGCCCAGACCCCCCCCCGCCCCAGGCCGGGCCTGGTCTCTTTCCTAGCCCCCCCCCCCCCCCCCCAACTCCCTTCAAGCTGCGCCATCACTCGAGGTCACGGTGGTCGTGCGAGCTGTAGGCCCCGTCAGCGGGCGAAAGGGCAGCGGCGGGCTTCAAAATGAGGAAGAAAGCGGCAAATTGGGTGATTTTTTTTAATTTTTTTTTTTTTAATTTATTTATTCTATTTTCCTTTTATTACTGGTGCCACCCGGTGAGGCCTCGCCCGGGGAAGCCGCCCGTACGCCTTGGCGTGACGGAGGGAACTGGGGGTGTGAGGCTGCGGCCTGCGCTCCCCACCCTGCTTCCCTCCTCCTCCTCCTCCTCCTCCTCCTTCTCCTCAGGCTGTTAATCCGCCTTCCCCGGCAGAGAGCGTGGGGCTCGGCGGCGGAGAGCAGGCCTCTGCGCGGCCAGGGGGAAAGAGTAGGGGAAAAGAGGAAAAAAAGAAGGGAAAAAGGGGAAAAAAGAAGGGGGAAAGGGGGAATAAAGAAGGGGAAAAGGAGGGGGAGAAAGAGCAAAAAGGAGGAATAGAGAAAAAAAGAAGGAGAGAAGGAGCGAAAAAGAAGAAGGAGGGAGGAAAGCAAGCAAAAAAGAAGGAGAAAAGGAGGAAACCAACGAAAAAAGGAGGAGAAAAGGAGAAAAAGAAGGAAAGCAAGGAAAAAAGGGAAAAGAGAAGGGAAAAAAGAAGGCAAACGAAGGGGGAAAGGAATAAAGAAGGAAAAAGGAGGAAAAGAAGGAAAAAAGGAGGAGAAAAGGAGAAAAAGAAGGAAAACCAGAAAAAAAGAAGGGAAAAGAAGGAGAAAAAGGAATAAAGAAGGAAAAAGGAGGAAAAGGAGGGAAAAGGAGAGCAAAGCGGCTGCAGCGTAAGAGCGGGGCTGGGGGCACCGGGGGCTCTCGGGCGGCGGGGGGGGGGTGTTGGGGGGGTGACCCCCCCCTGTCCTGGTGGTGCCGCGGGGGGCGAGTGTGGATTGAGGGCGACACCAGCACTGTGGAGGCATTTTGGGGTGTTTTGGGGCAGTTTGGGGGCGGTGGAGGTGGGTCGGGGGGGCCCTGGGGTGACCCCCAGCCCGGTTCTTCCCCCCCCTGCTGCCGGGTGGGGAAACTGAGGCAGGGCGGCCCCGCAGCCCTCGCTCACCCCGGCCCACCCCGACGCCCGCGGCCAGGGCTGTGCCAGCCACCCCCGGCCGGTTCCACCGGCTCCCGGCGCCGCGCCGGCCCGGCTGGTGGTGAATTTAGTTATAAAGAATCTGTATGTACCTACTTAGTTAGTTATTAAAACTATTTATTTATCCACCCACCTACCTGTCCATCAAAAATATTTGTTACTTGTTTAGTGAATAATACTACTTCTTCTTTCCTTCCCTAGATATCTATTTAGCTATCAAGAATATTTGCTTATTTATTTCCACGGTATTCATTTATAGAGATTCTTTCTTTCTTTAGTTATGGATTTATTTATTAAGAATATTGATTCGTTTACCTACCTGTGAAGAATACTTGTTTATTTATTTACTAGTACTATGTATTTATTTATCTATGTATCTCTTTATCTCTGGAGAATATTTGTTTACTTATTTCTTTCTCTAGTTATCTCCGCACTATTTGTTTATTTAATGACTATTAACAATAATAATAAATAAATAGAGAGTTACCTTTGGGCGCCATCCCCTTCCTTTTCTATTCCCCCAAACCCTCTGCTCCGGCCCTAAAAGAGATGGGAACAGCTCAGAGGGCACCGACACTTTTGATTTTCTCCTTAGCTTTCACCACCTCCCCCAAAAAACCCTTTTCCCCCCAGTTTTCACCCTCCCCAGGCGTTTCCATCACAGTTTTTCGCCGCTGTCACCTGTATCCCTCTCGGAGCATCCCCGGCTCCCCTGGGGATACGGGGGGCTGCACGGAGACCCGGTCCCTGCGCAGGGTGAGCGTGGGGCGGGAGGAGGATTAGGGGCTCAGGAGAGCTCCGGGTGAGCCGGCGGGGGTGGCCGTGCCGTGGTGGGGGCACTGGGGGGGGGACGACAGGGTAGAAAACCCAGTGGAAGCCGGAGCGGCTGCGCTGCTGCCTGCACAGAGTGTTTTAAAAACCAAATTTCCCAAATATCTCGAGTATTTCAAAGCCAAATTTTTCATCTCTCGTGAGCATTTAAAAGCGGAAATTTCCCAAATCTTTTGACTGTTTAAAAGCCGAATTTCCCAAATCTCTCCGCAGGAGCATCCTCACCGGGCTGAGTTTGCAGGAAATCCCCGGGGGAAGCGCGGGACTCCGACTGTTCCCCCACGCTGCTTCGGCTTCATCGAACCCCTAAATCCCTCCCAGGTTAGTTTGGGAGTTTCCCTCTTTCCTTGCAAGCAGGAGGCAGACAGAAGCCGCACACATCCGTGGCATTAGGTTTTTTTAATGGCGATTTAGAGGCGTGAGCAGCCCAAGTTTTATTTTTCATTATTTTGATGAATGTAAAGGGAGGGGGGAGAAAAAAATCTGAGCTAAACGAGCCATACCTGGTCAACAAATTGGACTAATATATATATTTTTTTTTTCTTGTAATACCCAAGTTTTACCTTCTGAGGGAGAGGTTTGGGATGTGGCTCTTCCTGGAGGGACCCGGAGTGTTCCCAGGGGCCTGATCCGGACCCGCTTGAGGCAGGACGCCACGGTGAGGGTCCCGCTGCCGTTTGCTCTGATGGAGCAGCCACCCAAGCGGGAAGGGACAGTCCCTGAGCAGGAAGGGACAGTCCCTGAGCAGGAAGGGATGGTTCCCGGGTGGGAAGGGACAGTCCCAGCCCCTGCCAGCAGTGAAGGGACCTGCCAGCTCCCAGAGGAGGCCATCAGTGGAGAAGAAATGCCAGCTGGCGGCCAGGAGAGCCCGGCACCAGATGGCCAAGCCGCTGTAGTGGATGTGCCTTCCAGCCCCGGCGTGGGGCAGCCGGGCTGTGCCCCACATCTCCCCTCTGATGAGCAGCCGAGGGAAGATGCTCCCGAGAAGCAGCCCACGGAGGGTGGGGGGGCCTTGCCGGGTGCCCCCGTGCCCTGCCCCGGTGCCGGGGTGGTGGGGGAGCCGGCAGAACCCCCCCAAGCCCGTACCCCAAGCCGGGAAGCAGAGGCGGATTTTTATTGCGTGAAGTGGATCACCTGGAAAGGCGAGCGGACGCCCGTCATCATGCAGAGCGAGAACGGGCCTTGCCCGCTCCTGGCCATCATGAACATCCTCTTCCTGCAGTGGAAGGCAAGCGGGGTGCGGGGGGCGGGGGAGGGAGATTTTGGGGGACTGGCGAGGGGGGATTGGGCCAAGTTTCCCCCCGGGTGGTGAGGGCACGGGGATGGGGACGGTCTCCAGCCTCTCTGTGCTTGCAGGTGAAGCTGCCGCCGCAGAAGGAGGTGGTCACGGCCGAGGAGCTGATGGCGCATTTGGGTGAGCTCCGCGAGGACGCCGGCCCCGCTGGTGACACGGCGCTGTGCCACGGTGACCCGCTGGCTGGGGCCTGACCGCGCTGCCTTGCAGGGGATTGCATCCTGTCCACCCAACCCCGGGAGCCGTCGGAGGGGCTGCAGCTCAACTTCCAGCAGGTGGGGAGCGAGGCCGTGGGTCACCCAGCCGAAAAACTCATCCCCGCCCCCAGGTCTTGGGGAGCTCCGGTGGCCTTGGGCACAAGACTTCGGGTGCCTTTGTACTTCCTGAACGAGCCCCCCTTGCTTCTCCCCCCGCCCCCCCCAGAACATCAACGACACCATGATGGTCCTCCCCAAGCTCTCGACGGGGCTGGATGTCAACGTGCGGTTCACGGGCGTCTCGGACTTCGAGTACACGCCCGAGTGCATCGTCTTCGACCTCCTCAACGTCCCGCTCTACCACGGCTGGCTGGTGGACCCCCAGGTGAGCTGGCCCCATGGCCGTCCTACTGCCTGGCCGGTGGCTTGCGTGGGTCCAGGGACGCGAGGGAATGATCCAAGGGCTGGGGCACCTCTCCCATGAAGAGCTGGCGTTGTTCATCCTGGAGAAGGTGACCGGGAAGAGCTTTCAATGTGTAAGAGCGATTATAGGAAAGATGGAGAGAGACAGTTTACCATGAGCTGTTGTGACAGGACAAGGGGCAACGCTTTTAAACTGGAAAAGGGTGGGTTTAGATGGGACATAAAGAAGAAATATTTGATGGGGAGGGTGGTGAGCCCCTGGCCCAGGTTGCCCGGAGAAGCTGTGGCTGCCCCATCCCTGGAGGGGTTCAAGGCCAGGTTGGACGGGGCTTGGAGCAACCTGGGCTGGTGGGAGGTGGCCCTGCCCAGGGAGGGGGGGGGTGTGTCTAGATGGATCTTTGAAGATCCTTTCCCAACCCAAACCTTTCTGTGATGCTACGGGTGGGGCTTTCAACCTGATCTAGTGGACGACGTCCCTGCCCATGGCGGGAGGTTGGAGTAGATCATCTTTGAAGGTCCCTTCCAACCCAGACCCTTCTCTGACGGGTCCTTCCCCATGGTGGAAGCCACCAGCTCAGCTTTTTGGATGTTCCTGTGGTGGAGCAGTGGTCCGGCTGGTTGGGGAAGGTTCAAACTGACCCATCCTCGCCCTGGGCTGCTGTGGGTGGGAGGGCAGAGCCCCTAGACCCGCTGCTGACCACTCACCCCCTGTCCCTTCCCCTCCCCGCAGAGCCCGGAGGTGGTGCAGGCCGTGGGCAAGCTGAGCTACAACCAGCTGGTGGAGAAGATCATCACCTGCAAGCAGGCCAGTGACTCCAGCCTGGTGAGCGAAGGTAACGGCCCCCCGCCGCCCGGCCGCCTGCTCCCCGGGGGGGCTGGATGTCCCGTCCCACCCCGCTCTCCCCCCCAGGGCTGGTGGCGGAGCAGTTCCTGGAGTCCACGGCCTCCCAGTTGACCTACCACGGGCTGTGCGAGCTCACGGCCGCCGTCAGGGAGGGTGAGCTCAGCGTCTTCTTCCGCAACAACCACTTCAGCACCATGATAAAGCACAAGGTGTGGCTCCGGGCCCTGCCCCGGCTTCCTTCCAGCTGGGGGCACAACCCCCGCACCCCCCCGCCAACACTGGCTGGGACCCACCGTCCCCTCTCCCCTCTCCCCAGGGCCACCTCTACCTGCTGGTGACGGACCAGGGCTTCCTGCAGGAGGAGCGGGTGGTCTGGGAGAGCCTCCACAACGTAGACGGAGACAGCTGCTTCTGCGACACTGATTTTCACCTCAGCCACGCTCCGGGCAAGGAGGGGGCCACCGCGGCCCCCCCGGATCACCACCTCCAGCAGAGACAAGTGGACCAGGTAGAGGGACAACCGATGGCGGCGGGGAACACCTGGGTCCTGTCCCACCTCTGGGGGGTGCCGCAGGGTTTGGGCCCGTGGTGCTGAGCCCCCCCTTCTCTTTTTGCACCTCCCCCCCCCCGCCCCCCCCCAGGATTATATGATCGCCCTGTCCCTGCAGCAGCAGCAGGGACAGGACCCCTCCGCGCTCAGTGACCTGGAGCTGGCGCGGCAGCTGCAGCAGGAGGAGTATCAGCAGCAGCAGCAGCGTCAGCAGCAGGTCCCAGTGCAGGTACCCGGCTGCTTCTCACCCCTCTGTTCTGTCCCCCCCCCGGCCCCGGGGTGATGCGGGGTCCCCGCGGGTCCTCAGCCCCCTCCTTGCCCCGCCAGGGCCACGCGCAGCCCGGTGGCCGACCGGCCGGAGAGCGGAGGCAGCGGCAGAAGCCGGACTTGGACTGCACCCTCCTGTAGCGCCCGGCCCCCGTGGGGGGCAGCCATGGGGGTCCAGCCCCACTGTGGCCACCCCCCGGCTTCCGGATGGTGTCTGGGGGGATCCTTGCACCCCAAGCCCCCCGAATCCCCGCTCGCCTCTGGGGAAACCCCATGGGGGTCCCTGGGGACAGGAGTTGGGGGCGGTGGCACAGGAGGGGGTGTCCTTCCTCACCCACCACTGCGACCACCTCAATCTTTACAGTGGCCTTAACAAGAGGGGGGGGTCCCTACTTGGGGGGGTCCTACCCCATGCTCTGAGATGTGGGGGGACACATGTCTGGGGACACACACACACACACGCGTGCGTGCACCCCGATGTCTGAAACGTGGCCTTAGCCCTTGGCAAATAAAGGAGTTGTCCCCATGCACAGGGGTCCGGCCGGCTGACATCAGTGGGGGCCTCTGACCCATGGACATGCGGGCTGGGGGGGCTTGGGGGGCTGATGGGCCCCTCCGCACCCCACAGACACCTGGCTTTGGGGGGTGGGGGGGGTTTGGGGTGACGGGACCCTCCATGCCCCATGGACATGTGAGTCTGGGGGGCTTGGGGCGGGTTGATGGGACCCCTCTGCACCCCGCGGACATGTGACTTTGGGGGGTTTTGGGGTGATGGGACCCACCGCACCCCACGGAGACATGAATTTGGGGAGGTTTGGGGGAGGGGGGGGGTTGGGGTGAGAGGGCCCTCTGCACCCTGCGGACATGTGGGTTTGGAAGGATTTGGGGGGGTTTGGGGTGATGGGACCCTCCGTGCCCCATGGAAATGCAGGTTTGGGGGGATTTGAGGGGTTTTGGAGGGACGGGACCTTCTGCACCCCATGGCCATGCGGGTTTGGGGGGATTTCGGGAGGTTTGGGGGGGGGGATTGGGGTGACAGGACCCTCGGTGCCCCATGGCCATGCGGGTTTGGGGGGATTTCGGGAGGTTTGGGGGGGGGGATTGGGGTGACAGGACCCTCGGTGCCCCATGGCCATGCGGGTTTGGGGGGATTTGGGGGGGTTTTGGGGTGACGGGACCCCCCGCACGCCACGGACACGCGGGCTGGGGGTCCCCCCCGTGGGGTGCAGCGTCGCGGCCGGCAGGGGGCGCCCCGCCCCGGGACACGCGCCGGCTTGCGGGGGGGGGGCGCGGGGTCTAGGCGGGGGGCGCGCCCCGGCGATCCGCGGCCCGGCGATCGATTGCTCAGGCCTTCCGCCCCGCCCCGCCCCGCTCCCCTCCGGGCCCTACGGCGTTGGCGGTGACGTCACTCCCGCCGCTGCCTGGCGCGGGGCGGGGGCGCGCGCGCGCGCGGGGCGGCGGGGGGGGGGGCCGCGAGCGGCAGCGCGAGGCGGCGGCGGCGGCTCCGGGCGGCGGCGCGTGAGTGGGGCCGGGGGGGGGGGGGGGGCGGTGATGGGGCCTCCGGGGCCTCCGGTCTCCGCCGGGGGGGCCGGGCCGGGGCGGCTCGGGTCGGGTCGGGGCGGCGGCTCCGGCCGGGCCGCGGGGCGGGGGGGGGGGGCGGTTCCCGGTTCCCCCCCCCCCCCCCCTTCCGCGATCCTCCGGGCCTCCCCGTTATGGTGGGCCCGGGGCGGGCGGGGCAGGGCCCGGCGCGGTGGGAGGGAGGCCCGGAGGCGGGGGAAGGGGGGGGGTCGGGCTCCCCCCCGGAGCCCGTCGGGGCTCCCCCCCGGTGCTCCCCGGCCGGCGCCCCGAGCCGCGATCGCGGGGGGGGGACGGTGGGTGTGTGAGGTCGGTGCCCCCCAGACCCGCTGCCAGGCCCCGGGCCCGGTCGCCGTCCCCGCCGCGGCTGGGGTGCGGCCCCCTGGGCGGGCCCGGGTCTCTCCGGCCGGGGTGACCCCCACCGAGGGGGGGCGACGCGCTCTCCGGGAGCCCCCGGTGCGAGGTCCCGGCCGGGCTCCGGTGCCCAGCGACGCCCCCGGCCCCGTTTTTTTCTCCGTAGCTTAAAAATGTCAGGATTTTCTCACTTTCCAGCTCCTAAACTCACCTCGGGGCAGGGGGTGGGGAGCTGACGGGGCCTCCCGGGCCCGGCACCGCTCCCTCCCGGGGCCATCGGCGGTGTCCCGGGGGAGGAGACGCCGCCGGCCCTGACCGGGGCCTCACCCCGAGCCCTCCCACGCCGCGGCTGCCGCCCGCCCCGTTACCGACCCGTTACCGCCCGCGGCGCCGCCGGCCCCAAAACCGCCCCCCCCGGCCCCGACGCAGCGGGAACCGGGCCCACGCTGCCGCCGGGGCCTTGCGAAACCGGCCCCGGCCGTTCCTTTCTCCCCGCCCTGCAGCGAAGCTGCCTCCTCCCCGGCATCAACCCCGGCCCGGCGGTGGCGGGGACACCCCCCTCCCGGGGGGACGGGGACACCCCTCGAGGGACAGGAACCTCCTCCCCGGGGGGACGGGGACACCCCTTGAGGGACGGGAACCCCCCCTGGGGGACAGCGATACCTCCCCTGCCCCCCGTCCCAGCCCCACGGAGGGGGGTCCCGGGGGGGGGGGACGTGGGGACACCGGCCGGTGCCAGCGTGGACGCGCTGGGATGCCCCGGCCCCGCGGTGACGGTGACACGGTGGCCGTGGGGCCCAGCGGGAGCCTTTTTTGAGCCACAAAAGTCCTCTTTGTGCCGCCGGCAAATCCCTAATCCCGCGGCGGGGGGCCGGCGGAGGGGGGGGGGCCGTGCCTCAGTTTCCCCCTACCCCACCCCGCGGCGCTGGGCCACGTGCCCGGCGTCACCCCCGCGATGCCACACGGAGGGGACCGTGGCGGGGGGGGGGGGGGGGGGGGGGGGGTGTCCCCGTGCGGTGCCGTGGGGGAAGTCCCGGAGGCCAGGACGGTGCCGGGGCTCGATCCCGGTTAATCATCACCCGCTGACCTCTCGCCCCGGGGAACAAAGTCCCTCCGTGCCGCAGCCCGGCACCGGGCGGCACCGGGGGCGTTTCAGCAGCCCGCAGACCCCCCGCTCCCCACCCCCCATCCCGGCACGGGGGGCATTTCACCGGCCCCCCACCCCCCCCCGACCCCGGCGTGGGGCTGGGCCGGGGGCTCGCGGGGAGCCCAGGTGGGGTCTGGGGGCTCCGGCTCCAGCCGGGGCTCTGCGGACGGAGCCGGCGGCACGAAGCGGGGAGCGGGGTACGACCGGCTGCCCCCGTGGGGGTGCGGGCCCCCCCTCACCGCCCCCCTTTCCCCCCCCCCCCCCAGCATGTTCCAGACCCTGTACAGCTATTTTTGGTGGGAACGGCTCTGGCTGCCGGTGAACCTCACCTGGGCCGACCTGGAGGACCGGGATGGGCGAGTCTACGCCAAAGCCGCCGACCTCTACATCACCCTGCCCTTGGCCTTCCTCTTCCTCGTCGTCCGGCACCTCTTTGAGACGTGAGTCCCTTCCCCGGGCGGGGGGGGGACACACACACCCCCCCCTTTCCCCCCCGCGCCCCCCAGCCCTGATGCAGCCCCTCCCCATGCGCGTGGGGACACGCTGCCGTGCCCCCTGGATGCGTCACCGTGTCCTCAGCCCGCTTGGGGGTGGCGGCTGCACCCCAGGGGTCCTGTCCCTGTCCCTGCGTGTGTGTGTCCGTCCCCCCCCCACCCACCCCCCCAGACCTCGCTGGGTGCCGGGGACCTGCCCCACACAAGCCCGGCTTTGTGCATCCTCGGCCGCCCTTATCGCGGCACCGTCGGCGTTTAAGGAGCGATTTGTTGGGCAAACAATGGCGGGCCCAGGCCAGGAACAGACGGGGCTTTGTTGGGAGGGCGGGAGGAGCCGGGGGGGGGACACCCTTCGCCAGGGTGGGGGCGGCCCCGCTGCTCCCTTGCAGGCCGGTCCCCCCACCCTGGGGTGACAGAGGGACCTGGGGGGGTTCCCCTCTGGTAAAACCCACCTTGGAGAAGCAGCAGCGGGATGGGGAAACTGAGGCACCGAGCGGCTGGGGGGTCCCTGGGTGGCTTTGAGGGGGTGACGCCAGCCGGGTGACACAGAAATGGGGACGTTTTGTGTCCCCTTACTCCTTCCCCAGGTACGTGGCCACCCCACTGGCCGGGCTACTGAACGTCAAGGAGAAGATCAGGTTAAAAGCCACCCCCAACGCCGTGCTGGAGAAGTTTTATGCCGCCACCACCAAACACCCCAAGCAGGTGAGGGGACAGGGAGGAGGGGGGTTGTCCCCAAAAGGGGCTCACCGTGGCCCCGCGGCGGTGACGTCCCTGCCGTCCCCAGGCCGACGTGGAGATGCTCTCCAAGAAGAGCGGCTGCACGGTGCGGCAGGTGGAGCGCTGGTTTCGCCGCCGCCGCAACCAGGACCGGCCCAGCCTGCTCAAGAAGTTCCGGGAGGCCAGGTGAGACCCCGCGCCCGGCGTCACCGTCACCCTGCGACGGTTGGGACTGGAGGCGGGGGGGGGACGACACCCCCGCTCGGCTGGGAACCGCCCCGGGAAGGGGGGAAATATGGGGCTGGTGGGTCCGTCCTTCTCCCTCCCTCGCCCCGGTGCCCCTCTGAGGACCGTCTGCTTCCTTTTTCCAGTTGGCGATTCACGTTTTACCTTATTGCTTTCATTGCTGGCATGGCTGTCATAGTGGATGTAAGTGGCGGCCCCCCCCTTGTGCGCCCCTATCCCCCCCCCACGCCGCCCCCCAGGCCCCCTTTAACGCTTCTCTGTCTCTCTCCCCTCCCGCGTCCCGCAGAAACCCTGGTTCTACGACCTCCGGGAGGTGTGGAACGGGTACCCCATCCAGGTGAGCGCCCGTCCCATCGCCCTCCCGCCGCCCGTCCTGCTCCCCCCCGGGACCAATTGCGCTGCTGTGGTGGTGGGGGGCAGGGGAACCGGAGCCCCCGGGGGGGGGGCGGGAGGGTCTCTCCGGGGGGGGGCGCACGGCGTCTCTGGCAGCCGCGCGGGCCGGAGTGATGCACGGGGAAGGGGGCTGCGCGCCGTGGGGGGCGGAAGGGTCCCCAGGATACCCGTGGGTCTGGCTGGTGGCCACGCAAGGGGATGGACCCCCCCCCGCAATGGGGCACGTGGAGGATCTGCGCCCCCCAGCCCGTCTCTTGGCTTTCAGAGCATGCTGCCCTCCCAGTACTGGTACTACATGATCGAACTCTCCTTCTACTGGTCCCTGCTCTTCAGCATCGCCTCCGACGTCAAGCGCAAGGTGGGCTGCGGCGCCGGGGGGGGGGGGCTCTCTGGGGACGGGGAGGGGGGGGCAGACACAGGGACGTCCTGGCAGGGTTTTCTTCGCCCTCGAGGCGTGGGCGTTAGGGACCCGCGGGCTGCGAGGGGCTGGGGGCCGAGATCCCGGAGAGACGAGAGGGACGTCGGGGTGCTGGGGGCGGGAGCCGGGCTGCGGTAACCACCCCCCCCCACCCCCCCCCCGCCCCGCTCCCCCTCCGCAGGACTTCAAAGAGCAAATCATCCACCACGTCGCCACCATCATCCTCATCAGCTTCTCCTGGTTCGCCAACTACGTCCGCGTGGGGACGCTCATCATGGCCCTGCACGACTCCTCGGACTATCTGCTGGAGGTATTGTCCCCCTCCGCGCCCCCACGGCCGTGCCTGTGTCCCGCCTGCCCTCCCCGACTCACCCCCCCCGCCTCCCCCCCCCCCGCAGTCTGCCAAGATGTTCAACTACGCCGGCTGGAGAAACACCTGCAATAACATCTTCATCGTCTTCGCCGCCGTCTTCATCGTCACCCGCCTGGTCATCCTGCCTTTCTGGTGAGCGCTGGTGGCTGGCGAAAGGGTGGGGAAACTGAGGCGCGGGGTGGGGAGACCCACCGGGACGGGGTGTGGGGGGGCGCGATGGCGGTCCCTGCCCCTAAGGGGACTGCTTCTCCCGGCAGGATCATGCACTGCACGGTGGTTTATCCGCTGGAGCTCTACCCTGCCTTCTTCGGCTACTACTTCTTCAACTTCATGATGGCGGTGCTGCAGTCGCTGCACATCTTCTGGGCCTACCTCATCATCCGCATGGCCCAGAAGTTCATAACTGGAAAGGCAAGACGGAGGGGGGGGGGCCTGGGGGCGGCGCGGGGTGGATCTGCCTCAGCAGCAGTGGAGGTGGTGGGGGGGGGATGGGGTTTGCGATGGAGACCCCCAAACCCTGCGGCCGGATGGCACGTGGCTTCCCGAGTCCTGCGGAGCCCCTGGTGGGGAGGAAACGCGGTGGTTGTGATGGGGGAAACTGAGGCACGGCGGGAAAATGGGGGGGGTCACTGACCAGCCCCCCCCCGCCCCGCCTTCTCTCCCCCCCACAGGTGGTGGAGGACGAGAGGAGCGACCGCGAAGAGACGGACAACTCGGAGGAGGAGGAGGAGGCGGCGGCGGCGAAGAACGGGCCCCTCTCCAACGGCCACCCCGTCCTCAACAACAACCACCGCAAAACCGACTGAGCGCCCTCGCCCCGTCTCTGCGCCCGCGGGGGCGGCCGGGGGCCCCGCCGGAGGCCAAAAACCCGTGAGATGTCAAATCCCACCGATGCCACCCTCGCCAAGGTCCCCGTGTCCCCCCTCCATCTTCTCCCCTCCCTGCTCCGACGGAGCAAACCGGGACTCCCCGGAGAGCCCCTCTCGGCCCCCAGCCCCCTCCGGAGTGGGGCCGCGGCTCCGGGGGTGGCAGCGGTCGCTGCTTCTCCACCTCACGCTCACCGTTGGTGCCCTTTTTCTGCCTTTCACCTGCTGCCTTAATCCACTGCCGTGCCCCGGGACGGGCAGAGCGAGGAGGGCTCCCGCCGGCGTCCCCCCCGAACCCCCCGGCCCCTCGCCGGGCTCCAGCCCCACCGTTACTCCCCCCGTTTCCCGGGGCGGGGAGCGCGTCCTCAGCAGCTGCCTCTTCAAATCCTGGGAAAAAGCCCCTTTCCCGGCCCGAGCCCTGCTCCGGCTCCGCCGCTCTGGGAGGGATGGGGAGGGGGGAACGGGTCGTGTTCCGGGGGTTTCGGTGACGGCGTGACACTATGGAAGTTCTTGGTGGGGGGGCGGGAGAAGGAAACCGCGGGGTTTAGTCACTACGAGCGTCTCACGGAGGAATTTAATCCCCTCGTTTTTCTTCTGTAAATGGGTTTTGAGTCTTTCCCTCTCCGAGGCCTTTCCCGGTCCCTTCCCCCGGCTGTAACAGGACAAATTTGCAACTGATTTTTTTTTTTCTTTTTTTTTTTTTTCTCCTCTTTCTATTTATTTGGAAGACGGAAGGAGCCGGGCTTTGGCTCTGCCTCCCGCATCCACCCGGGATGCTGCGAGACCTCCCAGCGCGGAGGGGTTGGGGGGGCAGGGGAGGGGGGGGGGGCCGGGGGGGGGTGGGAGGGGGAAAAGGACCATTAACCAACGTCAGACCAAAACGTGTTTTGTTGTTTTTGTTTTTTAAAAAAAATAAAAGGTTAAATATATTAAAAGTTAAAAACTAATAAACTTCAGTAAAAAAAAAAAAAAAATAAAGGGTTTGGGCATCTTCTGTGGCCCTGGGGGGGGGGGGTTTGGGGGTGATCGCTTTGGCACGGCTGCCTTTAGCTTTTGTTTAGGTGAGGCTAAAAGTGGGCAGATTGGAGTATTTTTGGTGGTTTTGTATTTTTTTTTTGTTTCCCCCCCCCCCTCCCCCCTCCCGGAAAGCTCTGCGCGTCTTCAGAACCGGGCCGGAGCGGGGGCTTCGGCCGCTGGAGGAGCCCTGGGCCCCCGCTGCCGGAGGAGAAGCGGCCGCTCCGTCGGGATGACAAAGCTGCCGTTGAGGTGGACGCTGGGGACGGAGCCGCGGCTCGCGGAGGCCCCTAGAAAGGTGTTTTGGGTTTTTTTTATATATTTCTAAAAGGTTATTTAGCAGGGAAAAAAAAAAGCCTCCCCTTGTGCCGGGCTGCAGGAGCCGGGCGCTGGTGGCCTTTGGGGGCCCGAGGGACCTGGGGGGGTGGGGGGGGTGCGGCTGGAACCGGCTCCAGCTCTTCCCCCCCACCCCCGACGAGGTTTTGCCTGTCGGGCGATTTGATTCCAATTTGTAAAAATAGTAAAAAAAAATAAAAAAAATCTACCTCTTTTAGCCCCCTCCGCCCCCGGCGGTGGTTGGCGGTGGTTTAGAGACCGAGCCCTGTCACCCCCCCCTCCAAAAAAAAAAAAAAAAAAGAAAGAAAAGCCAAACCCCAGCACTTGACATTGTGAATTGCTGCTGGGGGGGGGGGGGGGGAGCGAGTTTTCCTTGTGGAGCCGCTGGGCTGGGGCCGTGTCCACCCCCCCCCCCGGCCGCCTGCGCCAGCGCGGCCCTTCCCTGCCCCCGGCCGCAGGTGCCCGAAACCAGTTTGGGTCGATGGAGTCAAGTTCAAGTCTGGCGCAGCCGCAGCTCCGGCGCAGGAATTTAAGCCAAATTCCGTATTTTGAGCCCCCCCCCGCTCCCCGGTTACATCCCGGGTCGGGGCGTGGGGTGGGAGAAGGCAGCCGGCGTCAAACCTGCTCCCGAGGAAGGAAAGTTTGAACCAGCTTCTCTTTGGCTTTAACAAGTGGTGGATTTAATGAGTATTTGTTTTGTTGGAAGGAGGAAAAGGTGAAAATGCCCGGGGGGGGCGCGTTGCCCTCCCCGTGCCCGGGCGCATCTGAACCCGCCGGGGCCCAGCCGCCTCCGTTAGTTTTCCTGCAAGGCCCGTGGAAAGGGGGATGAAGGAAGTGGGAAAATCCTGCTCTTTGCTGTGTCTAAAGTAGGGGGCAATTTTTTTTTCTCTCTTTTTTTTTTTTTTAATAGAAAAACATACTTTATTGCTTTTTAACATTGAAAAGATTCTTTACAACGTATCACAGTCGAAGACAGATTTTTTTTTTTTTTTTCTCTTCATTTAAATCCACATCACCACTTATTAAATCCAGCTTGGTCCGCTCTTACTGGGCTTATCTCCCCCGTCCTCGCTCCCTCCCAGAGCCGCAGGGACAGCACGGGCTCAGTCCCACCCCTGGAGTCCCGGGAAAGCGTTTCCTGCTGGAAAAACGGGCAGCGACAGGCGCCGGAGCTGCAGCTGCCCGGGGCTTTGTGTCTTCGAGGTGGTGGGGAGCTGGAGGAGAGCAGGAACGGCCGCTTGGCAGCGGCTCGGGCAGGTAAGGGCTTGGCTCGTGGCCTTTCTGGCGATGCCGAGGGACAGACTGTCCTCTCGCAGGGTGACTGTTGCCCCTGGGCTGCGGGAGAAGCCAAGCTCGCAGCACGAAGGTTGGCGTCACGCCCCCCCTGCCCCGCTGCAGCTGTCACCACGTGCCAGGTGACGTTTCCGGGCCGTGTCCATCTGTAATTTTTCAAGTGAAGGGGAGAAGTGGAAGCCCCTGGACTCGGCTTCGTAACAGTCGCTATTGAACAACCGCCTCTTCAGGAGAAACTTCACCCTCGCAAAGGGGAAGTCGGCACCGAGCCTGCGGTTAAGAGGGAGCCAGGGTGGGCTCAGAGCAGCCGCCCCCGGCACTCGATGGCCCCGCAGCAGCACAGCAGCTCTTTGCCTTCCACGCTGCCCACTTCGTAGTTGTAATCCCAGGTCAGCTCTGTGCCGGCTCGTATCCTCCTGGGAAGTGAAAACAGAAAGAGGCACAGGTTGGGAGAAGAGGCCACGCCGAGGAGGAGGAGGGGCTGGAGCTCCTGTTAGCAGAGAGCAACGCTTCCATCCCACCTCTCTGGCCAGGGCGGCGCAGTCCAGCCTCCCCCGGGGCAAGGGTGAAGCAGCCGGCGCGGCCGCAGCGAGCAAAGGGACAAAGTTCCCCGGTTAATCACTCCCGTGGGGCTTCACAGAGGAGACGCCGCGCTGGCGGCGCCAAAGAGGGACGTGGTAGGGATTCACCACCGTCCGGCGCTGCCCGGAGGTTTGGGACTCAAACACGCTGGGGCAGGCGGCTGCCCCGTGCTCAACTCCCCCTTTGCATCCCTAAAACTGACGCAAATCGCACCAGAATCTCCACGGCAGGGAGCGATGTTCTCACCCAACGCATCTCCAAGCTTCTCCCCGCTCCGGGAGCCGCACTGGGGTTACCAGGAGGAGGGAAAGACCCAGCCCGCACCAAAGAGCTGGGTCCAACCCAGCCCTGTGAACCGGCAGCCCCTTCCCCCAGCGCGCCGCCACTCACTTGCTGGCGAAGAAGGCGACCCAGGGGAAGCGGAGGTCGTGCGTGTCCACAAAAACATTCTGCACGAAGAGGTTAGGGCTGCAGCTATGCTGGAAAGGGAGCGGAGACAAAACGCAGTGAGCGAGTTCCTGCGGCGGGAGGGACGCGAAGCAGCCAGCAGCAAACACCAGCCTTTATAAACAAGCAGCATTCCCGATGCGTCCAGCGCGCGCCTGCTGAGACGGGACACGCTCCCTCCCCTGCCCGCACGACACGGGATGAGTCATAAGACCCGCGCTCGCAAAGGTAACGGGCCCTGGAAGGAGTGACTGAGCCGTCCTGCTTACCACGCGTCACGGGGCCGGAGCGGCTGCCCTGTTTCACTCAGGGCGGGGAAAACATCCTCCTAGTCCTGCTCTTTTTCCACTTTTTTTTTTACTGTTATTTATCTAGTCTTGGGGAGAACAGGCCCGTTGAACGGACAGGTCACCCCAAATACGTCCCCTTCCCTTCCTCCCCCCGCCAAGGGCAGTGACTCACGTTGAGGTACCGGCCCAGGTTCCCTTCCAGCTTGGCATCGATGATATAACAGGACTCCTCCCCGTCGTAGAACTGGCGGGTGGTTCTGCGGACGGGCACGCTCTCGCCTTTCTCGGCCGCTGCCATGTTGGTTGACTTGATGGCGATCCCGTGAGTCGATTTGAGGGCGAAGCCGCGGGTGGATTTCACCGCCACCTGCCTCTTCACAGGACCTGCCGCAAGAGAGGAGCAAAGACGGCCGCGGTCGCTCTCCAGGCACCCCGCGGCGGTGCTGCTGGCCCAAGACGCTCTCCTCTTTCACACGGAACTAACGAACCCCTTGGGACGCAGCTCGGCTCTAAAATACCACCCTGGGATGGCTCCCGGGAATCTCCCAGCTCTCCGCTCAACCCAGCGGAGCCTGGAGACCCGCCATAAGAAGCCCCCATTGTTGCTTTTTCTCAGCTACCCACAAATATCTAGTCTCCAGGACCGGGTTTTGCAGTTACGTCTCAAAGAGCACGTGGGGAAGCTTCAGCCCTCGGCCGTTACACAGAGCTCTGGGGTGCCTGGAGCAGGACGGGCCACGCTCGCAGCCGCTACATCCTCATCAGCCCTTCCTGGTGGTTTCTGGCCAGAATTTCTCGCTGCACCTCTGGACGTTCCACACTCGGCCCTTGTTCCTCCCCCGGCAGCTGTCCTCACCTGACCCAGACGAGGGGTTTTTCTTGTCGTCCCCTTCCTCCTCCTCGGAGCCCGAGGAAATGGTCTGGATGTCGTCGCTGTCGTTGGCGGTGCCCTGGGCCTGCCCCGCCGCCGCCTGCCCGTTCTCCCCCTCGCTGTCCGTGCTGCTGGAGAGGGTCAGCACGTCCTGCGGAGAGGCATTACCAGCTCCCGAGCGCCGCTGGGGGCAGGGAGAGCATCGCTCCATCGCCTCCCAAGCGACGGTCAGGGCTCCCTTCTTCCCCCAGCAGCATTTGCTCTCTTTTAGCAGAGGATCTGGGTGCTCTAGGAAGCCGTTTCGAAGGGGATCGCACACGCGGACACTGCGATGGGAGCTGGAATGGGACAGAAGCCCCATCTCCCAGGGCAGTGTTTGAGACAGCAGTGGGGTCTCAGGGAGCCCGTTAAGGCCTGCAGCACCCAGGCTGCCAGCGATCCATGAGCCTGCACCATGAGGTGCTCTGGGCTTTGCAAGGAAGGGAGAAGACCCCAAAAAGCAAAGACTGGCCCCCAGGATGGCTTCCTAGACCCGGCTCTGCCGAGCAATGGGTCCCTGGTGTGCTGGGTTTGCCAACCAAGGTGCTGCATCCCATAATAACCCATGGCCCAACACCATGTTGTCCTCATTTTTTTTTGGGCTTTCAGGACCTGGCAAGACCCCCACCGGGCGAAGAAAATCAACCCCCTGCCAGGAAATCACGACGATGAACCACAAGCCCTGCGCTGCTGCTCAACTGGGAAGGGAAGTGGGATAGAGACAACCCAAAGGAAGGTTCAAGGCCTTCATCAAACCAGCCCCGGGCTGGGGCAGAGCCAGCCCCCCCTCCCCCTTCCAGCCCAGGTCTGAAGCCCGAAGGATCAGCGCTTACGTCCGTGGTGGGCTGCGGGGCGAGAGAATGCCGTCTGCTCTGGAGCAGGGCCGTCTTGCTCGTCGGCCTGCGGATCCCTTCCAGCTTGGGAGGGCTGGGGTTGTAGCCGTACATCCTTCCCACGTCGCTCAGCCTGCGGGGTGAGGACAAGAGCGGGTCACGCTGGCATCGCCGGGAGCCCACCCGCGGGCCAGGCAGAGAGACGGGAGCTGAGGAAAGCTGGGAGCTGGACAAGGCTGCTGTCTCCAAACCCTCCCGACCTCTCCGCTTACTCTGTCGGCGGCATTTGAAGGGACAGAGCGCACCCTCGGCAAGTTCGCCGATGACACAGAGCTGGGGGGCGGTGGCTGACACAGCAGAAGGCCGTGCCACCATCCAGAGAGACCGGGACAGGCTGGAGAGTTGGGTGGAAAGAAACCTTATGAAATTCAACCAGGGCAAGTGCAGGGTGCTGCACCTGGGGAGGGATAACGCCCCGCACCAGGACAGGCTGGGGGTGACCTGCTGGAGAGCAGCTCTGCGGAAAGAGACCTGGGAGTCCTGGGGGACAATGGGATGGCCACGAGCCAGCGATGGGCCCTTGTGGCCAAGAAGGCCAGGGGCATCCTGGGGGGCATCAAGAAGAGCGTGGCCAGCAGGTGGAGGGAGGTCATCCTCCCCCTCTGCTCTGCCCTGGGGAGGCCGCGTCTGGAGCACTGTGTCCAGCTCCCCGGTTCAAGAAGGACAGGGAAGTGCTGGAGGGGGGACAGCAAAGGGCTACCAAGATGGTGAGGGGTCTGGGACACCTCTCTGATGAGGAAAGGCTGAGGGACTTGGGGCTCTTCAGTCTGGAAAAAAGACGACTGAGCGGGGGACCTTATCAATGCTTATAAATACTTCAAGGGGGGGTGGCAGGAGGATGGGGCCGGGCTCTTCTCAGTGGTGCCCAGCGACTTGACCATGGGAAGTTCCATCTCAACACGAGGAGGAGCTTCTTGACTTTGAGGGTGGCAGAGCCCTGGCCCAGGCTGCCCAGAGAGGTGGTGGGGTCTCCGGAGACATCCCAAACCCACCTAGACGTGTTCCTGTGCCCCCTGCTCTGGGTGACCCTGCTGTGGCAGGGGCTGGGTGATCTCCAGAGGTCCCTTCCAACCCCTGCCAGTCTGGGATTCGGTGATTAATAGAGTTCAGGGGCAGCCCTAGAGTTGCAGCAATTCACTCACTTGGAAATAAAAGGCAGGAAAATACAATTTAAGGAACCTTACCCGGGAATTTTGGTTGGATCTTCAGGTTCCTGCAGAGGGGAGAAGTACAGAAGGTTAAAATCTCTCCCTTTTGGAGCACCCTTCAGCCCTTGCAGAAATGGTCCCCGAACACCACCCTGGGTGTGAGAAGCCAGGTGTCCCCCACCGCTCAGTGCGACACCCAGTCCAGGGGGTGCTCCAGAAGGGCCAAGTTCTGACCACAGGTCTCCCCCGGCTCCACATCCCGCACAGTGGGTCTCCACTTCCCCCAGGAAGGGGAAAGACACCTCCCTGCCCCACCACAGCGGGCAAGGGCCAAGTAAGCGGGGCAAGGGGACACCAAGGGGCACCACCTAGTGCTGCTGTACGGGTGGAGAAGCCATTTGGGCAAGAGCACAGCCGAGGCACATCTCTGCGCCTCCATTTCCTCATCCCTGCCCCCAAGGCAGGGGACAATGCTCATCTCCCAGTCCCACAGCCCTCCCTTACATCTTTCTTCACTGCCTTTGACTCTCCGTCCACGTTGTCCAGGGCCGAAGCGGAGGGTTTCTCTCTCTCACCAGGGAGGTCCATTTTGCTGGCCTTGGCTTCGCTGCCTTCGCTCATCTTGAAAGAGGAGGCGCTGTCATTGTCCTGGAAGCCGTCAGACATGCTGTTGGAGCTCAGCCACGAGGCCACTTTGTTCTTGGAGGTCTCTTCCGACACCGGCAGCTTACAGGAGGCAGCCACCGCCGTCTCGTCGTGGCTGATTTGCCGGGTGAGCCCCGAGTCCTTGGAGGCTGTCTCCGACAGCCCGTTCTCCTTCTGGCCCCGGGTCTGCCGTCGTGTGGCATAGCTGCGCCATACCGAGCTGGTGCTGAAGTCCTCGTCCTTGCAGAAGTTGTCGTCAGAGCTGTCCTCGTTGGACTCCTCCTGCTCCTCAGTGCCTGTGTTCTCCTCCTCTTCGTCCTTGAGGTCCACCCCGCTGCTGTCCGAAGAGCATTTTGCGTCGCTCTCGTAGCCCTCCTTGAAGTTCTCCACGCTCTCGATGTGATCCAGGTTCGCAAAATATTCATCACCCATCTCTAACCCCTCTTTGTCGGCGAAGTCATCTGTGAGGATTTTCCCTGGGGGTGGGGAATAGAAAACCAAGTGTGAGTTTTCCTGGGATGACATTCCTACCCCATAAATTTTATCCTCCCCAAAGGCTCTCTGGGAGCAAACAGGACTGACACCGCTTTATTCCAAAGCTGGGCTGGAAATACTCGAGGTAATAAAAACCTGAAGCGTGGTGGCTGGTTTAAAGTGGGCCCTTGCTAACACCCAGGCTTCCACCAAGGGAATCTCTAACCAGGAACTCAAACGGGGCGACTGCTGCTCCTCTGAAGGGCTGGAGGCGAGGGTGTGGCGCAGAGGCAACATTAAGGGCAAGAAACCAGAGCACGAGAACTCAGGCGATGCCCGCAGTTAGTTTCACTTCAGAGTCAACGCCAACCACGCTGCGCAACTTCTGCATTTGGTTGCTTTGTGCCCGTGTCCCGGCGACTGGTTCGACGTAAACAGGAAGCAGGTAGGTGTCGATTCACCCTCAGCGGGCAGAAACGGCGCTGGGGATCCCAGCCCTTCTCTTGACGCTGGCACTGCAGCCACACTGGGCTCTCGGTTCCGAGTTGGGCAAGGGAGGGGCATCGATCGGGAAATCAAAGTGCTGCGAGTTCATCATCTAAGTTCTCGCTTTCCTGTCCCCTTAACGAGGGCGGGAAGAGCTTCACACCCGTTCTGCTGGGTTTTGCATTTCGCCATAAACAAAGCCTAGATTTCAGGCCTGCCACAACCAGATCTTTTCAAACACAAATCCCCCTCCCCCTCCTTTACCCAAACCAAAGCAGATTCCTATCTGAATACGTGTGACCGCTGGGAAAAGCACTGGCTCAACAGAGGCTTTTCACTCACAGCACCTGAGAAGAGGCTTCTACCTGCTCGTTCCGCGGGGCGAGATCCTACCTGCGTAGATGCAGACGAAAGAGCCTTTAGCAATATCATCAAGGCAGCGAATGCCCCAGCCCTTGTTCTGCGTCTTGAATAACTGCAGTCGGACTTGGAGCCCGTGTTGGACCAAGCGATTGGTGCACATGTTAATGTTGCACTTGCACCTCTTGTTGCACTCGTAAACTCTGAAAGAAAGGAGAACGGTGACATCTTCCCGGAGAAAGCCGCATCCCAAGGCTTGGTGTGGTACCAGTCATGGTGCAAAAGGGACCTGCAGCAGCGGCTTAAAGCTCAGCCGAGCAGGAGGAGTGTGGTTGCCAGGTTCTACGGTAACGCACAGCGATCCCGGGCCACGCATTAGCCGATGAACCAAGAACAGAGGTGGGTTTTCAGCACTTAGCTGTGGGAAATACCGCCTCTCCGAGAGCACCGGAGGCCGAGTTTCTGGGGCTGGTATTTGTGAGGGAAGGAGAAGAGGCAGCTCAGCTCTACTCACCCTGTCGGGAGGCATTCTTCCAGCCTTTTGTGCTGGTATCCCGAATTGGGGTTGATCTGTCCACCTGGGGTGCAGCCAGTCGCTTGGACTGTCAGCTGGTGACAGGCACATTTCGATCTAGAGACACACAGAGAAAAACCCACCCGTGCCCCAGAGGATAGTTTTACCCACCGGTTTCGCAGCAAGAAAAAGAAATCGCATCTTTCTGCATGAATATAGGCAGAGACGGGCACACGGGGCTTGACCTGGAGTCAAATGTGTGACCCAGCAGAGCTGCGCAGGCTCAAAGCCCGGAGCAGGGCCGCCTTGGGCTGTTTTTTCAGGGCCGGCAGCGCCGTCCAGGTGCTGTCCCCCACCCTCCAGGCCCAGCGACACACGAGGAGTCACCTACTTGTCTCTGCAGCCGTCTTTGCAGTCGCAGCCCACGAGGAACTCCCAGCTGGTGTTGATGTAAACCCCTTTGCCGGGGATGCGTTCTTTGCTGTAGGCCACCTGCGGAGGCGGGGTGTTATCGATCTCGTTGACACAGGACAGCGGCACGTCCTCCCTGCCTTTGGTAATGTCTGCGATGTAGTAGTAGGGTTTGTAGGGCTGGAACTTGCGATCCACCAGCACATAGGGGTCCAGGCAGAACATCTCCAGGAAAAGGAAGTCGCAGTCTGTCTCAAAAAGGTAGCGCTCGATCTCCTGCATGGTTCGCAGGCAGAGCCCGCACGGCGTCTTGTAGAGGACATGGAAGCCCATCTTGCGGTTGACCCGTCGGCGGGCTGTCATCCGTCGGAAGTCGTAGAGCAGCGGGATGAGCAGGGGGTTCTTGCTGCGGTACTGATCGCTGCGGATGGGACGGACGCGGGACAGGCAGGTGTAGCTGCAGACGTGCGGCAGGTAGAAGAGTTTCTCCAGCGGGGCTCGGTACGGGGGCTCGTTGGGCACGCGGTCCATCATGCCGTGGAAGGCCTGTGCCGTGCCACCGCCCGCCTGGCTGCTGGAGAGCCTGTTACAGGGACAGGGATACACTGAGCAACCGCGGCTTAAGGAAGAGCGATGCTTTCTCCTCAAACTGCAAAAGGATTTCAGGCACTTAATTCCTATCAAAGCAGCTGGTGGTTACACACTGGGACACCCCGTTGGATTTGCTGCTTAGTCCAATTAGAAACAAGCCCCAGCGTCCCCTGGGAGTGCGGCTGGGCAGGCCCCAAAGGGCGCGTTACCAGCAGCAGAGAACGCAAGAAAACCCCCTAAATCGGACCTAGGGAAGCAGAAACGAGCACAAGCTGGTTGTGGTCTCAGAACCGGGATCAACAGCTTCTGTGCTGTGGATTGACTGCCACAAAGCCACCCCCGTGGAAAAGCCACCTGCAGATTTACACGAAGAGCAGCTCCCCCCTGAGCCCCAGGAAGCTCATAGAAACAGGAGTCCTCTACAAACAAGCAGGGTCAGAGGCTTTGGCCAGGGTCCCACTGGGGTAAGCTCTGGTCAGAAGTGATAAGAGACCCTCCAAGCTGAAGCCAACCACAAAACGTAACGAACAGTTGTGTGGGCAGGAGAACAAGGTAAGTGGAAGACAAATGCTCAGGACCAGACAAGCTGACACATAAAGGTGTCAGTCCATGACAAAATAAACCTGCGCTAAAACCAAACGAGCATCCCAAACTCTCCCAGGGACGCAGGGATTTGTATTAAGCGCAAACGCGCTTTGCTCACCGATGCTGCGGAGCTGCACCGGTCCTTCCCGCTGGAGGTGTATCACTGAGGACAGGCGAAGAAGGCGACGACTGCCCGGAGCCCACGGAGCCAGGACGGAAGGAAGTGCTTTTCTTGGCCACTTGCTTTCTCGACTGGGCCAGCTGACTGTCGGAGCATCTGCACGAGGGAGGAAGGGAGGCAATTTGCAAGAGGCACACGCTCGCGCAACTGGTAGGAGTCAAAATAACACTCCACCATGGCAGTCAGCAGCAGTGCCCCACCCAAGTAAAACCGAGCAGATTTTTCCCAACGAGTGTGAAAATCAGCCCATTTCTGACTACTTGTGCTACAGCGTTCCCGCAACAACCCCAACCAAGTGCCCAGAACTCAGCTACGTTTAAAAGTGACTTCTGAGATACTGCTATTTATTTGGAGTTGAGACATGAGGGTGAGAGGGAGCGTAACGAGGATGCCCAAGGCCTTCGTTTCAGGAAGCCGGACAAACCAGTACGTGAAGAAACCCCTGCAATAGCAGAAATGAGTTTAGAGAGGCTCAGTCAGTGCTACAGTACTGAGCAGTGGGAGGAACAAGAAGTACAGAGGACTCTTTTGTCCGCACCGAGTAACAAGATAAGATTGTAGAGGGGAAGGTAATAACACCGCTGACAAAAGGGCTACGAGGGGCTCCCGAACACCTCTGCAGCCCGACGACCACCACCGGGAAGGTGGGAGGCACCTGGAAGACACTAACCCTCATGCTCTGAGCAAACAGCAGCAGAGGTTTTCAATCCACTTACAGCGATTAAGCAGAAAAACACCCCAAATCAGCCCCCGGTTTTCCCACAAGTGGAAGAACATAGTTATGCTATCAGGGCAGCCAGTGAGAGCAGGAGGGGGCGACCGTTTCTGCAAACATCTGCCTTAAAAGCAAGGTGTTAACGCACGTTTCAAAATTTGAGAGCAAGAGCAAAAAGCTTCTATCAACGGGCTTTAGCCAAAAATGGCTGACAGCAGCTCCCTGGCGCCATAGAATTTGAAAGCCAGACTAGAGAGGGAAGAGAACCAGGCCTTCCTCAGACTAAACAAAACACCAGAGCGAAGAAACCATTCTCCCAGTTTTAATGATCTAAAACCAATGTGTTTTTAACCCATTAGCATCCCTCAGGACAGCGGGGACATGGATATAGTATGTTGCCTTCAATCAGTGTTAAAAAAGAATTGTCTTTGTGCAGTTCATGATTTAACAGCCGGGCAGGGAAAGGTCTGTAGTGTCTGCTTGTATCAGATCAGAAAACAAGATCCTAAAGTCAAAGACTTTGTGGGGAGAGGGGGGAAAAAAAAAAAAAAAAAAAGAAAAAAGTGTTTCTTGTAACCACTGCAAGGACTGTGAAATGGCAAAGGAGAGATTTGTCAGCCGACAAGGCTCAGGCTGGCTGATCGCCGCAGTCCAACTTCATCATCTTCATTGCACGTCCTTCCTACAGCCCTGACGGCTCGGGGTGCCCTCGCGTTAGCGCAACAGCCCAGCTCTTCCTCTGTTCGCAACTGGGGTCCCAGACTGACGGCGGAGGAGCCAGTGGTGCACTTCTCACGCCGGAGCAGACCTCCTTCAGCATCGGCCTCTCTTCTTGGTCACGTAAGAGATGAGGAACAAGGCTATTATGGCTTCGATTCTCAAGTCTTGGTCAAAATGGCACAGGAGGGGCATTTCCAAGTTAGCCCCTGACATCCAGGGGCAGAAGGGGCCGTACTGCACTGGTACTTGAGAGGAACCCCATCCTGAGACCCGAGGCTGGGGGCAGGTGGGGTTTCTTAGATGCTGCTAAACCTAGAGAGCATCCGGGAAATAAAGATTCACGTGCTGCACGGGTTCCTTACAGCTGGGACATCTCCTTTCTCCCTTTTGCCCATACAGCAAGGCACAGTCACAGCAGAAGACGTGCTGGCAGGGGACCAGGCGTCCACAGATTCGGATAGGAAATCCACAGTGGTGGCAAAAATGAACCGGGACAGCATCTCTCTCCCCTAGAAAGTTACTGAAGTCCCAGAGCAGATGCTCAGGTACCCTGGTGTTCTCCAACACGCTCCCTTCATCACAAGGCTGAGTTCCTCCTTCATCCAGGCCTCCTTCGGCACTAGCCTGCACCTCCGAGAACGTCCCGCTTGGGCCCCTTGCGTCAGGGGGCACGTGTGCGACTTGGCTGTGGCTTAGCTCTATCAGGTTTGGTCCGTGACCACCGAGACCAGCCACTGATCCCGAGTTCTCAGTGCCTCGTAAGTCAGCGAGGTCTGCGAGCAGGTCAGTCCAAGTGGAGGAATACAAGGCAGCCGGGGGCCAGTGCCTGGATCGTGACACGAGGGAGCAATTCAGATTTTCAGAAGAGAAGGAGCAAACGTTTCTAACTTGGAAATACATCAAGCGCGAAGCTTTAGCCCTGCGTAAGAACACGGCATTTGGCTCAGGGGGTACTGGGCTGTCAGCTCTCCCGCCCCCAATTACTCATCCAGCAGCCTTTATCTAGAATCTCCCCTAGAAGCACGACTAAAACCAATTTGTGTAACCAGGAAACAAGCCATGGAGGAAACCTGCACCTGAGGATTGCTCTACACGGAAAGGGCGGTGCCTGAAAGAGCTGAGCACTGTAGACAAAATGCAAGAGGAGGCAGTGGTGGAAGCAGAGAACTGACTCGAGTACTTACTCCATCTCAGCAGGCTGCGGAGAAACGGACCGTGCAGCCAGCGAGGCTGCCTGCATTTGCTCTAAAGGTTTGTACTGGGTACCAGCTCCCGTTAAATCTTGCGTATATTGTACTACAGGCCCTTTGCTCCTGACAGCACCTAGTGGGGAAGGGGAAAAAGCAAAGTATCAACAGGAATAGTCTCTACCATCAACCAAAGCTTGTTGCGCTAGCCACAAAATACCGATTTGTGGCAACCAACACAGAGGCGTTTGCAATTAACGCTGGGTCACTGCCTGAGCCCCGAGTCACAGCCAGTCACCCCAAAGAGATTGTGATCACTTCACACAACCACAGTCTGGTTTCGCGGCATTTTTGTGCCAGAAGAAAAAGCCCACTGGAAATCTTAAATCTCCAGGAGTTCTGTTGAAAAAAACCACCAAACCCTAACAAAAACCAAAACCGCCCACCCGCCCCCACCAACCCACAATGCGTTCATTTATACTCCAGGATACGCATTAAAGAAAAAGATGCCACACACCGACGTTGGGACGTGTCCTTGCTTGTCCACTTTGCTTCTTTTCTTGGGTGGAGGCTGTGGAAGTTTTCATGCTGAACATGGGCTCGAGGCGCGTGGAACCCCGGTAAATCCACTCACAGCGTTTGTCATCCTGCAGCAAGGAGAAGGCAACACTCACAGCACCTACGGCAAGAGCTTCCAGAGGTACGATACAGGCCTGGGAGACACCAGCGTGCTTTTACGGTGAGCAGAATCGAATGGAAAAGAGGGAAAGCACTGACCTGAAGGCTCTTGAAAGACCATGCAGCCAAGAGAGGACAAAAGGCCTCATCGTAGCTGGTGGAACACTGAATACAAACCAAATCGAGAAATACCAAGACCCCAGGCTTCAACTGCAGTTGTGTTTTCAGCTCAACAACTGACTAATGAGGCACTGCTGGAAAACCCGACTCCCTCAGGAAGACAAGCTAACGCCTCCGCACAAACCCAATCTGCTCTAGGACAGGGAGGTTAAACTTGCAAGTGCGCCATGTCTTCCCCAGCGGCTACGCAGTTATCTCGTCAGGAAGGGAGCCAAGTGGGCCCAGATAGTACGTCTGCTCCCTTTCTGCAATCTGTAGAATTTAAGCAAGCAGAATTATCTCAGCTTCTGCTCGGTTTTTCTCCCGCTTTTCAAACCAGCAGTTGTATTCAGACAAAAGACATGGCTGGGTGTTTACATCAAGAAAGGGATGAGGACAGAATACCTGCAGGTGATGGATTTTGTTTCTTATTCATCTACCACTTTAAAGTTTCACATGCAAAACGCTTTAAATGGCTTTTGAAGCTTTTGTCATGCAAATGAAGGAGTCTCACCTTCACATCAATCCACAGAAGAAACTGGGCGGTCTAACAACTACGAAGCTCGAAAAAATACCTGCTCGCTTCGGGCCCCTGTCTGACAGGAGCAAGGAAACCGGACTTGACCAGCCCAAAAGAGTCAGTCCCGTCCCCGCCCTCCCTCCCCCCGGCTCCAATTTAAGCCCATCTTCCCCCTCTAACGGGAGAAAGGAAATCGTCCTACCAGGAACAGGATTTTGACCAGACTGCCATCCACTTCTTCCACTCTGGATTTCCACCAAGTCCCTTCCCACTCCGTTTTGATGAGCTGGCCGTTCTTCAGCAGCACCATGGGGCGGTTGGGGTACGCTGTGATGTACTCCTCGATGAAATCGCGACAGGAAACATCCTCTATGTCTTCCCAGGTCTTTTTCACTGTTCAGGAAAGAGAAGAGGAGGAAAGAGTCTTACAAAGAGCATCTTTCCTTCTTTTTCAAAGAGATCCCAGACGGATTTTTACATAAGAAGAGCCAAGCAGCAATCCTGAGTGGCCGGATTTTTGGTGGTAGGGCATCCAGCCACGCTAACGCGCCCAGAGTGCAAGGAGTCACAGCGCACTCACTCCGCCAGTAATAAGCCACTGTTTCCTCCAGCTTCATATGCAAAGCAAACGTCTACAGGCACAGCACTGGAGGGGACATGCAGTCTGTCCCCTGGCCTTTGAGCCCAGGCTCTTTCATGTACCCAAAGGCTCTCCGGATAATTTCAGTGTTGGGACACAGGAGAGGCAGAGAGCACTCACGTGGCCTGCAGATCGGGTACAGCTCCCACTCCTTGACATATGAAGCGTAGCCATCATCAAAGAAGATCAGGAACCTGGAGAAGAGCAGAGAGAACAAGCGTTGGAGGTTGGAATTAGAAATGCAGCTGGATAAAACGCAGCTCCATGTCACACAATGAAAGTGGAGCACCCCTCCTGTTTCCCCTGCCTGTCCCAAAGACTCTCAGATCGGATACGGTGGACAAAGAGAGACCGAAGTGATCACTTCTGCCACGCGATAACGACTTTTACAGCACTGCCACTTCCCCTGGCTGTTTCAGAACAGCTCTCCCCCAGCCCTGAGCTACCCCTGTGCTCCCAAAGCCAAAGCAGAGGCTGCCTAAAGGCTTCCCAGCAGCACAGGCTCCCTCCCTCTGCTCCAGATTCCCTCTGCGCCTCAGCCACAGGAGGTAAAGGAAGGGAAAAGACAGTTTAATGGCTCCTAGTCTCTGCAAGAAAAGTTATTTTTTGAGCCCTTGGGACAAAGCGGCAGCGGAGGCTGCACTGCGTAACTCGAACCACAGGGACAGAGCTGGGGGACACCTCCAGGGCTCCACCTGCAGACAGGAGATGGCATGAGAGAGTCCCCAGTGCCTGCAGGGGACCAGGAGCTCGGAGGGGACACCCCCAAGGCTGCATACGGCACCCACTGAGCACTGCCTGCCCCTGAATAACAACTTCAGGACTCGGAGCCGCATGAAGGTGGCATTATGAGAGATCAGCATTACAGCCAGCCTAGCCAGGAGGAGTAAATTTGCAATATGAGTAATAAATGCAGTTCATTTTCAGTTATTAAAGGTGTATCAGATAGAGCTTTACACAATTAGGCATTTATGGCGGATCCCCGTTTGAAACAAACAGGGCGATTATATCCTTTATGACTCTCCGAAAGACCACAAGCCTAAACCACACCATGGAAGAAGCCCTGCCCCTTATTTATACGCAACTGAAGAGGCTGCTTTAGACCTGCTGCTCCTTCTCCTGAAGTGCTCTGGCAACACTGCTGGCACGAAAGGCTTCTAGGGCTCATATTTCCTAACGCTACGTTTTATGCCTTGAGCAGCGCAGACTTCCATTTGTGTGATAATTTGACCGAATTACCAGATACAGTTTCTGACTCGGGGACATGAGTAATAGAATGGAAGCTCCACCCAGAGCTTTCAGAGATAAGAAAGACTGAAGAAACAACCTTCAGAACTACATCCACGGAGAGGGCAGAAAAGAATTTAGCTCTCACAATAGCATATATACCAATATACTTTTTTTCTTTTCTTGTTTTCCTAAAAACAAAACAAAGAAACAAAAACAAAACAGAGAGAGGGGTACATGACTGTGGAGGAGAATTAATACCTGTCTTTATTCTTTACGTTTGGGGTTTCAGCCACAATGCCAGCGTACAGCCAAACCTGATTCCCGTCCTTGTATTTTGCCACAACCCTGCTGCCAACGTAGTGTTTCTCAGGCGAGGGGTGATAGTCGTAAGCGATGTGATTGCCAGAAAGCAAACTCTTCCCTTTATTATCAAATTTCACTTTGTACTTCTTACCAGCAGCTGAAAGACATTTCAACACGGCAAGATGAATAAAAGCCAAGCGATTTCATACAAGAAGTCCGACGCCATATATCATTCCGATCCAAGCCCAGAACTTATTTGATAGCTTTTCAGAAGTTAATCCGTAAGGTAAAGTGTTATTGTGGAGGTGTGCTGCTTCCACAGCACAGGAGAGGACCTGCTCCAAGCCTCACCAGCGTCACCCACCCAAAGCTTAGTGAAAGCCCCAATCACCGAGACACCGCAGCAAGCACAGGACGTACCGACTGTCTGGATTGCAATCAGAGTTCCTTTGTGCCACGTTTTGGTTCTCTTCTTGCCCAGGATCCTCATGCCAACGTTCAGATCACCGTCATTGCTGAGATCGCTCCCGGCCACTGCAGGACCAACAGGCTGGGCAGAGCCAGGAGTTTCCTGAGGGGTCTGTGCATCTACCCAAGAACAAGCACCAGAAAATGGGTTAGAAACTGCCCAAAGGCTCCTGCTCTTGTGTACGCAACTGGAAGAAGATGTGTTGGACCTGAGACAGGAGGCGTTCTTTAGTTTTTCTTTACCTCAGTCAGCCTAAGTGCCTCAGTTTTACCAGATGGAATAATCCGCGTGTGAGGTTTAAACATCATTAAAACGCTTTCATGTTATAGAAACTGCACCACTCGTATGTGCTTTCGGAAAGGTCTTAAATAGGAATGCGGAATCAATATATCCTAATACATCTTTCCAGTGGGGAAGCAGAATAGTTATTTTCTTTTTCAGGAAGAAAACCAACAGGTGCAGGACTCGGGCAGGACCAGGGTAAGGGCGCACAGGCGCCAGCCCCAGGGAGCTCTCAGCCACTGACCTTTTTGTGCATCCTGGGCATTTGTTTTCTTGTTCACGGCATCCATAAATCTCTGAACATCCTGGGCAGACTTTCTCATTGCAGCCATGGCTTCCCGCAGCTGAAGGGAAGGAAAGAGAAATAAAATACGAAGAATCTTTTCTTTTGTTTCCCCAACATACAATGATGCCCTAAGTGTTCCAGCAAAAGCCCACTGCAGAAGTTCACTATAGTCGGCTCTTTTTCAACTCACCAGAGTCTGATCCTTTGCAATTCTGGAACTGCTGTCACCTGTGTTTAAAGAGAAAAAAGTTGTTTAAAACATCTTGGGGAGGAAAAAAATCCAGCTTAATTACATCACCGAAAGAAGAGGAACCAGAGAAAAGGGTCCATTCAAAAGCCTTCTCTGTACCTGGCAAGAAATCCACTCGAGCGAGGCTTTCACTAAACCACCCTTTCTAGAGGCACGACGTGCTGCACAGGCAGCTCCCGCGGAGGCGGCGTTTGATGGGGACAACAGTTGGGCAGGTGGGAAAAGGGAGAAGTCCCAGTTTGGGACTCCAGGAACCATGGAATAGTTACGGGCCCCAGCAGAGCACGCAAGCAGTGATGTTCCTCACGAGCTAGCGGCATTTCCTACCTGATCCTCTCCTGCTTACAGCCCAGCGTGGCTTATGGCCGCGATATCCTTATTCTGATCCCTCTCACTCCCATCCTCCGCCAGGACGCACTCAGAGCTCCATCCCTCCCCTCAGGCCCAGGTGGCGCAATGAGATACTGAACTGTGCTTCCAGCCCGAATCGATACTCATGACATCATCGTCGTCTTCATCTGGGATCTCAATCACTTCCATGGGCTTGGCAGCCGAATCCTCATCCTCAGAACTGCTCTCACGGTACTGGAGTCCCAGCTTGGAGTACAGATCCTTCACCAGTATCTCACATTTATCAATGGCTCTGAGGAGAAAAAGAAGGGCAGAGACAGGAAAAGACAAGGTGAGCCCAGCCGTACCTCCCACAACGCCGCGGAGAGAAATAGGAACTGACCGCTGGGGAGCGGCTAATTAAATACAACCATGATGAGGTGAGGGAAGAGTATTCACGTGAAGGATTTAAAGCCCCAGGGGAATTATTTTAATTATCCCTCAACAACCACACACAAAGGAACCGATGCGGAACCAGAGCGTCAGTCTACAGCGAAGGGAAATGGGCAGCACTGCAGACACGGGGCTCTGCCACCCCATCTCCTCCCCCTCCTCCGCTCTGAGGCGCAACTCCGACACGCGGCTGCGATTCCAAGTGCGCCCACCTCGAAGCATCATCAAAGAGCCGGTCAACGCGAGCCACCTCTTCTTCCTTCTGTTTCACGCACTTCTCCAGCTCCTCCAGCTGCTGCTTCCTCTGCTTCACACACTCAAACTTCTCCAGCTCTTTGTCGATGATATCCTGGAGCTCCTCCATGGAGATTCCCAGCTCCTCCATCACTTCTTGCTGCAGCTCTTTGATCTCCTGGGAATCCATTTCTGCTGCGCCTGACACCACAAAGAGGTGAGAAAAGGCTGGTGAGACCCTACTGCTGTAGCACGTCCTCCAAGGACAGAAGCAAGGGCAGAAGCTCCCATTTTGGAAAGTTAGTGAGGAAAAAAAATGTTATTTATGTTGTTAACCCTAAATTAACTGAAGTGGAAGCACACTGTGGAGCCAGAGGCTGCCAGGACAGCCAGGGATTCCTAACATCTCCTCTGATCTCCGCACAGACCGTCCAAACCTGCTGAACGCTGGCCGGAGCCTTATCCTTCCTCACCTCAGCGCCCTCCTCTCTGCAAAACCCGTGGAGCCATTCCCAACTCCCTGCCGAGCCCAAGAGGAGAACCACGCTGGTGCCTCTCCAACCTGTCCCACAGCTTCACCTTCACGCAGCGGCCCAGAGGAGCCCCCGTCCTCCCCTGCCTGCGGTGTTTCAGGAGCATTATAACATCCAGCCCCAAGGATGGCCCCAGCAGTTTCCTCTCTCCAGGCCTGCAGCCCCCACGTCCCGCTTTGAGCTGGCCCTGGCGATACCACATCCATTCTCCATTATTTTCAAGCCTGCCCCCCATCAGCAGCACTCACAGACACCTTCCTCCTTCCCGCTGCGCTCCCCGCTCTCACCTCTTCAATCTCCCCGTCTGTACCTAAGCACACCCTCCTCTGCAGCTCCCCCCCCTCACGCCCTGCTCCTCTGCCAGCATCCCCCCCCCCGCGCCCCCCTCCTCTCTCCTGTCACCCCCTGCCCCCATTTCCCTCCCAGCTGCACCCAGGCCACCCCCAGCCACGACCCCACGTACTTTTCTCCAACTCTACAACCACAAAGGCAGCCCCCAGCCCCCCGACAATTCCCAAATGCAGCCCTGTCGCCCAAACGGCCCCCAGTTCCCAACACATCCCATCCCACCTCCCCTCTCACACCTCAGCCTCCGTCCAACAGCTCCCACTGCGTCCCCAAGGCCCGTTCCTCCCCTCACAGCACCCCATCCCAGTGCTGCCGCAGCCCCCTCTGGGCCCCTCACAGTTCCCCCCGGGCCCCTCACAGCTCCCCTCAACCCCACAGCCCCTCTGAGCCCCTCACAGCCCCCCAATTCCCCCTGCCCCACAGCCCCGCTGAGCCCTCCACAGCCCCCCACAATTCCCCCTGCCCCCCAGCCCCCTCTGGGCCCCTCACAGCCCCCGCCTCAAACTCCCCCGGCCCACATCCCCCGCTGTGCCCCTCACAGCCCCCCAACTCCCCCTGGCCCAGAGCCCCCTTTGTGCCCCTCACAGCCCCTCTGTGCCCCCCATAGCCCCCCCCCCAAACTCCCCCTGCCCCACAGTCCCCTCTGGGCCCCTCACAGCCCCTCAACCCCCCCTGCCCCACAACCCCTCTGTGCCCCCCATAGTCCCTCCCCGAACTCCCCCTGCCCCACAGCCCCCTCTGGGCCCCTCACAGCCACCCCAAACCCCTCTGCCCCACAGCGCCCCCCCCCCCGGCCCCCCGAACTCCTCCCGCCCCACAGCGCCCCACAACCCCCCCCTGCCCCGCTGTCGCTCCCACAGCCCCCCTCGGGCAGGCCGCACTCACCGAGGCCCGGGGCCCGCCGCGCCCCCGGTTGTTGGGGAGGAGAAAGGGGGAATGGGGGAGCCCCCCCCCCGAAACCGGAAGCTGTTTGACGTCACTTCCGGTAACAGCGGCCACCGAGGAGCGCGCGTCTCCCCCGCCGGCCGGCACGAGGGCAGTGCGCACGCGCGAGGGGCGGGCCGTTGACGCCCGCCCGCGCGGCCGGCCCAACGCGCACGCGCAGGGGGGAGGAGCCAGCGGCGCTTAAAGGGGCAGCGCCCCGGGAAAAGGCGCAGTGCTGCCCCCTGCGGGAAGGTGATGGGAAGGGCTTGGCGGGGGTGGGGCGGGCTGAGGGGCAGGGGGGGCCCGGGGGGTGCTGGGGGCCAGGCGGTGGTGGGGCGCCCGGGGAGGATGGATTGGCCCGGAGGGTACTAGTGGCTTTGTGGTGGTGGGGCCTGTGTGGGCCCTGGAGAGCTGTGGGGACGCTGGGGGTCCTTGGGGGGCTCTGAGGGTGCTGGGGGTCCTTGGGGGGCTCTGAGTGTCTTGTGGGGCGCTAGGCGGCTCTGAGGATCCTGGGGGGCGCTGGAGAGCTGTGGGGGTCCTGGGGGACCTTGGGGAGCTCTGAGGGCCCTGGGGGGCGATGGGGAGCTCTGAGGGTGCTGGGGGGGTCCTGAGGGTCCTGGGGGGCAATGGGGAGCTCTGGGGGTGCTGGGGGGCCTTGGGTGACCCTGGAGATCTCTGAGGATGCTGGGGGGCATGGGGTGTTGGGGAGCTCTGAGGGTCCTGGGGGGGATCCTGAGGCGCTGGGCGAAATGGCAAGCTCTGAGAGTGCTCGGGGGGCCCTGGAGAACTCTTGGGGTGCCGGGGGTCAATGGGGTGCTGGGGCGATGGGAGCTCTGAGTGTGCTGGGGGGCCCCTGAGAGGGTTCTGAGGGGCCCTGGGGGGCAATGGGGACCTCTGAGGATGGTGGGGGGCCTTGGGGTGCTGGGGGCACCATGAGGTGCTGGGGGTGATGGAGGGCCCTGAGGGTGCTGGGGGGCAATGGGTGGGCTCTGAGGGTGCTGGGACCTCCACGCTGCTGGAGGACCCTGGGGTGCTGGATGGTCCTGGGGGTGTGGGGTGCCCTGGGGGTGCCCTGGAGCACCCTGTGGTGAGGGAGGGCTGGGGGTTGTGCTGGGGGGCTGCAGTCCCCAGGGGTGCCGAGGGTCCCTGGGGCCAGCTTGCCCCGGCTCAGTTGATCTGCTCCTCTTCCCAGGTGGAGGTGGGGATGGCGCTGTAGGGATCCACGATGAGCTTGGCGCACCGCACCATCATGGCCAGGAGGAAGAGGCACATGAGCACCACGAAGGCCATGGCGAAGCCCTTGTCCACATCGACTGCCGGCGGCACCGTGGCGTTCTCCATGCGGGTGGCCCTCAGGTGCCCGGCCCCAAGCGCCCGGCTGCCCGGGGCATCCCTGTGGGGCAGAGACGGGTGAGATACACAGGGGCTGAGAGGAAGCACTGGCGGGTGTGAAAAGTTATCTAAAATGGGGAAATCGTGGCTTTGAGACCCCCTCTGCTCCTTGTCGTGGCTGTTGGTTGCAGCTTGGGGGACACCCAGTGTCTTCCCATCCTTGTCCCAGGCTCCCTCACCACAGGAATCTTCATTGTCTCACCCTGCCATCCCTTCCAGCTTCCCTTCCCTGCCCAGCCTCTTCATTTCCCAGGAAAAAGCACATTAAAATAACCTTATTAAATAGTTGTTTGTTTGTTTTTTTTCACAGGACGCACCGGGGCTTGGCTGACCCCCAGCGAAAGGGACGCTGGCTGGGCTTGGAAGCAGGAGAGGAGGAAACACCGCGGGTGAGCAAACAGGGGTGGAGAAGGCGGGGGTTTCTCCTTGCTGAAGAGAAACATTTGTGGCAGCGGGCGGATAATTAGATTTATAGGAGGTTGGAGAAGAGGTGGAGGCTTGTTGAGTGGCGCCAGGACAGCCACGTGGACGGAGCTGTGTGGATATAGACGTACGCCTATATTTATATATATTTATTTATTTTGAATGTGTTTATAAAGCTAACATGCTCCAGGATCGGATCATCCTAATTATGCCAAGGGCGGCAGATAAATCGCCAGGACCAAATCCTGCAGCGCCCAGAGATTGCGGGAAGCCCCCGGCTCCGAGCCCCGTCCCGTGTGCGCCCACGGGGGCAGCTCCTTACCTCCCTGCGGACGGACGGACGGACGGACGGACGGACGCTGTGCCCCTCTCCCTGCCCTGCTGTCCCTGGCTCGGCTGTGGGTGCCTGCCCTGTCACCGGGGCTTCATGAATACTGCAGGAATGCGTCGGCGTCGCCTTTCAGACGCACCCAGTAACGGGGAGAAACAATCCAGCGGATTAAATTCTCACCCGCTATTTCCAGCACCCCCTTCGGGGTCACTTTGCGGGGGCCACGGGGCGATTTGGGGAGCAGCGAGGAGGATTTATCCCCAAAATGCAGTGGAAACCAGGTTCCCCCCAGCATGTGAGGTTATGTACAGCTGGTCCTTGGCTCATTTTGCACCAAACCCGGGAAAATTCTCTGAAACCACAACGCTTTGGGCTTTGAACTGAGCCGCCTGTTTGGCTCTTGCGAAACAACCTCGCAACAAGCCCTGAAAGAGGTTAAACACCCCAGAAATGCCCCTGCTCCCTCGTGTTTCTTTATTCCCCCCCCCCCAAGAGGAAAAAGGCTCATTTTGAGACTGAGGATTATTTTACGGTGAAGCTTTGCCACCCTTTTGAGTGTCCCCGTGCACTCGAACGTGCAGGTTGGTTTTTCCAGTGATTTATTTTTGCCAAAGGCTGAGTTTAAGGGTCCTGCTGGTGCTGAGCGGGGAAGACAGGGGGATAAGGGGGACATTCCATGTGGGGTTCGCCTGTCCCGGGATGCAGAGATGGCCCAGTCTCAACCCACACCGGGATCGTGAGGTGGCCAGGGCTGAGACCTGCCACCCCCATTTGCCCTAATTCACGCTTTACTGGTGCCCCCCCCGGACCTAATCCTGCCCCAAAGCCCCATTCCAGTCCCAATTCCTGCCCAAATCCCAGTCACAGACTGAATCCCAACCCCAATCCCAGTCTCAATGTTAATCCCAGTTTGAACTTTAATCCCAGTTCCAGTCCCCCCACCCTGACTCGATCCCAGTCCCAACTCTAATCCCAGTCTCAACCCTGATCCCAATCCCTGCCACAACCCTAATGCCAGTCCCAAATCCCAGTTCCAGTCCCTGCCCTGACTCGATCCCAGTCTCAACCCTAATCCCAGTCTCAACCCTGATCCCAATCCCTGCCACAACCCTAATGCCAGTCCCAAATCCCAGTTCCAGTCCCTGCCCTGACTCGATCCCAGTCCCAACTCTAATCCCAGTTCCAGTCTCAACCCTAATCCCAGTCCCAATCCCAGTCTGAACTTTAATCCTAGTCCCGATCCCACTCTCAAACATTAATCCCAGTCCCAATTCTAGTTGGAACCTTAACTCCAGTCCCAATCCCAGCCCCAACCCCTGTCTGAACCTAAATCCCAGTCCCACCCGTAATTCCCATCCCAGTCCCAGCCCCACTCCTAACTCCAGTCCCAATCCCAGCAGATTTCCTGCCCTCCGACCAAAAAACCCCAACGCGTGACGTCACGCATCCCGGCCTTTCGCGCGTCCCGCCCCACACACCCCCGCCGTAGCCACGCCCCCTCGCAGCCACGCCCCCTCCTGGATAGTGGGCGGGGCATAGCCGCGTTCACCCTACCCTGCTGCCTGTGCCGTAGGGCGCCCTCGCCCCGCCCCTCGCCCGCAGCTGAACCAATAGAAGCGTTGCGTCTCGCTCCCGCCCCGCCTCTCACGAGGAGCAGGTTAGGCTGCGCGGCAGCGCAGAGGGTTTTCCTGTGCCGCCATCTTGGCAGCGGCGCTGAGGAGGGAGGCGGGGGGCGGCCGCCTGCCCGCTCCGGCCATGGCAGCCACCGCCGCCAACCCGGGTGAGCCGGGGCCGGACGGGCTGCGGGGGGCACGGCGGGGTGTCTGTCCTGCGGGAGTCCTGGGGAGGCGGAGGGGGGTCGGGCCTGGAGCGTCCCGGGGGCCTGAGGGGGCCCGGGGCTGGGCGGGGGGCGCTGAGGGGGCGGCAGCGCTGGGTGGAGGGAGGCCCGGCCGGAGCTGCTGGCCGTGCCGTTAGCTGGGGCTGGGCCGGGGGAGGAGGCCCAGGCCGGGTTGTGGGGGTGTGGGGTGGGTGGGAGATGTCAGCCGGGGCTGGAGGCTCGGTCGGGGGAGGAGGTTTGGGGGAGACAGGGAGGTTCTCTGGGGGTTGGGCCGGGTCAGGAGCGGCCTGTGGAGGGTGGGATGGGGTGGGGGATACCCCTGAGAAGAAATGAGGGAGTCAGGGTGGGGAAGGGGCGCTGAGGGACCAGCTTTGGGGCGCTCCGGGAGGGCTTGGAGCGGCGGTGTGGTTGTCAGGCGGCAGAAACTTTTCCAGGAGGTACTTGGTGGAGTGGGAGGGAATTTTGGGCAGAAGGTGAGCCGGCGGTGGAGGAGGAAATGGTGTGAAGGAAGAGATTCGTCCTCATCTCTGCTCCCTGAATTTCAGTGTGTGGTGTGGGCCCCGGTGTGCCCGGTGCTGGGGCTGGTTTCCATCATCACCCTCCCGGGAGGCAGCGAGCGCTGCTGGGGCTCGCTGGCATTTGCCATCCTTAATGCCTAATCTTGGTTTTAGACCCCCTTTTTTTTTTTTGCTGTGTGTTTTCTTAATTAGCAACAGGCAAAACCTGATGCTCTGTTGTGAAAAGGATTCTTACAAATCTCCTCTCCACCTTTTTTTTTTTTTTTTTTTTTAAACTGCTGAGCTGAATAGCTGGTGCATAACCAAGGGTGTGAGTGCCTGTCAGCAGAGAGCAGAATATTCTTTCAAGTTTTCGTCTCTCGGGTGGATAGCCAAAGGGTGACTCCCCGTTTGGAGGAAGCTGAAAGTTGGTGATATCTGATGCTCGCTGAATAAAATTGAATCTTTTGGGCTTTATCAGACTTCTGGCTAAATTGCTCTGAAATTGGTCTTTATCTGGAATAATCAGTGTCTGCTAAATTGTGATGAATTTACAACGAGGTGACTGAAATCAGAATTTGAGCTTCTGTGTTTTTTTAGTTGGTTTTTTTTTTTTATATATTTTGGCTTGTGGTTTCTGACTGTTCTTGCTTGTGGCTTGAGGCTGGCGAGGTCTTGGGTCGTGTGACATGTTCAGGTTTATCGAGTACTGTTCGATGTAACTTCTAAAGGATTTTTCTTTTTTCATTCTAACAACATAGGAAGCTTTTGTGGCTTTAAATATTGAGAAAACATGTTGGGTCACTTGTCTGTGGTGATTCTGAGGCAAGAGTGTAGAACTGGTGTCTGGAAATACATGGTTGTGGTTTCACATAATGATCTGAAATTCTTCAGCAATCAGAAGTGAGAAATGGCATGTTAGGGGAAAAAAAAAAACAAACCCTGATTCAGCTTAGCAAAAACATATCTGAAATGGAAACTGTCGAAGTTGTGATCCTGTCCTGCAGCAAAATACGCTTTTGGCTCACAGCAGCATCCCATGAAACAGTGAGATTATTCCAAGTAGTAAAATCTTAGTCGTGTGTGGTGGTGTGGGCTTCATCAGGAAGTTCACATCTTCTTCTGCCAGCATGGCGTGAGATTAAGGTTTTGCAGTTTGGCAGACAAAGGATGCGCAGCTAAATGTAAAGCGAAAAAAAAATGCTGTTGCTTGGGGTAAGAACGGAAGAATGTATGTTATAGGCCAGCTCGGGAAGAATCCAGTGAATAAGAAAGGAAGACACTCGGAACACACTAACAATTTAAAGCCACTAAGTGTTTATCTGAGTGTAGTCTTTGGAGTTGCATGAGATTTTGCATAATAGGAAAGTTTTAAACAAATTTGCGAGGAAAAGAGACAGAACTTTCAACATGTGTGTTTAATATTTCTGTCAATGGGCTGACTGACTGACCAATGTTAGCTTCGCTCTTTTAAACTGAGGACAAAAATACTTACAGTCTGCATAAGCATTGCATATATAGAGATTATTAGTAAAATAAGTTAGTTGTGAAAATTGTTCTTTAGAAGCTGGGTCCTCTTTCTTTTCTTTTTTTTTTTTTTGATGTTGAAAAATGGGCTGCAGGGCTCCAGTGAATACTGGATAATGTCCCCAAATATGCTGAATGTCACCGCAGCTTGAGCAGGCCATGGCCAAAGATGGGAAAACTGACCACAAAAATAAGTTGGAGCTCCTTTGTGTGTTTGTACTTACTGGAAAAAGAAGTTGGAACTTATTTGAAGTGTTCAAACTGCAGCTTGTGTTCAGTGTCGTGCCATCCTGGGCCTTCTGTCCTCCTCCAAAATGCTCCACGGACAAAGGAGGTCACCTGGGAAACCTGGGAGAGGGGTGGATAAAGCACTTCTCTGTTTTCAGATAAACTAATTGAGAAATAAATCTGCAAAACCTTTCTGCTCCCTCATCTTTCTGAGGGTGAGGTGAGCCACCGCACAGTTTAGTGGTCTTATTTAACTGAAAAAGACTTAAGTTGTGAAGAGTGCTAGATTGAAAGCTTTCAGTTGTGCCCGTTTAAGCAAGTTTTAGGTTGTTAAAATCTCCTGGTTAGGAGTGAAAAGGGAATAGTATCACTAACCGGGAGAAAATAGGAGGGATTAAAAAAAGTGGCTTGCCTTGCTTGCATTACTGTACAGGTTTTAATATTAACTTGGATTATTAGGACACTTAGTGCTGGCTGGATGAGTATATGATTGATCAGCTTCACTTCAAACATTTACTTTCATGATTGCATGATTTCAGACACTTGACAATGGAAAATGCATTCTTTTCTATGGTTTTTGAGTTCATTTCTGTAATGCTTCTTGGAGGTGGTTCCCATGGGGATGAAAACACCAAGCTGGCATTACATGAGAAGTTCAAACAACCTAAAAAAACCCCCATCTAGTTAAAAAAATAAACGTTTTTAAGGTACTAGAGACACCGAAGCCTTGCAGTTGTGAGCGGAATGTGAGTGTTGGTTTAAGTAGTACATTGGTTTATCGTAGCAGCTGTTATCTGCTCCCGACCTCCATGGCTTTTTGGGGAGCTCGCTAGTGGTTAAGTTTGAACTAAAATGTGCCGGCTGATGCCGAGCCTGGTGAACAACCATATGGTGAAACTCTGCAGCAGGAACCACCGCTTCTGCTGTGCTTTGTACGGGGCTTGGCTGTAGTAGGCCAAGTGGTACAATAAAAATGCATTTAAGAGCTACGGCAGGCCCATCTCGTAAATCAGAGTTTTGAATATTTTCTGTGACTTTGTTTCTGAAGCTTTTTCACTGTTGAGATGCCAGTAGTTGCGACAGAGCCCTTCCCAGGAGAGCTGGGCGGGAAGTCTGGCGCTCGAGATGACATTCCCGTAGCGATCTTCCAGCCTATTCTATTCTGGGTCGAACTGCTGGCTGAATTGTGGTTGTGCTTGCGGATTTATAGTCAGTTACAAAGGAGGATCTGTCACTTCTCTGCGCTGCCCCTGCTTATGTCTTCTGCCCTTAATTAGATTTAACACACGGTAAAGGCAAGCGGGGATTGATGCTGGAACAGGGACCGAACAAAGGTATCGCTTGTTGCAGCGGTGACTCTACGAAACCCACCCTGCTCTTGGAGAAAGATTGACTGGGACTTTTGGTGACACATCTGATTTTTGAAGAAGGTTGTTTCATAAGTGATAACATACCAGGCTTTCTTAGAATCGGTTGACTCCGTTAGCTGGGTCTTTGGCTCTGGTTGCCTCTTGACTACTCGCATCTTCCTCTTTACGCTTGGAGCCGGTGGCTTTCAAGTGCAGCTGTGGAGGGATTTCTGGAAGTGACTGTTCTTCTCACGATGAGCCTCTGTGCCTGGGACTTTACTGAGTACGCGTGTGCTTGAGAGACCCTCGCCATCACCCGCTCTTGTGTGCGGAGTCTTCGGAGCTTGCATTGATAGATTGCGTTCCATCAACTCCACGCTGACCTCAGCGTAAAATTGCTGTACGGCTTGTCTTTGGATTAGGGAAAAATGGGGATTGTGAAAGGAAACATCTAGTGCCCTAGAAATTATGGAGGGTGAACAAGATATAACTATTCCCTTCCCATCTGCCTGCCCCATGCTCTCCTGATTTTGCGGGTGAGGATGTGGTGCAGAGGCCAATGGGTCATGTGAAAGAGTATATAACTATTTTGATGCTCTCCTTCAGTATGCAGAACAAATTATTACCCATTTACCATACCAAATTTCAAGATATTTTATTTTCTTCCACTTGTGAAAGGGCATATTGTACCACAAGAGCAGATGTTTCCGAGTAGAAGCTGAAGCACGAGGTAAAGCGGTTTCAGTGTGATATCCGAGTCCATGCCATAGGCTCCTTAGAAATAGTGAAGACTCAGATGAGGCCTTTAAAAACAAACAAAGACGCCCTCCCTCCCCCTCAACCCTATTTAAAAGTTGATTTGCAGAGGAACAGCACAGTGTCACTTCCTTCCCCTGCCCGAGAGCGGAAATTCCTCTCTCCTTAATAAAATGATTATCTGCCGTGCTCCAGAAACTTTATTTCTGTTCAGCCCGTGGTGTTTAAATACATGTGTTGAAAAGCCGCAGGCTCCTTGGGAAAAGGAATAAACCTTCTGACCTGGTTTACTTGCACTCGGGACTGTGTTCCACTAAGCAGAGACCTTTGATGTCAGCCCGTTCTGCACCTCGGGACTTCGCTTAGAAATAAGGGAAGGAGCACAGAGGTGTCCAAACGGTCCACACTCTGGTGCAGAGGAGATGGGGAAGGTCTGTGGTCCCAGCGAGGAGGATGGAGTGTGAGGAAGGCCAACCTCCGTTTATTTTAAGTGCATCACATCAGCTGACTTCACTTTATCATGCAGGGACCGATTTCCTGGCAGAGACCTTATGTATTCACATGCTGAAAACCACTAACCTCAAATAATCGTCTGTCTTTTAAAAATATCTATGTTTCCATACCTTATACTTTGGTCTCAGTTTTTTTTGGAAACTTCAGAGAAGTCCTTGTGTTTTGTTGTTGTAGTTAGTGTTGAAATTGGGTGTGTTTGCTCGTGCTGTTGTTTGGGACTGTTGTTGTTGGCCCCTTTGATGGCTGAGCTCCGGGCTGGATGCTTATTCCATATTTTAGTCACTCCTGGGAAATACTATGGACTGGTGAGGAAGAAACTTCTTCAGCAATGCCAGCTGCTCCGAGGAAAACAAATCAGCAATACCCTTGTGGGCTTGGCTGAGCTAAGATTTGACGATATCTCAGCTTAAGCCCCGATTTGTTGCCGTATTTGTTAAACCTGACTTCAGTTCTTTGCTTTATCCCACCAATTCCGGCAGCATTTCACACGTAAGCACCTCTCGGCGTGGGTGTACTGCTTTGCTGTGGTTTGGGAACCCCAGCAATAGGCTTTTTTTGTGTGTGTTGGTTTTGGTTTTTTGGCCCCTTCCGCTTTGATAAAGCAGAAGCGGGTTTTCTACCTTCAAGGCGCTCTGTGCAGCTCGGCCTGCAAAGATTGCAGTGGAGGTTCTCTGGCTGGAGCGACTGTTTTGGTTGCAGTCTGGCAGTTGGTTAGCAGCAAACTTAAAAAACCACAACCATTAAAATGAGTACAAAGCTGTTTTTTTTGAGAAACATGAAAAAATGCCTTTTAACTTTTTTTAAAAACCCCGGTGCTGGTGCAGATCAGACTGTGTTACGGTAGAAGGGCGTTGAAGGCAGCTCTTGTGGCAACGTTACGACATGGTTTCAGCTTAAGCCGTGCTGAGCAAGCTTTGAACAACGGCAGAGCCTGTGATGTGTGCGCCTTAAGAGCTGGGATTAGGGAAAAGCCCCACTTGAGGATCGAAGAAGTAAAGCTCAGTGTCTGCTGTCAAACACCGCTTTCAACTGTAGTGTCTCGGCATGCAGGGAAGGAGAAGTCCCTGCTCATGTTGGTCGGAGCTGGGAGCTGCTGGTGAAGTGATTGGGAAGGAGAAGGGGCACCCATGCTGCAGGACATTGGGAGCCCGGCCGGGGAAGAGGTTCGGTCTGTGTGCGGTTGCGTGGAGCTCGGGCGCTTTGCTTTCGTTGTGGAAAAACCCCATAATGCGTAACAGGCTTGGGCCTGTCATCCAATTTGTGAGGGCAGCGCGTTCACTTAGACACTTTTTTCTTTCCCATACACCAAAAGGGGCTTATTTTCCACGTCTTGAAGTAGGCTTTTGATTTTCTCAAATGTCGTATCTACGTGGAACCTCCTGTAGAAGCAGTACTGCAGTATTGGGTGGCGTGATCTCTGAAGGCGTACCAATTACACACTTCTTGAGAGCATTACCTGCCTGCTTCATCTTTTAAAAAGCATGGATTAGCATTCCTGCTGCTTATGCCACTTTTCTACATGTAAAATACAAGGTTTTTTAGCTCCAAGCAAGACTGCCATCGTGCTTAATGGAAGTAGTGTCATTTTGGGGAGGAACTGATGTTACTCTGCGTGTGCCCGGTCGCGGAGGAGGGTAGGCAGAGACTGGTAATCATGCCTGTGGTGCCCACAGGTCAGCATAGCCGAAGAATAGAAATGACTCTCTGAAAGATTGTGGTTTTCAAGGTGCCTTACAAGCATCTTGGTTAATTCTTTGTCTCTTAGATTGGGAAATAAACCCTCTTCAAGAGGCGGCGTTAGTGTTATTAGGCAAACTCGCAACTCTTCTCCTCCCCCTCTGCATATGAGAATGGGTTCAGCCCCTACCCGCGATCGCATCAGACTCCTCCTCTGTCTAAAAAGGAGACCACATCTTTTAGTTTAGCGATCTAAGCTTTTAGCTTATGAAAACAGCATGTGCTCAAAGCTTGCAATGGGCCCTTAGTGCAGGCTTTGGAGAAAGCAGTAGATGAAAGGACTAGAAACGCACATTGCACAAAATCTATCCATATCAGATGCTGAAATGCAATGGCTTTTAATGGGAGCTGTATGTGGAGAATACTCCACCCTCTGAACTAGAGGGGGATTTGACGTCAACGCTGGTTTATTTTCTTTTTTTTTTTTTCCACTCTCCTGTTTAGAAATGGCATCAGATGTTTCCTCGCTGGGTGCAGCCGTCAGCTCCGGGAACCCTGGACAGGGTGCGCAAGCTGGAGGAGCCATCGTTCAGAGAGCCAACAAGAGGCGTCCCGGGTGAGTGTGTGCTCAGGGGCTGAGCGGCTTTTGCTTTTCTTAGGGAGGTGCGTGTGTGAAGTGTATTTTTGAGGAAGCATTTCTCTCTTGGAAGAGTGGTCAGGCTTGTGATGAGGAAACTTGTCTGCTTCGAAGCAAAGGAGAGTTGCCTGGTTCCTTCAGATGTGCTGTACGCAGTCCTTTTACTTCGTAGTGCTATGTTTTATGCCAGTCACAGCCGCTAAAGCCACGTTCTGCATTACATATGAAAGGAGGGGATTAAACAGTTGAGTTGTACCTCGCAGAAGAGGGTTGCTCACGAAGGATTGCGAGGGAAAGAGGAGTCACTGAAGCAGTGAGACCAGCCAGTTCTCTCCAAGAGAGGTAGAAGAGCAGAGAATGTGAATGTTGGGGCCTTACTCAAACCTCTGCAACTGCCCCCTCTGGGAGAGGGTGGGGGGAAGCCACAATGTGCTTGTGGTAAGCTTTTTGTTTGCTAAAAATGCCTTTGCAAATTAAAAGGATATTGAGTGGCTGCTTTAAAATTCCTGGCACAAGAAGTTCCCTCTTAATTTTCAAGCTAATTAAAATCTCTCCCTGCCCTCCCCCAGTCACTCCAACTCTTTCCTTCACCTCCGTTTGCTGGTGCTCCTGCTCCCTGCAGCTCCTCCCACGCTGTCTGCTACTTGTTCCTCGCACTTCATTTACAAGCACGCACGCTGCCGTGCTGCAGCTACATGCCAGTTTTCTAGTCCGAAAGGAAGTGCAGCGAAAAGCTTTTCCTCGGTCCTCCCACGTACACTTGTTAGAAATGTTTTTTTGACCCTGTTACAGCAAACACAGTGACGCTGTCTGCTGTTGAACTAAGGACGTTAACTATGGGGGTCACCAGACTGAACTTTAACTCTTGAAGTGTTTTGCCCTCCTTTGTTGTTTTAAATGCAACTGATGCAAGCTTTTGAGCTGGGGGTGCTCCGTTTGTAGGCTGTTGATCAGTCCCTTGGGCAGAGAGGAGCAGTTGTGGCAGCCTGTTGGGTTCAGATCGCTGCTAGGAGGTCTGGAGCAGTTGGAACGGGAGGTTGTGATGCAGTGGGCGCGCCAAGCGGGCTGTCTCTCTTTTGAACTGTTTCCTTGCTCTGTTTCTGACAGACATGTAAAGGAAGCCCCTTTCTAAACTTTGTGGGTTGTTTCACAATAGCACTTGGGATTAATTAAATCTTCCTTTCGGGAATCATCTGCATCCATGTAGGGACAGACGGAAAAGCAACCTGTAAAGGAGAAACTGCTTGGTTAATAATTACCTTCTTGCTTATATTTTTCAGGCTTGATTTTGATGATGATGGAGAAGGGAACAGTAAATTCCTCAGGTGAGGGAGAACATCGCATCCAGAAGTTCCCGTTGTGTGGTCTCGGTGTGTCTGTGTGTTTCCCCCAGAGCAGGCGCTTGCTGCTCCTGTGGCTTTTCCTCTCCAGCAGCGCAGAGGGGAGCGGGGGGAGCCTGAAGTAGGCAGTTGCTCCACTTCCTTAAACTCTCCCCTTTCTCCTAGTCAGCAGTATTCCTCCATCTTTGCAACCGATGCCAAAGGAGAGCTGCTGTGCACATGGGGACTGTGAGTCTGGAGAAGGAGCTGTGGTGGGAGGGGATCCCATTCCTGCTTTGGATGCAGGCTCCATCTCGAGTCTCCCTGGAAGGCTCCATAGCTAGACGAGGCCAGCTGAAGAACAGAGCCTTGCGAGCCCCGGGTTGAAGTGGGGTTGCAAAACTCCGTGGTGATGTTGCTGTGTTCGATATCACCGTCTCAAAAGATTAAATAGTTTCTGCGAATGCTTCCAGCGATGGCGGGTCGCTCCAGCGCAGCGCTGTAGGAGCGCTGCTGTTGGCCAAGCCCTCTGGGTTTTGTAGAGAAGGATCTTCTGCCAAATGGCTTATCGGCACAACAGCGAGATGCTGAGCTTTTGTTAGTGCCTCAGACACGTGTTACTTAATTCTCATCTGTTGTGAGGATGCTTCACTCACAGAGGCATCCTTACTCCCGAGGAGTTGGCGAGGCTGCAAGTGTCTCCTCTCATGATCCATATGGAACGCAGAAGAGTTGGAAGATCTCATGTCATTTATTTGTAGTTGCACTACACGGTTTAGGACTGGACAACTAATGATAGCGCAAGGCCATATGTTACAGGCTTTAAAGATGACTGCGGAGTGGCTTTGGGATGATAATGGTCCTGATGAACATAGGCTTTACCTACTGAAAGCCTTTGGATGAGGGTCTTGATTTGGGCTAACTGTATCTTCAAAGTGCAATTTAACTTATTTCTTTGTGATTGTGCTTAAATTTACTGAGTGTAATGCCACTGTCCTTGATATAAACGTGATGTGGAAAACATCATCAAAGTGATAAAAATAATTACGCTGTAGTCTTTAACTAGATAAATGAAGAGTATGGTTCTGGATTGCCTGTGCACAGTAGGGTTTGCCTTTCTAACACCAGCTCTTTTTTGTGTGATTTATTAAACCTTGTTCTTCTCTCGGGTGTCTTTGGGCAAGAAGTAAGTGTAAACACTTTAAGAACTCTTCTTCCTCTCCCCCTTCTCCTAGATGCGATGATGACCCGATGCCAAATGATAAAGAGAGGTTTGCCAGGTAAGAATCTGCTGTGATGCAGTTTTTGAAGCTTTTGGTGCCAAACCACCTTAACGCAAGAGAGATCCTGCAGCACCCCTCTAACTAGCCGTTAGGTTTTCTGCTTTTGAAGGAAGGTGCACCAAAGGATCCAGACATTTTCCTTGATGTTTTTATGGGCCAGTTCATTATGAAATTACGTTCTTCTTTTTCGACATCTCTTTCAGCTGTTGCCTTGGACTCTCCTTCTTTTCTCCTGCTCAAGAAACTTGCAGAGACAAGTTTCGTGCTTAGTTCAAGTTTGACTTGAACAGGGTTTCCCGGCAAATGTTGTGGTTTGTGTGTTTTGTGGGGGAGCTGGGCAGAAGCTTTCTCTAGAAATGGGGATTTCCTGGAGATCAGGGTGTACAGTAACATTATAGGCAACGTTTTGGCTCTGATTGTCTACTTGTTGGTGTCTGAGAGTAGCTCCGTACCATCTAGTACTGGGACTGACCTCAGGGTATTTTTACAGCTTTCTGAAGGCCGTGGAACTCAATTTAAATATTTCATGGGTTTATTTTGTGTTGATGTGTAAGTTTTTGCCAAAGTGAAGTTCTCTTGCATGTATTCCCAGTGCTCTAAATTCCAGAGTGTCCTCTCAGCGCAAAGGCACATCATGCTATGTCTTGCTAAGAGATAAAATGAGCCAATACAGAGTAATGGCCAAGACAGTCTGCTTAGCGCCTTGTCTTAAGGAGGGGTCTGACTTTAGAAATTCCTGAAATTGGAGTTAAAATTGAAGTGATGGAAGACACCGGGGAAAGGACTGCCCAGCCTGTTGTGTCAAGGAGCCTGAGGCTCAGCAGGGCAGATCCCATCGCAGGGTGAGCCAGGGCTGATGTTGGGTGCAGGGGCCTTTCCCTCTGATCTCATTGAGGTTGTGCCCCGAAACTAGAAATAAAGACTTTGCAAAATGTCTATTCTGTAATATTTCAGCCGGAGCTATAAACCTGTGTCAGAGTCTCAATGCAGAGCGGCAAAAAAATGGCAAAGCCAAAACCATCAGGTCACCGTCATGCTGTTGCCTGCCAAAGGGCTCGCAGGGCGTCTGAGCTGGGGTTCTCCAGCTTCTTAAGTGCTTTGGCTTATTCCAAAACCAAGCCCATTAGAAATGTGTTTGCCAGCCCTCACTGAATGTTCCCTAGGGCAAGGCGTAAGCTCTGGGAACATTAGGTATAGCAGACCCTAATAATACACTTAAGTGCTAAGATAATGCAAAATACCAAAAAAAGCACATGCTGTAGGCAAGCACTGCGGTGCTGAACAACTTCTGGCCCTTAAAGTTAAAAATTCTGCTACCTAACTGTGCAGTGCCAGAGCTAGAGTGGGATCTGGGCTCCCTGTGACCCTGTTGTAGTGTGGCCTTTGGTCACCCTGGTTAATACACACACGGTGGGTGAGGAGGGAACAGAGAAAGAAACAAAACAACTGCATGTCACTTCTGAACTGCGGAGGGCCAGAGCCTGTTTCTGGTGGGGCGTCAGCAGTTCCTGCGCACGTTAATGTCGAGATTATCGCCTGCAGTTAACTGGCTCAGGCAACAAGGAGAGTGGCAGGAGGTGAAGAGCAATAACAGAGTCGTGGGTGGTGGTAGTGTGCGGCCGCAGGAGAAGCGTGGCACGGCTCCCCTCGGCAGCTCTGCCCCTCGGCTCTGTTTGTGGGACTGCTCGTACCGTGCCCCTCGCAGCTCCGGCAGCCCTCATTTCCCAGTACATTCTTCCCTCCTCAGACGATGTGAGGCGAAACAAGAGCATGGAACTGAACGTGACTTCTTTTTTTTTTTTTTTTTTTTTGAAGTACTGTATTAAAACCTATTTGAAGTGGAAGGGTACCACAGCTGAGTAATGCTAAACCCCCCTCCCTGTACTCCATAAATCCACAGTATATGTTTTAGACTCAGCCTTTGTGAGATTGCATGCCAGCCTTGCTGAACACGTGTACCTTCTCCTTTCCGGGCGGTAGCTTTTGGGGGATTATTTGTTTTCCAAGGCAGCCAAACCTCAAGGAGGAAAACTTACCATCAGGCTCTGTAAAACAAGCTTTGCAGATTCCTCTTCCCTGAAAACTGAGAGTGCATGCAGGTTGGTGAGGGTGTCCGTGTGCCGCCTTCTAGATGATGTGCGTAACATCTTTGTGCTCTTTGTCATGTAGCCATCTCGACTGTCTTGTCCTGAATGGTGTTTATGTGGCAGCGTTACAAAAATGTGGGTTGTTAGCTGTGAATCTTACGCTGTTTGTGCTTTTTGGTTTGTTTTTTTTTTTTTAATCTGCTTTTCTGGTTTGTTAATACTATCAAAGGGGCTATTGGTTTATTTTTCTTTAAAGGAAGAATAGTTTAAGGTAACTGGGACCCTAGTTCCTAGTTTTGCCAATAACCACCTAATCTGGCACAGAATAACCTGCATCTCAGTTATATGTAAAACAGAGCTACCCCTTGCCTATTTTGCAGTCTTGGCAAGCGTCTTAAAAACTTCAAACCAACGCAGATAGCGGGCACCCATTTCATGTGTAATGTTGCAAACTAATGACTGCTTTGTTTTATGGAACTGCTTCTCTGCAAAACAGACGTGTCTGTAGGCTGGGTTTCCTAGTACATCTTCCCATTTTTCATTTCTTTAAACTTTTTCCATTTTAGCTTAGATGGCTGATTTTATTTTTAGGTCTGATGATGAACAGAGTTCAGCGGATAAGGAGAGACTTGCCAGGTAGGAGAATGGAGATTTCAAGCATGGACAAGCAGAGTATTTCCTTTCCTTAATGTTTCTCTAGGCATCCCTTCTCTTTTTTTCCCCTCCCTCCTTCCCTCATCTGCTGCAGTAGAGGACTTGAAACTGAACAGACTTCTGGAAATTGCTGTGTAATTGGAATTAGGAGGGGAAAGGCATTTAGTCCCCTTGTGAGAATGTCTTTGGGGAGTACACAAAAGGATTTGTTTGCCAAAGGCTGCAGGCTAGAGCCTGGTTGGGCCATTGCTTTCACTGAGTACTGTAGCTTTGCTGACCTGAGCTAAATACAGTTTCTCATGTGCTGGATCAAGGTGCCAAATGGCCCGTTCTCACCTTGGTAAGGTTTTGTCGCCCAAATACTGTTGTACTATCAAACCAGACATTAAAAAGTGTATTAGTTCAGGTTATTTCTACCCCTTGAAACCTTCCAGGAAAGGTGACGTCCTGCGCATTACAGTGATTTAGGCTTACCAAAAACAAGATTATTTCCCCCCCATCTCCTCCCACCCCCCAAGTTCCTGTTTGTAACTAATGAGGGACTGTGGCTGAAATTGCAAACTAGTAATTTTGAATGCTGTACCATCAATACAGAAATGTACCCCGAGAGCGCTGCGTGCAACTGCGGCTGGTTGAGATGGTGTGTTGTCAGGACTGCATTTCTCCAGCAGAAAAACACCAGCTCTCAATGTACCCTTCCCCATTCCCAGCTGCAGAGTAAAAATTGCTTAAATCCTCATCAAGGTTTCTGTCGCTTGCCACCCACAGCTGGTTACTGCTGCAGAGCTGAGGGTTGGTAATTTGTGAAGAATGGCTTGTTTTGTGGCTTGCCGTCCTGCAGACTTACCCCGTAACTTCTTAGTTCCACCCTAGGCTTGTTCTTAAGCAATGCACAGGACTAAAAAGATTGTTTTGAGTGCTGAAAATGCCACAATTCTGGTCAGTTTATTGCCTGCTGGACGGTTTTAAAACAAAAAATGACCCCCAGACACAGCCTTTCCTAACTGCAGTATTGCATAGCTTAAATATTTGAGGAGATAAGGAAACCCTAGAGGTGGGGCCTGTGAATGCAGCAAAGAGCAGTGCTTTTCAGGGGTTTCTCCTCCTGTGAAGTAGTGACCCTTTCCTCTGTTCCCAATAGTCAGTTATTGCTGTCGTGCAAGAGCCTGTAGTAAAGAATATTTGGCAGTGGGGCAAGGAAAATGTCTGGTGGTTTCCCAGTAGCTTTTGTAGTGGAGGCAGCTTCCTTTTCCCACTTGAGCATATGAGTTTGGAGAAACTGAATTAAAGGTGAGTGTGATAATTGAAACACTTCTTTTTCTGAGTATCAGTCTCTTGCAGCAAGGAGCAAGGTCACTGAATGATTGCACACACCTGGTAGTGATAAATGCTCCATTTTTGTATTTATCCTCTCTAATTCACTTGCCTGTCTGTGTTCCTTCCAACACTTTCATCTTCTTTCATTTCCCACCATGTGCTTCCTTGCATCCGATCCATCCTTCTCTATAGGAAACCTGGCTTTTAAGTTCTGTTTTGAAAAACCCACCTTAGTAACCCAGTTAAGCTACATATACTGGACAAAAAGAACCAAGTCCAAACAGGTTACCTTCTGATCTCCGGGGGTTGATGGGGACTGTGCCCTGTGAGCAGACTTGTAAAAGGTGTGAGAAGAACCTTTTTAAGGACTGTACGTGGGCCGTATTCGTGGTGGTGCCTCTTTAGAGGTTTGCGTGCACCACCTGGTAGATGGTCCATCCATGCTGGCCTTGATCCGTACAGAAATCAGGTGTATATCTGCTCTAAAGCTTTCCCTCGTGCCACGATATTGTAAAAGGCTCTGGATGTAACTGAGAAGTGTCTCCATAAAGGCACTGCAAGGTGAGACTCAGCTGTTGTAGTTTAGGTGCCCAAGTCTTGGCTGGCCTCCTTGTATGGCTATCGGAGACAGATGGGTGTCTGCAAAGTGCTGGTGGAGGGGATTTGATTCATCCTGGGACAAACAGCGGGTGGGATGAGTCTTTGTGGGCTGTCTGCACCAGTGCTGTTTAAAAGCAGATTTCCTCAGTAGAGTGAGGTGAACCCCACTTTGAGAGCAGAGGCCGTGGCAAAGGAAGAAACCCTTTGGCTTGCTGCAGCGTTGTGGAATTGATGGGGAAGCGTCTTTCTCTGCTAAAATAGCGTAGCCTAGCTCCTTGCCTTCACCAGGTACCGGGGAACAACTGAGGTGATGTAAAGGGAGGCTGTTGCCCGCAGCAGAGAAGGTCCAACTGTAGACTCTCCTCCTTGCACTTGTTCCTGTGTTCCTTTGTGCACGCCCAGCATGTGAGGCGCTTGTAGCCCTTCTAACTCCTGACGACCCTGATGCATCTCTGTGTTTTGCACTCTGGCCTTGTTGGAAGCGTTGATGTGGGGAAATGGCTGAGGCTTCTGGCCCCTTGGTAACTTCGTTTCCCTCCTCTCCTCCCTGGCCTTTTGCAGGGAAAATCACAGCGAGATTGAACGTAGGCGAAGGAACAAGATGACTGCCTACATCACAGAGCTCTCGGACATGGTGCCCACCTGCAGTGCCCTGGCCCGCAAACCAGACAAGCTCACCATCTTGCGCATGGCTGTCTCTCACATGAAGTCCCTGCGCGGCACAGGCAATACCTCCACTGACGGCACCTACAAACCCTCCTTTCTCACTGACCAGGTCTTGGCTTGATGCTGCTTTCTGGGAAATACTGCAGTCATGGGGGGGAATTAAATTGTGGGTGGGGGGAGGTAGGCACCTGGGGTGGGTGTAGGGGGTGTCAGCTGCTTGGCTCTGGAGTTAAGAGCATGTCTGTCTGTCTGAATGCAGGAACTCAAACACCTGATCCTAGAGGCAGCCGACGGCTTTCTGTTCATAGTGTCCTGTGAGACCGGGAGGGTGGTCTATGTCTCTGATTCGGTCACTCCCGTCCTGAACCAGCCCCAGTCCGAGTGGTTTGGCAGCACCCTGTACGACCAGGTGCACCCAGATGACGTGGGCAAGCTGAGGGAGCAGCTCTCCACATCGGAGAATGCCCTGACAGGTAAAGCAGCCTGGGGAGGGATCGGTGGGAGTGGGCAGGGTGAAAGCCTGCAGAGGACTTGGATTAAAACCTTCCCTTTGTAGAAGGAACCAAACCCTGGTGCCTTTCTAACAAGGATCCTGCAGCCCCCCCTGAGAATGCATCTAAAGGTACCATTGGTGACACTTGTGTCTTGCTAGTTTCCTAATCCGTTACCTGGTGCCTGTGTTGGGGAAAGGACTCGTGTTGCAGCAGCATCTTGTTTTCTCTTCTTTCTTTAGGCCGCATCCTAGATCTGAAGACGGGGACTGTCAAGAAGGAAGGCCAGCAGTCCATGAGGATGTGTATGGGCTCCCGAAGATCTTTCATCTGCCGAATGAGGTAATGAAGAGATTCCCTGGGGAAATCTTACTTGAGCCTGAAGCTGATCTTCCTTCCTGGCTGCCTCATGCTTTTATTTCAGCTTTCTTCGCTCATTTCATTCATTTTTTTGCTCATGTCTATTTGCTCATATACATGATCTAACGTGGCTGAGCGGTTCACACAAAGCTGACGGTCGAGTTCTTGAGGTTTTTCTTTGCCCTATGCTAAGATAACTCTCGAGCCTGTTGTAGAAGATCTACTTTCAAGTAGCAGTTTGTTTTGACCCCATGTGTCACCTCCCTTAAAGTCTGTAGAAGGAGGGCTTTTTGCTTGTGTGATGGAGAATCAAAGGTTCATCCCTGTTTATAGAGTGCTTCCTCTTATACAAGATTATGAAATCGTTCTGATGTTGACCAAGAAAGATAAAAGCCTTTCTGCTCGCGTTTCTCGTTCTGGTACAGGTGTGGCAACAGCTCGGTGGATCCAGTCTCTGTAAATCGTCTCAGCTTTATGAGGAATCGCTGCAGGTAAATAATACCAGCATTACGGGCAAGCGCGCGGCGTTGCTGGGAGCGAAATGAGCTACAGCTCCGTCATCAGAGTGGCGGGGACGCGCTGTGGTGAGCGTGTGTAGGGTAGGCTAGTACAGCTCATTGAAGAGTTTAGATGGAGCTGTGGGTAGAGGAACCAAAGTACCACCACGTTGAGGAAGATAATCCTGGGGGAGATTAATCTTTCTTTATGCCAAGATTGGATTTGAAGTCAGTTTAACACCATGTATTCTTCGCGCTGTTCTTGTTGCCCTCTGGTGTATATTGTCCCTTTTTAATTTGAAATTGAGATAGATTCCAGCCTAATCTGTTCTTGAACCTCTTGCATTTATGTTAAGTCTTTGTTCTTTTTTTTTTTATCCTGAAGAGGTTCCATGGAAGCTTTTTTAAAATACAAGTAGAAACCCTGCCTGACCTTACCCCAGTGTAATATATAGCACAATCGGACTGTTTCTCTCTCCCCAGGAATGGCTTAGGTGCCGCAAAAGATGGTGAACCTCACTACGTTGTGGTGCATTGCACGGGTTACATAAAAGCCTGGCCCCCTGCAGGTAACGACAGCTGAAGTGTTCGGTTGTGGCTGTTTTTAAGAGCATATGGTCTGAAGTTGGCCGTTTTCTGAACTGAATGTGCCGGCAAATGCTTTCCAAATGTATCCTGCCACTTATTTTAGGATGGAACTAATTTTTGCAGATGCTGGATCAGAGCTTTGTGTCTCTGAACTGTAGAGGATGAAAATAATATTACAGTGTCTGATACGCTAGCTTGGGCTGGAAGTTACAGAGAACTTTAATTAACCCTTCTGGCAAAAAAGAAAAGGGAGGGGGAGACAACTTAACTTACTAAATTCCTTCATGGGAAAGGCTATTGACTTACAATACAGGGTGGAGAGGTGTATTGAAGTCAGAACTGCATGTCTTTTTCCTCTGAAATCAGCAATTTTTCCTGTATTAACCTTGCTGGAATTTTTTGGCACTCCTCTCAGGTGTTTCGCTGCCTGATGATGACCCGGACGCTGGCCAGGGCAGCAAGTTTTGCCTCGTGGCTATTGGCAGGCTCCAGGTGGGTTCATCATTGCCTTGTCCTAAAAGCCCGCAGAGTTAAACTGTTCTGTCTGAAGATGTTTCCTGATTGCCACGAATGCGGCTGCGGGGCTGGCTGGTCAGGAGAAAACAGCCCTTCCAAGATTCGCTAACACTGTACCTGTCTCACCGTGCAGGTCACTAGCTCACCCAACTGCACAGACATGAACAATGTTTGTCAGCCAACAGAGTTCATCTCCCGACACAACACCGAAGGCATTTTCACCTTCATAGATCACCGCTGTGTGGCTACTGTTGGCTACCAGCCACAGGTGAGAAAATGGTAGGAGTTTTCTAAGAACGAACTGCTGTTGACACTTACCCCCCTCTCTTGTACATCGTGGCTCTGCTTGTCTAACAGATCTGATAAAACAATGCCCAGGGCCTAAACCAAACATGTGTTTCTTCTCCACCAGTTGCCTTTTCATGTGCTTTTCTAAGTACTTTGATCATTGGAAGGATGGGTGGCTCTGGATTATGTCTAATGTCAATTAAGACGGTTTTTGCCTCCATTTAAGTTAAAGATCAAATGTTAAGTCAACCGCTGTTGTGCTTCTCTTGAAAATAAAGCACGCCAGTTCCCGTCCTTGGTTTGTGTAACAGTGGTGTGGTGGGGGAGCAGTAACTACCTGTCCAAACTGGAATTAATGAGGCAGACCTGAAAGAGGGAGTCTGCCTGCCAGATGAACTGACTTGATCTCTCTCCCAATTCCTTTAAAATCAGGAACTTCTGGGGAAAGACATTGTGGATTTCTGCCACCCAGAAGACCAGCAGCTTTTGCGGGACAGCTTTCAGCAGGTAAAACGCCTCAGCTACCCCTTTGCATGCAGTGTGGTGTTCAGACTGGAATCTGTCTTGGCGCTTGCAAAGCAATGAAACTAATTGGAAAACCAAGAGAAAAATAAACCTTAGATATTTCTCCTTTGTCCAATGGCAAACAGTTACAGAACATAGTCACATAATGGTAAATATGCAGAATAAACCAGAAGCATCTGATGTTTAACTCTTGAATTCATCCTCTGGCTGCTGGCCTGGTCTGCTTTTAGGGCCAGAGGTGTGGCTACAAAGTGCCTACTTGAATGCCATGCTTCTGTGGCTGAAACACTGGTTCATCTCTAGGGCCCAGCCCAGTGCTGCAGAACTCGAAATGGATGTGGTTTGCTTGCCCTGTTGTCGTTACTCTTATTTCTGAGGGCGTTGGACTTGTGGCAGGGCAGGTAAGACTGCCCCTGTGCTTTCATGACTCCAAAAAGTAGCCGCTCATATCCATTTGTCCAAATAGTTGGAATCAGAAGCAACAGCATGTGCTTCATTTACTGGAAGCTTTTCCATACATCTCACCGGTGCAAAGAGATAAGAAAAGCGGAAGCCAAAAAGGGGATATTAGATTCCCTTCCCATATCATTCGGGAATCAAACCAGCATCAGGGAACGGTGGCAGTGCCATTTAGTTGGGGAAGACTGAGATACGATCTTGGAGGCTTTGAGGCAAAGGGCCATCGCAAGGTTTCAGCGGGGGGTGGCTCAGAGGCAGGTTGCTCTTCAACGCCTTCTTTTATCAGGTACTACTGATGGCATTACGTTTTTTTAGGTGGTGAAGTTAAAAGGCCAGGTTCTGTCAGTCATGTTCCGATTCCGATCCAAAAACCGGGAATGGCTCTGGATGAGAACCAGCTCCTTTACCTTCCAGAACCCCTACTCGGATGAAATTGAGTACATCATCTGTACCAACACCAACGTCAAGTATGTACATGGAAATGACTTGCCAACCACCAGTGATAGCGCACGAACCTGATGGGATCCTGTCCCAGAATAACCAGCAGCACAGAACTGCGGGAGTTTTGGCCTCTCCCCCTCACCAACCTCCCCGTCAATTTGCACAGGCCCCGGAGAAATTGCCAGGTCCCATGAGCGCTCTCTTCCTGGGCCGTGGCAGGCACTAGAGGACTATAAAGTGCAAGAAATTCAATCCCTTTGGCTGTCTCGGTTGTGTGGCTTAGCAAGCTGGCAAAGTTCAGCTCCAGCAGTGCCTTTTTTAACTCTGGTTACTGGAGCGAGTCTCCTGTCTGTGTGTCAGAGCTAATATTAGCGAAGTCCGCCTTTGAATGTAGCTCTTGGACTCCTGTGACAGTCCGGAGAGGCAGCTGGGCCAGAGAGTGGCTTTTCACGTGAGCAGGACTGTCTGCAGCTGGTGGTAGAAAGTAAACCTTTATTTTTCTCCACTGCTGTAGTTTTGTCCTTGGATTCAGAAGCGAGCTCCAGTGGGCAGCCTGCTTCCATTGCTGCTCTCCTTTTCTCTCTCTCGATCGTTGGTACGTCTCCTTTGGGAGTGAGCAGAGCTGCTCTGTCTTCCCAGGAGTGAGCTCCAGGCCCCTTACAGAAGAGCAGCAACTGAAATAAAGGCCAAAAATATTCTTGCATGTGACTCCTAAGTGCAGGCTGGGGGAGTGCAGCAGATGGAGTCTCTCCACCAGGCAAGCAGAAGGCTAGATTGCTTGTGGGCAGGTGAAAAGCCAGGATTTTTTTTTTTTAATGAGGCAATGTCCTAGAGTGCAGGTAGCACTTCTTCCCTTCCCGCAGCTGGTGAGCTGATGCCTTCTGATGAGAAAGTATTGAGTTGAGCAGTGACAAATCCCTCTGGCTTTAACGAGCTGTGGTGCGAGCGCAGGGCTGAAATCTGATGCAGATCTGATCCAGGCCTTAATTCCTGTCCTGCTGTTAGAGAGATATCTCTTTGAACTCATTCATTCCACACGCATCCATTCTCACATCCATACTACGCTTCTAAAAGCACTGCATAAGTTCAGAGCAGAGAAGCAGCGATCTGTGTCTGATTGTGTTTTGAGTGTGTTTTATCTATGTGCGTCTTTGCTAGGTTATCTGTATTGTTTCATCTTTGAGATCAGGTACTACTGAAGCAGCAACTTGCAAAAGAAGTCCTGAGAAAATGCTGGATTTTTATTCCTTTCTTGGGGGGGTTAAACAGTACCTGACTTCTGACAGTTAACAGAAGAGCAGAATGAACTCCACCAACATCTTGGGCTTAAAACCTAAAACTGCTGGTGGTCTCTGCAGGCACCAGCTCTGGAGTGGCTGACATAGAGCTGAATATAAAAATCTTGGGGGTTTTTGAGTTCTTTCAACCTTTGCTTGTGCTTTAAGGATGATGCAGGTCTGGCCGTGCTCCTGGTGTAGGTTATTGATTGCTCCCGCTCGGTGACTGAGTGGGAGGGGCAGAGCCCTTTGGCTCCCAGCCCGTTAGCATTATATTACACACCACCCCCCTTTCAGAGACCACGGAAACCGAGTGGAAGGATCCTTCACTCGAACAGGTTTTGCAAAAGCAAAGCTTCCAATCTTGTCCCAGACAGGCGCACTCTCCTACACGCAGTAGCCAACTGTTTGCTTTCGTTTGGTATCTTTAAATACGTTTTTTTCTTTTTTTTTTTTTCTTTGCTTTGAAGGAACTCGAGCCAGGAGTCTCGGCCTGCCCTGTCAAACTCCATGCCGAGGCCCCAGCTGGGGCAGAGTGTCAGCCTTCCCCTGGAGATGGGCACGGCCCAGCTGCCCTCAAGGTCAGGAGGTGCTCAGCTCCTTTTACCGTGCCTCTCTTGCTGGTTCTGCCCTCCTCTCACATAGCCTTCCTACCCAAACTTTCCTCTCTGCAGCAATGAACTCCTCTGCGCTAATGAATCATTGGTGTAACCACAGAGTATCTGTTCCCTTGGCAATCGTTTTTAGCAGCCGGTGTTCTCCTGTTACAGAGACTTTCTATTTTAGGCAGCAGCAGCCTCCACAACAGACAGAACTGGAAGTGGGCCCAGGAAGGGAGAGCCTGTCTGGTTACGACCACTCACAGGTAAATCAACAGGGGTTTCGATTACTCCTTGTATTTGTTGTCCTGCATTATTTAAATTACCTTTTGCTGGGGCTTTAAAGGTGGCCAAACAACATTCACTCAAGGCTGCTGAGAGTTTGGAGAGGGAGGTGTTCTGGCTTGGGTTTTGCTGGATCTGCGTGCCTGATGCTGATCTGCTGCTGTGGCATCCTCTCCACTCTGCCCATGTCTGTGCTGCCAGTCCTAAATGGCCACACTGTCGCGATAAAACACACAGGAAGCCGGAGAGCAGCCCGGCCTCTTGCCTGCAAAGCCCTCGGCTGTTCTCCCTGCTGGCTGCAACACCTCTGGCTCCCTTTGTGCTTGAGGTGCTGACAGCTCACGTCTGTCCCCGCTCCCAGGTTCCCGTTCAGCCTGTGACCGCTGCCGGCCCCGAGCACAGCAAGCCCTTGGAGAAGGCAGAGAGCCTTTTTAATCAGGAGCGGGACCCAAGGTTCGGCGAGATCTACAGCGGTATCAATACAGGTGAGGGGTGTTGGGCTGTGAGACATGGCCAACAGCACGTCGCATCTTCATCCAACTTCAGCTGCAGTCCAAGTGCTCTTTGCTCTTTCCTAAGTCACCCAGAGCAGTTCTGGGTGCTGTGACTGTGTTGTGGCGGCCCAGTCTTGCAGAATAGTGCAGATTTTGATGCCAAGTGGATAATTCCAGACTATGCTGATACGCCAGTGTTTTGCTGGAGAGGTGTGAGAAGGCAGTGCGTGATAAGGTGTCCCTTGCTCTGTGTTACTGCGCGCCTTAGTCTCATCCTTTGTGCTTGTCCCCAGAGAGCAGTTCTCCGTGTTCCTGGTCTGGGCAGAGAATGTAGTAGATGCTCTAACCGCAGAGGACTTTAATGCAAAGTTTATTAGAAAATGGAGAGGAAATCAAATTAAACAGGCTTTACAAAACCATCTGGAGTCCGTGTCTGGATAAAGGACATTCATGTTTGATGCTTTGGCTCAAAATGGTCTTCCTTTACACGAGCATGTCTCTTGCAACTGCTTCTCTGTCCCTGCAGCTGAGACATTCTTAGCCCTGACATGAATGAACCTCTCTCCACAGACCAGAACAAAGCCATTCCTGCCAGCACAGTGCCTGCCAACCAGCCCCTCTTTACGCAGGGAAACACCTTCACCCCATCGCGACCTGCCGAGAACTTCAGGTGAGGCTTCCTGTGCTGTGCTTTGGGTGGCCTCGCGTTCCTTTTGTATTGTCCTGCAATTGTTCCTGTTCTGTCTGTGCGTCCTTCTGCCACAGCTGAGTGTTCCCAGCCTCTGTCTGCACGGTGGCGATTGTCTATAAATTGTTCCCATGTGCTGTGCACAGAAAATATGGGGGGAACACATGCAGACATGGGTTTCTTTGAGGAGTGGGGGTGAGAAGGGTTCCTGCCCTCCTGCCTGGTGCTGCTTTGCTCCTGGTCAGAGGCGCAGGAGCTTTGAGGCTGGGCAGAGTCAGCATGGCCCTTCCTCTGCTGTGCCGGTCCTCACCCTCATCTTCGCCTCCCCAGCTACTGCCTCGATTCCCTGGTAGCCCTCTGCTCTGTTGCTGCCAAAGCTTGTCCATGGGATAGCTGTGCCTCTCGGCCGTGCTTGGACTGAAGCCCAAGAAGAGCTGGGTGAGAGGAGCCTGGCTCAGTACCCCAGCAGCTCCTGCCAGTTGTGCCCACAGCAGGGCAGCGGGATGGGCACTGGCACACGAGTGAAGTTACCCCACGTTTCTGGGCTCATTTACCCCCACTGATAGCTCACACGGATGGCGTTTGTCCCTCTTCGTCCTCTACGTGATACCTAGTGTCCTAAGAGTGCCTCTTCTGTCTTCCAGGAGCAGCAGCATGGTGCCTCCTGTGAACATTATTCAGCAGCAGCCCTCGTCAGCAGGCCGGATCTTAGCACAGATTTCGCGCCACTCCAACCCAGCTCAGGCCAGCGGAACTAACTGGGCTCCGGGGACACGGCCAGCATTCACGCCCCAGGTAGGAAAGCCTGAACCCTGGGTGCGGGCCCTGAGTCCCTGCAGCTTTACAGACCCTTCTCGCCATCGTGAATCAGCCTGCTCTGACTCTCTAGCTGAGTGCTGGAGCGATGCCACGTGCCCGGGCGCTTTTTCCTTTGCGGCCAGTCCAGCAACTTCTCACCCTAGTGAAGACAAGGTTCAGAATAAATACCTCTCTCTCCTTTCTCTCTTACAGCAAGTGGCATCCCAGACGGTGAAGACTCGGCCCCCTTCCTTCAGCATGGGGACTTTCCAAAGCACCCCGTCCTCCTTCAGCCCCATGACCGCACCTGGCTCTACAGCTTCCCCTACCGGCGCGGCTTACCCGAACCTTGCGAGCCGTGGCACTGGCTTTAGTGAGTATGGCGTGGGGTGCTGGGGAGGTTGGGGTGGCAACAAAATCCCGTCGGAGGAAAGCTGGGAACCTCAGTCAGATACAGCCTTGGTGTGATGCGATCTCCTCTCCATTGTTTTCTGGTGTATGTTGGGAATGCCCAAATGTGGAGAGCACAGCTAAATCCCTACTCTGGCTAACACCGTCCTTATCGCCTTTAACCATTGTCCCAGCGCAAGGCTCCAGAGCAGATGAATTTTGAACCATTTCAAGGCTGACTGGGAGGAAACAAACCCCTCCGGGACCTCCCCTCCATTTGTTCTTGTTCTGCCCCATAGGTGGGTACTGACAAATACCTTAATGCATGTGACAGTTGAGTGGCTTTTCCTGGAGGGGACATCCTACCCTGTGACCCATAGGCACCACCCAACGAGTTGTGCGCTTCCCAGTCCCGTTAAAGGATCCCAGAAACCACGGCTCTGCACCGGGAATCCCTTATTGACTTGTTCTCTGTTAAACAGCCGCAGAGGCAGCGCAGACCCCTGCCCCGTTCCAGACGCGGGCAGCCGAAGGTGTGGGGATGTGGCCGCAGTGGCAAGGACAGCACCACGGCCCGGCCTCCGGGGAGCAACACGTGCAGCAGCCGCAGCCAAGCCAGCCTGAGGTCTTCTCAGTAAGACGGTGCTTTTTTTATCCTCCCGAGTGAGGACTGGTGTGGGCCGATCTTGTGGGAACGAATGGGCTTTGCTTCCCAAGTGTGGGCAGGTGGCTGAAGCGCCGAGAGCTTGTCCCTTTAGTTGACAATGTCTGGTGAGGGCTCAAACTTGGGAGTAACCTGATGGAGCTGGAATGGGAAAGGGGAGGCAGAAAGGCCTCAGCTGGCCTGGCTTTGTGTCTTGGTTTGTTGCAGGATCAGTGTGAAATTCTAGCAGCTCCGCAGCTGAATTAACCCTTCTAGCTCTAATTAAAAACAATAACAAAAGAGCCAAACGCCTCCCTTGAAGTAATAAAGTGAAGATAACTCTTGAGAGTTCATATTCTTGTGGGTTGCTGCCCCCTGCTTTCAAAGGAGTCGGTGCAGTCACTGCTTGTGACTTAAATTCGCTGCTCTCCTACGGCCTTGGACACAAACCCCGTGTGCCCGTGGGAGGGAAGGGGCCATCCCGGTATGCGGTGTCTGCTCTGGCAAACTCCTCCGGCCCTGAACTGCCAACGTGATGTTCTAGTCCAGGTAACGACTCTCTCCTTTTACCCTCGCAGGACATGCTGACAATGCTGGGAGACCAAGGACCCAACTACAACAACGAAGAGTTCCCAGAGTTGAATATATTCCCTTCTTTTTCAGAATAAAATAAGCCCTAGGGGGGGAAGCGAATTATAGCTCTATATAATATCCACGTGTAAAGGAAAACACCTAAGTCTTTTTTTCAAAGACTGCTGAACTTTCTGAACACTTCCTACCTTCCGGAGGCGAGACTTTGCCCGGCAGCCTGGAGGAGGGCTGGCCGTGCTGCGGGAGGAAGATGCTGTGGTTTTGGGCTCCTCCTCTGCGCGGCGCTGGCGGCGGGGGACTGTTCGCCTGGAGGCCTCAGGACTCGAGTGCTGCGAGAGCGGCTGCGCTCATTGACCAAAGGCCCCGTGTTTCCGGAGCCGCTCCCTCGCGGTTCTCGTTCTGCACGCTGGGTTGGTCGGAGGGATTCCTGTCTGGATTACAGACAGCCCTTCCAAACTCATAAGGTGGCTTTTACTGTTTTTATTTTCAATCTTCTATACCGTGACTCTTTTTCTATAAAACACAAAAGTATTGTAACTTTTTAAATATTGGAAGAAACTCTTCCAAGCGTTAACCCTGTATAATGCAATTCTGGAGGATGCTTGCGTAGGAATCCTTGTGAGGATTTCTCTTGTCGTGGCTTTCTCCTTGAGGAAGCTTGGCCGTCCTCGGAGGGTTGTTACTGCGTCTCCGGTCCGGGGTGCTTTACGCAGAGATTCCCATGTTGGCAGGAACCTCGGTGTTTGTGTGGATGCCGTCGCTCTTCTGTGAACTGTGCAATGAATGTGGGCCTCTGTAGTCAGCGTGACCGATCGACTCCCTCGGGGCCCGGTCATTCCTGTGAATGACGGGATAGTTACGAGCCATAAAAATATTATCTATGTAGCTTTGTTCTCGATGCATCAGTTTTGCAGCTGATGGTTTTCTGTGCTGCCACGAACCAATGTTTCAACAGGCTTTTTGTCAGCTTCTGGGGCTGGGGGGGGGGAGGGAAAAAAAACTGCTCCGCACTGTCCATGCAATTGTACCACACGTAGGTGGAGTTCCTCGCCTTCGTTTTGGAGCTGGGCGTCTGGTTCCCCGCACAGAGGGGCCCTGGATTCCTTCGGGGCCTTGCTGAGGAGTTGCGGTTTTTCACTACATGCTCTGAATGGCAGTATTTGCTTTTACGTCTCCTTAAAGAAAAATCCATGCCATATGATGACCCTGTTGCCAAATCACAAAATGGAGGAGAGCAGGCGAAGATAGGGAACAGAATTATTTTTTTTTATATATATATGATTTTTTTTTTTTTTAAATTTTAAAGCTTTGAATCTTCTGGCTTCTTCAGTGGAAAAAAACTTGCGGCAACTCCTGGTCTCCTCAGGGTGCGTAGGGGCTGGAACAACAGTTTGATTTCCTCCCCCTGTGATGGCGAGCCTTGCTTCGATTTCAACAGGAAAATTTCTTCATTGCAGCGTTGGACTTGGAAGGAAACTTGGCACAACTGCAGCGGGGGGAAGAATACGAAGCTTTCCTGGAAGGCTGGTTTTGTTTTGGATGAAATCTGGGTATTTTTCCCTCCTCCCTGCGCTGAGACCCCCAGGCTGGCTGGGAGCGCCCTCTCCGCCGGCGTGGGGCAGGCGGGGACGTGGCGTTTGGACTGATGGGTCTTGGTGCTGCCACGATGGGGGAGACGCTCCGAAGAGCGGATTTCGGAGACGTACTCAGCTGATAACATCCCTGTGGGGAAGGCTTTGAAATATTTGCATTGCTCACTGTCAAGTTCAGTGCTTGCAGAGACGTGGAGAGGTTCCTCTTGGTAGTGGAGCAGAAAGCTTTCAGGTTTCTCTCCTGCTTTTGTTGGAAAACTGAGATTTGGAGGATTTTTTTTTTAAATTTTTTTTTCTCTCACTTAAACCACCAAGTTCAAATTTAACCATGGAGAGGTGGGAACCTCCCATCAGGGAGTTTGGAAACGTCCCCTGAGCCACCCCCATCCTTTTACCCTGGGGAGAATGCTACCAGCAATAACCACGATGGGCCCCTCTTTGTCCGCAGCAGCCCCTCGCATCCTGCGCCCTCCCTGTGGCCGGGCTGGGGTGTTTTCTTGGGTTTAGAAGAGATGTATTTTGTAAAGCAGCAAGGTTTTAACCATCCCGGGTATTCGTACCGGGGCTCACAACGCCTGCTTGCAACACGAAGGGGGGGCACACGAAGGACCAGCGCTGAGCTGCACCGTCCTCCAGCGTCGCAGCCCCGTCGACCCCACCACTGCCAAAGGAGGAGGAAAATTCCCATTTCAGCAGCAATGGAGCCCTGGAGAACTGGACCTTTTCTGAAGCTCCGGCTCCGATGCTTTCTGGAGTGATGTCCGGCCGCTGGGCAGCAGCAGGAGCTGGACTTGCTTGTGGTGCTTCAAACTTCCTCCCCCGCAGTACGCTGGGCCCTGGGTGCCGCATGGATGAAAAGCAACGACTTCAACTCTACGTGTCCCCAGCTCAGAGCCCGTCTCTCCCTGAGCTGTCAGGGGTGACGCTGCCCTAGCGCTCCCCCCCCCCGCCAAGTTTTGGGTCCCTGCGATGGACAATTCAAGCTGCTGGGGAAAAGAAACCAGCTGAAGCAGCCGGCAAACGCCGAACCTGCTTGGCGACGCTGGCAGCAGCGGAGGACAAGGACTGGTGAGGGGCTGGCGGGGTCTCAGCATCTGATACCCCCCTGCCACGGGGTCCTGGGGGCTGTGGCGGGGCGGTGGGGGACATGGGACAGAGCTGGCGGGGAGAGGTTCTTTCTGTCACATCCTGTTTTGATAATTGTATTATTTTTCAATGTGTGTGTGGGGGGGGGTTATTTTGTCGTACAATCGCTTGGGGCAGGCTGGAGCCAAACCCCCTCCTCGGGAAGGGGGCCTGGTGTTGTGCCCAGGGCTCCCTCTCGTTGCAGGAGCTGCAGATGATTATATGTAGCAGAGATTTTACAACAAGATATTTTCCCTTTTTTTTTTTTTTTTTTTTTTTCCTCCAAAGCTGTGTCTCATTTCTGCCTTGCCCCCCTCCCCCCCCCTACTGTGGCCATGGTCACAAATCCCTGTCCTTGGCCTTGCAGCGGTGCTGGGGCAGCAGAGCCAGAGTGAGCCCCTGGGCTCTCCCTTCCTCCTCCTCCTCTTCGCTACTTGCAGTCATGGGCTGGAGCGCGTTAGCAGGCTCTTGTGATCTCCGGGTTTGTGGATCGTCGTGTTCTCCCCGAGCCCTGCACCTGGAGAGGGAATCAGGCCACTGCCCCCAGTTCAGCCTCCCCCCCCCGCAGCCTCTCATCTATCTCTGGCCCCCTAAAACCCTCGGTCCCCACACTCTGCTCCCCGTGGCGGTGGCTTCGCCGCTGGGTCACACGCAGCCGAGTCAGGGCCCCGTGCTCGGGACAGTGAGTCCATGGCAGAGCCCTGGGCTGACTCAGCCCCCGCTTTCTCGGCAGCCGGGAAGGGTGAGCTCGGGCATGGGGTGCGGGTCCCTCTCCCCGGGGACCCTGCGGTGATGGGGTGACACGGGTGGAGGTTAGGGGTGGCTCCGGTCTCCATCCCTGCCTCCGTGCTTCTCCCATCCCCTTAGCTCTGCCCGTGGCTCCCCGGGACAGTCCATCCTTGTACCCACGGCTGGGTGATGATGATGTCCCCAGTGTGGCGTGTCTGGGACGGGACTGATGCCACCGGGATCTTCCAGGCAGTGAACAAGGTTTTCTGAGTTGTCCTGGCGGGAGCCGCGTGACGCCGTGACAGTCACCGCAGAAAGCACCGTCTGGCCCAGCTTCCCCTGGTGCTGGGGCTTGGGGAGAAGCCTGGTCCCCCCGCGCCCTACCTGTGACCCCGGAACTGGCCATGGGGTGGCCAAATCCTGTGCTGACAGGAGGTGGCAGGGGAGGCAGTCCTGGGTTGGGGACATTAGGGACAGAGATGAGGATGCTGGGGAGGGTCTGATCCTGCCACGTAGTGCCTCTGCCGAAGCGGTCGGTGCTCGGCCCTCCCTGGGCTGCTGGGGGGGGGGCGGGAATAGGGGTCTCCTGGGAACAAGCAGCCCCTCAGTCATGGGGCAGGAGGGTGACCCTGGGGCAGGAGGATGTCCCCAGGGCAGGAGGCTGTCCCCAAGGTGGGATGCTGGGACACGAGGACATCCCTGGGGCAGAAGGGTGTCCCCGGGGGGGGGTGCTGGGGCAAGAGGATGTCCCCGGGGCAGATTCCAGAGCTGGGGCTGACTCAGCTCAGCCCTGCAGCATCACGTGGAGCCGGGAGGGAGCCACTGCTGCGTGTCCCCCCCCTCCGCCACCCGTCCCCTCCTTCCCTCCAGCCCTGTGCAGACCCGGGCGACTGCCAAAATTTTCCAGCTGCCTCGTAACTTCCTCAATCCAGCGGCATAAAAGAGCTGCAGACGCAGCAGCCGCATCCCCCGGACTGTGCCGTTCCCCTGTCGAGAGCGCGATGCTGGGGTAAGCGGCATGGGAGGGGTGGGCCCTTGGGGGGCCAGGAGACCCAGCGAGGCCTTGCTGGGGCGCTCGGGGGGCTTTTGCCCCAGGAAACTGGACCCCAGTGAGTGGGGGGGGGGGAATAGGGTCTGGTATGGCAGCGTTGGGACCTTTAGAGGTGTGAAAGGGGAAACTGAGGCACGACGTGTCCAGCAGGGCTGTGGGCACAGGCTCAGGCTGGTGTCCCCATCTCTGCTCTGCTCTACTCTGGGGGTCTGGCGAGCAAGCGGATGCCGGGGGCGAGTGGATAAAGCGCAGGAGGGGGCAGGATGCCCGGGTTCCCCCTTGATCTCCCCCTGGGTTCCCCCCCCACCCCACCCCGAGATTCCCCCCCTGCTCCCTGCACCCCAAAAACTCGTTTCCCCGGGGCTGCGGGAACGGTGCCAGCGGTGATGGGAACCAGCTGTCCCGGCTCATGTGATGCCTGCACCCAGCCAGCACTGCCTGCGGCGGTGTCCCGGCCCTCAAAGTGGGTGGGCAGGGGGTCCTGGCCCCCCCCCCCGGCCCCCAAAACAGGGTGGGATCCCTGCCCCCAAACCAGGGAGGGCAGGGGGTGCTGGTTCCTATGGCCTGGAATTGGGGGTGGGTGCAGGATTCTGGCCTCCCCCAGCCCATTACCAGGGGAGGTCTGGGGTCCCGGTGCCTCGTGGCTCGATACTGGGGTGCGCGGTGGTCCCCGTGGTCGGGAAACGGGATGGACGCGGGGTCCTGGCCCCTGTAGCCCAGCGCTGGGGTGGGCACGGGGTCCCAGTCCCCTAGAGCCTGGCATGGTTGCGAGTGCAGGGCCCTGTCCCCCAGCTCAGGCCCCCTAGGCTCAGTCTCTGTCCCCGTTGCCCAGGATGTGGTGGCCCACGCTGCTGGCCCTGCTGGTCCCCGCGGTGGTGGCCCAGCTACACCCTGAGCGGGAGCTGGACGCCCAGTGGGACCTGTGGAAGAAAACCTATCGCAAGCAGTACAACGGCAAGGTATGGGAGGGGAGCCTGGCACCACCCTGGTGATGTCCCCGTGGGGCTGGTGTCCCTTGAGGGTGTCCCCACAGTGGTGGGGGGGGGCCATGGGGAGGACCCAGCGCCATCTCGCCCCGTGGTGCAGGTGGACGAGGTGGCACGGAGGCTGATCTGGGAGAAGAACCTCAAGTACATCAACAGCCACAACCTGGAGCACGCGCTGGGCGTCCACACCTTCGAGCTGGCCATGAACCACCTGGGTGACATGGTGAGTGTCACTGGGGTGGGACGTCACTGGGGTGGGAGAGAGGGAACAAAACACCCTTTGGGATATCCTCATGCCCCAGTATCCCACCCTGGGGGTGTCCTCCTGCCCTGGGGATGTCCTCATGCCCTAGCATGTCCCCCTGGGGACATCCTCCTGCCCTGGGGACGTCCTCCTACCCCAGCATGTCCCCCTGGGGACATCCTCCTGCCCCAGCATCCCAATCTGAGGACATCCTCCTGCCCTGGGGACATCCTCCTGCCCCAGTGCTGCACCTATCTGCCCCGGGTTCCTTCCCCAGACCAGCGAGGAGGTGGTGAGGACGATGACGGGTTTGAAGGTGCCCCGCGATCGCCCACGTCGCAACGAGACGCTCTACGTCCCCGACTGGACCGAGAGAGCCCCGCCTGCCGTGGACTGGAGGAGGAAAGGCTACGTGACGCCCGTCAAGAACCAGGTAAGCAGGGTGCTCTCGGGGGTGCCCAGAACAGGGTGGCACCCCGGTGTCACCCATTGTGTCCCCACAGGGCCAGTGCGGCTCGTGCTGGGCATTCAGCTCGGTGGGCGCGCTGGAGGGGCAGCTGAAGCGGAAGACGGGGAAGCTGCTCTCCCTCAGCCCCCAGAACCTGGTGGATTGCGTGGCCAACAACGACGGCTGCGGCGGCGGCTACATGACCAACGCCTTTGAGTACGTCCGGCAGAACCGCGGCATCGACTCGGAGGACGCCTACCCCTACATCGGCCAGGTGTGGCGCTGGGGGGGGGCGGGGGGGTGCGCGGGCGGGTAAGGTCTCCATCTGCCCCCCCCGACTGCTCTCCCATCCCCATCTCACCTGGACCCTGCTGGTCCCGCGCAGGACGAGAGCTGCATGTACAGCCCCACCGGGAAGGCGGCCAAGTGCCGCGGCTACCGGGAGATCCCTGAAGGCAACGAGAAAGCTTTGAAGCGGGCTGTGGCCAGGATTGGACCCGTCTCCGTGGGCATTGACGCCAGCCTGCCCTCCTTCCAGTTCTACAGCCGCGGTGAGGGGCTGGGAGGTGGGGGGGCAACCCCCTCTGGTGCAGCCCGGGGAAACTGAGGCAGGGCCAGGTGGTTTATCCAGAGTGTAACCGACCGTCCTGTCCCCCAGGTGTGTACTACGACGAGAGCTGCAACGCTGAGAACATCAACCACGCGGTGCTGGCGGTGGGCTACGGCACGCAGAAGGGCACCAAGCACTGGATCATCAAGAACAGGTATGGCGGGACGGCGCGGCTGCTCCTCACCGGGCCGGGGTTTGCCGGTGGCTCAGGCTCTGCCTTTGCTCCCCACAGCTGGGGCGAGGAGTGGGGCAACAAGGGCTACGTCCTCTTGGCACGCAACATGAACAACGCCTGCGGCGTCGCCAACCTCGCCAGCTTCCCCAAGATGTGAGCGCTCCTGGCCCGCGCCGCGTCCAGCAGCCTCCCCCCTTCCCCGCCTTCACACCCGGCCTTTTTGCTTCCCGTCGCTGAAGCCGACATCTCTCCGGGGGGGAAAATCTCCGCCTCCCCATGAGAAATCTTCCCCCGGGGAGAGGGGAGAGACCTCCGGCTGCGGATGAACAGTGCGATGAGATCCCCCCAACTCTTGTTTTCCTGGGACTCCTGTGCCGGGTTCTGCCTTCCCGGGGTCGGGCTTGGCCGGCTCCAGAGAGTCTGATCCGTCCGGAGACACTTGTGCAAACAGGTCCCACATCGGCCTCTGCCTCCGGGAACGCGGGTGCACGGGGAAATCCCAGGCAGGTGGAATATCCCCCGTGGAGAGCATGGGTCTCTCTCCCCCGCAGCTCGGATCCCAGTGGGGGCCGTAGAGAACGATACGACTTTATTTTTAAAATAAACACTGTTGGGAATAACCACTCGGGCTGGTTTGCTGTGTGGGGGGAAGGGGCCGCAGTGGTGGAAAAGTCCTTCCCTTTTCCAAAGGGGCAGGAGCCGACGGCAAAAGACGGCCGGCACCGGGGCAAAGCGGGAGAGAAGATGCTGCTGGGTCTTTTTGCAAAGTCCCAGCTGGTTTCGCAGGACCCCTGGAACAGGGCGAAGAAACATGGGAGGGGTGAAGGAGGAAGAAAACGGAGCAAGGAATTAACAGCTGCTGTAGGTGCAGCGCCGCGGCTTCGGGGCAAAGCTTTGTGCCGGGGCTGGGGGGCGTTTTGCAGCCAAAATCCCGCGTCACCCCAAAAACCCAAACCCAAGCGCCCCTTTAACGCTACGGATCAAGAAATGACCGCAGCAAAGCTCAGGGCCAGCCCTAACAGGAAGGGAAGGTGATATTTCCTTTAAAAACTCGCGCACCGTAAAGTTTAGACGCTTCAAAACAAGTTCATTTTAATTTTTTATTATTTATTATTTTCACTCACACCTGTAAGTTCCTTTCTCCCCACTCTCCGCCCACCAAGACCCGGGTGGCGAAGGGCCCGGCCGGGCGATGGAGAGGATGAGGGGCGCCGGTTAATTCATCGGGGGGGGCCGCGCTGTCGGGGTTGTTCAAAACCAGAACGTCGCGAAAAGAGAGTGAAACGGGACCGTTTCCTCCTCCAGCGGCTCCCACGGGATTGACTCGGGCGCGTCCTGCCCCCACGGGGCTCAGGTTGGCCACGCTCAGGTTGGCTCAGCTTAGAATGGAGGAATTCATAGTCCTGTTGCTTCCAGAGGAAATCCCCTTTGGAAAACCGTGGATTTGGCTGTATTTGATGCCGTGAGTGTCGGTTCTGACTCAAGCAGAGCAGGACCCTGGGCAAGATCTGATGCGTTTTGCCCCTCACCTTGGTTTCCCGGGATGGCGCGTGCCGGTACGACCCAGCATTGTCAGCAGCCACACGTTCCCGGTACGTCGAGCGGCCGCACGGTGATGAAGCCATGCTGAAGGATGCCATGGCCAACGTGGGGTCCGACTCCGTCAGCATCGACGCCCGTCAGCCCACTTTCTTCTTCTACGAAGCTGGTGGGTCTCCCAGGGCATCACAAGAAAGGGCTGCGCTTTCCTTCCCGTGACCCAGCTCCCTTAAATAGGAATTATTTCAGCTTTGCCTCGCCTTTAGCTCGGGTTGCCCTTGTTCTTGGCGCCGGTGACGCCTCCCGAAGAGTGACTTGAATTCCCATTTGGGCAGTGACTTAGGGCTAGTTGACCAAAAGCCGTTTCCGAACGCCTTCCAGGTACCTCCTGTGACCCGAGCTGCTCCCAGGCGGTGGATCAGGCCGTGCTCGTCGTCGGCCGCGGATCCTGGGACGGGGAGGACCGTTGGCTCGTGAAAAACAGGTACGGCAAACCCAGTCCCTCGGCAGCTTTTCCTTCCGGGCTCCGCTCCCAGGGGCACAGAGCTTCCAAAGACCTGCCAGCAAAGCGCTTCTCGGTGCCCGTCAGCTTTATTGGGGTGTTTTTAGGGCTCAGCTCCATCACAACCCCGGTGAGAAGGGCCCTTGATGGAGCCCTGCAAACCCCAACCCACGTACGTCACCCAAAACGCTCCCGCCCTGATTCCTCGGTGCTGGCTCCAAAAATGGGATTTCTGCTCTGCGGGAAACTCCAGGGTTTCCAGCCTTCCTGGGTCTGGGTCAGCACAAGGGGCTGGTGGTTCTTGGCTGAGGAACCGAACTGGTTTGTTCTGGGGACGTGCTGGTGAAACCCCCTCCTCCAGCCAGTTCGGAGGCGCAGCCTCGAGGGTCATCGCAGCCGGGTGCCCCTTGCGGTAAAATCTGTTTGGGAACGTGTTGTTTTGTTTTTTTTCCACTGTTCCAAATGCAGAACAAGAAGAAACAAAGTGTTGAAATCGGGGTCCTGCTCGGACAGACGCATCTCTGGAAAAAAATACCCAAACTGCGCTGTCAGCAAAGCCACGTTCACCGATTGAAACCATTATCTTTTTTTTTTTAAAAAACAACAACAAAAAAACCCAAACTGTGGGCACTTCTGTCAGCAAAACTCCTTTATCCTCGTGTCAGGGCTGGGCTAAAACCCACCAGTTTCCTCCTGTCTCTCATCTCTGGCCTTGGTAGGATTTAAAATAACATATATATAATGTATTTTTAGTATACAAAACTAATTCATTCACCTTTATCTGGTATTTCCCTGGTGGTTTCGACTCTCTCCAGCACGTAGAAAAGATGTGCTTTTCCGCGGCTTCCCCCTTAGAAGAGTTAGTGGCAGCGAAATCCGGCAGGGAAGCCAGAGGTTTTCAGCCTTTTTTGGCCAAAAGATGCAAATTTGGCTATTCCGGTGGCTGCCGGGGAGGAAGCGCGAGTTGAAAAAAAAAAAACAAAACAAAAACCAAAACAAAACAAAAAAAACAAAAACAAAAAACTTAAAAAAGGGGATGGGGAGGGGAAAAAAGTGAGGGTGAGGGGTGGTGCGGAAGGAGGCAGTTACCCCCACCGTTGTCTAATTTTTGCTTCTTTCCTCTTCCGAAAGTTGGGGTGCGCATTTCGGTCACCGGACGGCGAGGAACCCGGGGAAGCGTTGGGGTGTTGCCAGCTCCGGTGTCCACCCCCCGATCCGGAGGGGTTCCCCCGCACCGGGATGAGCTCCCGAGACGCTGCCCCGCTCCCCTCCGGCCTTCCCTCCTCCGAGAATGCCACCGCCTTCCCACAGATCGGCAGCAGAAACGAGGAGCGGCCGCCCTGTTGGCTTGTTCAAGCGTCTTGATGGCCAGCGCATTCCCCCTCCCCAGGGAGACGTAGCCATTAACAAGGGATAATCCGTTGGGAGTTATTCCAGTTATTTAGGTGGAGGGCTCTCTGTTGTCATTGCTCGCTCTCGCAATCTCTGCCAGCTTTTTAGAAAATGACTCAGCTGCATCTTCAAAGCTCTTGAGACACAGTTTTGTTTCCTCCTTTTCTCTTAGACGATGGTTTCTTGCAGCCATTTTACATCCCGTGATGCTTTGTAGCGGTGAGAAACTCGCCCTCCTGCCTGGCTGTCCTTCGTGGAACCCGGAGATGCCCTGAGAAGAGGCCGGAGCGGGATTTCCAGGCAGCGGAGACTTTGCTGGCCACCTTTTCGGCCTGACGGCGACGTAATGTCCATTAAACGGGTCTCCTGCTGTCCGCGCAGCACTGAGGTGGGCCAGATCAGCTCCATCGCGTGACCGTAGTCCGGCCACGTCTTCCTCTCTCTGCTGCTCCACAGACAAGGGAATAAATGCAGGTTTGGTTTGTTTGGTTTTTTTTTTCCTAAGAGCTGGTTTTGGTCTGGTTGCTACACTGCTGAGACGGGAGCTCAGGTCTACCCAGTTCAAACCAGTAGCGAGGCGCCGTGCTTGACTGCATCCTGTCACTTAGCTCAGCACCAAGGCAAAAAACTGCAAAAATCTCGTCGGTGGGAGCCCTGCTCCTGCCCGCTGGCCCCACAAGCCACAAAAACCTCCATGAGAGCCTGGCCGTTCGTTCTTGGGGTGCCGGAAAAAGGAAACTTTCTCAGCTGCGATCATTTCCTGATAGTATTTGAGGGTCCTGCTTCAAATCACCCTGAGACCGGCACGGCAAGCCCAGTTCCCAGCTTAAGTGAAAACGAAAATCAGAGCATTTCCTCATTTCCTGACTCGTGATTTGCCCGACGAGTTGCAACCGCCGTGTGCTGAAGGTCGGGGGCGTCCTGACAGCGGGGACACGCTGGCTTTGTCCCCAGCATCCCTCCTACCCCCTACACGCGCTGCCGGCGAGCTGAGCGTCAGTGCCCACCACCAGACGAAGCCTTTTCAGGTACCTTGGGTGCTTTTGTATTTTAACCCCCCTCTGGGAGGACTGAGCTTTGAGGAAGTAAAACTTGAAGGAACGGTATTTCGATGTTGACTCTGACTCCATTTTCTCTCTAATCTCCTCCAAGCCCTCTGGGGGTAGTTGAATCGTACGTAGTAGCCCATCCTCATGGTGGACATCCACCGGATGAAAACAGGATATTTTTTTTTTTATTTTTTTTTTTTTTTTTTGCTTTTTAAGGTGCTGGAAAACACGGGTTTGTCAAAACCAGGCGCTGTTTTGAGCAGCCTCCTTGGGGAGGGTTTCTCGGGCAGGGTGGAACCGGGAGGCGAGACGTGGATGCGTCCCTGCGTGTCAGTGTCCGCGCGGCCAGGGCTTGGGGCCAGCAGACTTCCCCCCCCACACACCTCCCCCCCACCCAGAGGGAAATTCCCGAGTCCTGGATGGGATTTTTCTGGCTGGGGTTGGGGGTACGCAGCAGGCGAGTGGGGCGGGCAGCGCTGCGGGGAGCTTGTCTGGGCAGGCAGGAGAGGAGCTGGTGGCATCACCGGGTGTAGAAACCCCGCGGAGGGCACGGCAGGGAGCACGGGTCAGGGATGTCATCACCCTTCTGCCTCCCTCACCAAACCGGATTTGTCACTAAGGGGTCAAGCGCGGCTCCAGCTCCGAGCCCTCGGCTCCCAGCGCGTAGTGCCGTGTGTCGCTCCGACTCCCCGATCCCAGCTGAGCGGGATGGAGCTGCTGGCTGCCGTCGCCTTCCTGGCCGTGCTTGCGGTGGCACTGGGACACCCCGACCCCGCGCTGGACTGGCACTGGCAGCTCTGGAAGAAAACCTACGGCAAGGAGTACCAGCATGAGGTACTTGGGGGTGGTGGTGGAGGAGTGGTGGGTGCTGATGATGTGGTGGGTGCTGATGATGTGGTGGGTGCTGATGATGTGGTGGGTGCTGCTCCAGGGATGACCGTCAGGGAGAAGAGCCGACAGCGCTTCGGACCTCTGCTGGTTTCCAATGGGGGTTCGTCGGGGATTTCTGACAACTTTGGGGGGGATAAAGCGGAGTGAAAGGGCTGCCGGGGCCGTTGCCGCACGTCACGGGGCTGTGGTTGATTTCAGAAAGAGGAAGGGGTCCGGCGCGTGACGTGGGAGAGGAACCTGCGCCTGGTGACGCTGCACAATCTGGAGCAGTCCCTGGGGCTGCACTCCTACCAGCTGGGCATGAACCACCTGGCAGACATGGTAGGTGCCGGCGCCCTGCTGAGAAGGGGCCTGTCTATGTCTCTAATTACCCGCGAGGTCAATTTAATAAAAAGTATAAATGGGTCAGGGGTGGAAAATCTCCCGACAACCCTTCCCAGCCCAACAACTCTTCTCGTGGACTCGGCACCCGTGGACAAACTGCTCAGACATTCCTGTGCTCGACCTACCGGCATGAGGCAACCTGGCCTGAGGAAATCACTCCTTCATGCCGCGGTTGGGGTGCGCGGACCTGGTCCTGCTCATTATACGTATTTGCCAATCGTCCCTCTTCAACGTCCTGAGGTTGTCGTGGCGTTTCACGAAACGCGCCAGCTTCTAGGGGCTTTTGGTGCTGGAGTTAAAGCTTTGTGTTTTCTTTTTCTCGCCCTTTCTGATGAACGGCTAGAAATGAAGCGTAAAAAATCAAAAAGCCAAGGACTCCCCAAACCCGCTAACTCTTGCAGCTCAACCTGGTCAAGGGAAATCCCCCTCCACCTCCGACACACCCAGGGTAGGACTTGCCAGCGACAAGGAGATGGTGAGATGGTCTTTTCTTTTCCCACCAGACCCGCGAGGACGTGGCGGCTTTGCTAACTGGGCTGCACGTTGTTCCTCGGCCAAACCGGGTCTCCACGTACCAACCACGGCCTGGCGGCGAAGTCCCAGACACGGTGGACTGGAGGGAGAAGGGATGCGTCACGGATGTGAAGAACCAGGTACGAAGCTCTGTCTGTGCCTCCCCACGTCTTGGTCCTTTGCTTGGTCTGAGCATCTCGAGGGCTTTTGCAGGGCGCCTGTGGGTCGTGCTGGGCGTTCAGCGCCGTGGGAGCCCTGGAAGCCCAGGTGAAGCTGAAGACGGGGAAGTTGGTGTCCCTGAGCGCCCAGAACCTCATTGACTGCTCCATGATGTACGGGAACAAAGGCTGCAGCGGAGGTTTCATGACCAACGCTTTCCAGTACATCATCGACAATGAAGGGATTGACTCGGATGAGTCCTACCCCTACACGGCACAGGTAGGTGTCACACCTGGAGAGCTCGTCGTCTGCAGAGAGACACATGAGCATGGAAGCAAGGTGGCCATCCGTTCTGCTCTCCTGCGTAGACACCCTTCTCCTCCTCTCCCACCGGTTTCCCTCTGTCTTGGTTTCTACCGGTCTCGTGTCATCTTCTCAGCCTCTGCAGCTGATTCTTTCAGACCCAGGGAAGGGACCTTTAGACTTCTTTTTTCTCATAGGCGAATGACTGGACTGGGAGCCAGAATTTCTACATGGTTATTTCTGTCCTACGTAAATTATTAGGCAACGTCCTACACGGAAGGGGAAAAATGGGACGGGAGCCTTGGGTCCTGTTCTCAGCTCTCTGTATCATTCCACCTTCTGTAGTTGAAAAATGGGATGTTGGTATTTCTGCCGTCGCAGTGGGCAGAGGTTTCCAGTGAACGATGTTCATGCAATTCTTTTTTTAAACGTTGCCTGTAACAGATGGTGTACGACTGCTGCCAGGTCACAGGGAAAGAGCCATCAGAAAATAAAGATCCTAAAAAAGTCTTGGTGGCCAGAGACAAGAGATGCCCTGAAACGACCTGGTGTCTTGAAATGCAGTCTATGGAAACGGGTGGAAGCACCAGCGGCTCAGTCCAAGAAAGAGAAGCGGAACACAAGTCTTCAAACAGGCGTAGGGTGGCTACAGAGACAAAAGACTCTGTTCTCTGTGTCCAGAGGGAGAATGAGAAGCCATGGCCTTAATTGACAGTAGAAGAAATGTAGGTTAAACATGAGGAGGAGCCTTCTGCTGGGAAGGATGAGGAAGCAAGGACAGCTTCTCTAGGGACGTGGTAGAAGTGTTGTCATCGGAGGTTTCTAGAAAAAAGGCAGAGAATTCTGTTCTGTTCTTGGTGGGGGGGAGGTGAGATGGATGAGATGGTCTCGCCAGGTCCTTCCAGCCATCTCTTCCGTAATCCAAAAATGGCGGTCAAAAAAGAGCGAAGAACAGGGTGGCACAGGGTAAGAGAGGACTGAGAGAAAATGCCTACCTGAAAGCCTTGAGATGTTCCTGGGGGATTCTTCATGCTCCTCTTCTCAACTCCCCCTTGTTCCTACCAGAACGGGACGTGTCAATACAACGCTTCCACGCGAGCCGCCACTTGTTCCAAGTACGTCGAGCTCCCCTACGCCAACGAAACAGCCCTGAAGGATGCTGTAGCCAACATTGGACCCGTCTCTGTCGCCATTGACGCCACCCAGCCCACCTTCTTCTTGTACAGGTCAGGTATGTCCTTTTATCCCGGAGATTGTCCTCACAGTCTTCTGTGTCTTTCTGCATGTAAAACTTAAGGAAATTTGGTGGAATTTGGGGCTTCATTCCTGGATGAAGGCATCAGTATGGCAGTGCCTAAGACAGTAGCGGTAGTGACTACGCTGAAGGTTGGCTTGGACACAAAGACGAAGTTTTGTGGTCTGATGACACGCTTCCAAACACCTTTTTTCCAGGTGTGTACGATGACCCCCGGTGCACGCAGGAGGTGAATCACGGAGTCCTCGTCATCGGCTACGGCACTCTAAATGATAAGGATTACTGGCTGGTGAAAAACAGGTAAAGGCACGGCCGTACGACACCGAACTCCTGCTCTCTGTGTGATCACTGTCTATAGGGAAAGGCTTCTCCAAGAGAACCTCCCGCTGCTTGACCTGACACCCTCGGGATTTTGTAATGACCAATATTTATACAGATGGGAGGGAGATCGGTTGGGTGCTCGTACAAGGAGAATAAATCCAGGGATTCACGTTTAGCCATGATAAAGCGCCTTTATGCCATCCTAGAGCGTGAAGGAACTCTAAATGCATTTCAAAGACACCAACGCTCGCTTTAAGTTCCCTTTATGTTGATGAGCGTTGCCACAAGACAGGATTCGAGATCCCATGAAGCGGTTCGTGGACACACTTTGATGCTGGGAGATGCTGATAAAGCTGCTGCTTCGCTCCCAGAGAAAGGAATAGAATTTTTCTCATCTCTGTCTTATTTGTTTCCTGGCCCAAAAGTTGGGGCGTGAATTTCGGTGACGGGGGCTACATCCGCATGTCGAGGAACCACGCGAACCACTGCGGCATCGCCAGCTACGCCTCTTACCCCCTGATATAGACGGGCCCCGTGCTTCAGAGAGGAGTCCCGAGGCTTCAGCTAACCCACTGATGCGACGCTTGCGTGGATCTGCTAACTTCAAGAATCATTTCCCGGCTCTGTGGGCACCGTCCTCTTAGATCGGCCTGTCCTACAGGCTGGGAGGGGGGTCCTTGGCACGGGAGAATTTTGGAATATGATTTACAGGTACCTAGTGACTTCTTTTGGGGCGGGGGGGGAAAGTTGTTTTTTTTTTTCCCCGGAATAAAATGGCGCTACCCACCGTTATAACGGAGGTCGTGGTTTCCTCTCCCCAGTTTAGCATTGAGTACCGCTACGGTGGCGCAGGTATCGTTGTATCGCGGTGTGACGGGGATGAAACTGCAGAATTTCTTTGAAAAATAAAAGATGGGTTTCACTGCCCAAAGGTCCGATATTTGGTCTCTGGAGGCAGGAAGGGGTGGCAGAGGGAATTGCAGATGTCCAGCGAATGTCACGTCCGGCAGTGCCGCCCCGTGTACGCTCCGCTGATAAAACCTCTCCGCAAATGACGCTTCTCCCCAGACGATGGCTGATTTAGGAACTGAGGCTACGGACCAAAAATAAGTTCTTAGGGTGATGATGCTTGAAATATAACTTGGTAACCCATCGGCCGACCACGCCGCTTGTTTCCGGCAGCGATGGTAAAACCGATGCCGAAGGATGAAGGTTTCCACGGTAAAACTTTTGGTTGGGACTGCGAATTCGCCAACCCTTTTTCTGCACGTTTATGGGTTTACTACGGGCTTTCAAAAGAGTCTTACAGTTTGTTTCAGCAGAAAAAACAGAAGAGAATGACCTTCGACGTGGAGTTGGGCGCTAAACGTTGGGCTTTAGCGCTGGCCTGAGGTGGCACTGCCACCTTGGGGAAGGCGGGGGAATTGAACAAGTCTCCCTCCGCGAGGTGACCTTTGGAGATACTCAGATCCCCCGTAAAAATTATCACCTAGTTTTGGCCTTCGCAGCTCACCAGCTCGGTTATCGTTGGGGTTTTTTGTTTGTGGGGGTTTTTTTAACCCTTTTTGCCAAAGCGTTGCTCACTCGTAAAACCTTATCGACTGACACCGTCTCCTTTCCAAGCCTGGAGATCGCTGTAGACCCCTGAGCACCTCCACCTCCAGCTCCATCCTTGGAAGGGGATCAAAACCTGCTGTATCTTCAGCAAAAACCATCGACCGAGATCCGGTGGGCCAAGACCCTCCGTCCAAAAAGGGAAAAAAATATTTTAACTTAACACAAATGTACAAACTGGGGGCTCTGGGAGGGTACTGGGGGGGATCTGGGAGGGTTCTTGCAGGTACTGGGGTGGTATAGGTGGCTCTGGGAGGGTCTTGGGCGGCTCTTGGGGGTCCTGAAGAGCTTTAGGGTGCACTTGGGTGCCCAGCAGGGTTACTGGGAGGTTCTGGGATGGCCTTGGGGGTGCTCTGAGGGCATACTGGGGCCACCTGGAGGGTCCTCGAGGGAGTTGGATGTTACCGGGGGGATCTGGGAGCACGTTGGGGATACTGGGAGGGCCCTGGGGGCTCTGGTGGGTACTGGGAGGCTCTGGAGGCAGCTGGAGGGTCCCGGGTGGCTCGGTGGCATACTGGGGACTCTGGGAGGTTATTGGGGAGACTTTAGAGGGTGGTGGGGCTCTGGGAAGGTACTGGGGGCACCAGAAGGGTCCTGGGCATCTGGGGGGGCACTGGAGTGGTCCCTCCTCAGGTTCTTTGCACCTCAGAGCCCTCTTTTGGTCCCCTGTGCTAATTGGGGTGCCTCTATTCCGTCCCTCGCTCTTCCCCCAGCTGCCTTTTGCCTCTGTAGCTCCCTTGGGACCCTCGAGCGTCCTCCCGAGCCACCCTCTGCCCTTCCTCCTGCCCCACGGGCTTCTCTGGGACCCCCGTTTTGCTCTTGGAGCCCCTTCGCAACTTTCAACCCGAGCCCAGGACCCAACACGGTCCCAGCGACGGCTCCCACGCCGGCGGGGCCGGGACCCAGAGCCTTGGGCGTGTTGCCTTCTCCCTTAAAAAAAAAAAAAAAAAAAAAAAAAGAAGAAGAAGAAAAACCACCCCAAAGCCCCCAGCGCCCTTGTCTGCACAGTCAGGGGGGGCCCGGGGAGCCCCCGGTGTCTTTCAGTTATCGCAGCGAGCGCTTCATGGCCGTGTCTGGTGGTTCGGGGTCGGGTCGTGCTTTTTATTGTTCCCGGTTGCCCCGTCGAGGTGTGTTGAGGAACTCAAAGGCTTTTTGTAATAAAGCAAACGCCGCGGAGGAAACCCGAGTTTCTTTTCCCAGGGCGGCCGGGAGGCCTCCAGAAGCGCGGCTGAAGGGTGTAGGAGCCAGGGAAAGGCAGCAGGACGTTACTCCATCAGGAAAATAAAAGGAAGAAGGAGAGCGGAGGGGATCGTGTGCGGAGCAGAAGTCGCTTCGCTGGGTTCATTCCTCCGTTCTCCGAGGGGCCGGTACCTCGCACCGGCTTTCCTGACGGCCACGAGCTCTGGGATAAGGTTTCTCTTGGCCGCCATAAATAAATCATGGCTGTGGCTGCGCGGCGGGCATGGATTTGGGCTTTTTCTCTGGAGGAGGCAGCGGCACGGCGAGGACGTGGCTCGGGGGACCGGTGGGTGGTGAGAGGTGGCCGGTTTCCGCCCCATAATTGGGGCTGGTGGCCCCCCACAGCCCGGTACTGGCCACGCGTCGGAGCCCGCTGGCCGGCACGGTGGTGGCAGCCGGGAATTTCGTGTTGGTGGATAGAAATCCCGAGCCGGGCCGGCGCGAACACTGCGCCTTTGTCACCCGAACAATGTCTCCCAGCCGGGATTCCTCACCCCCTCGCCCCAACCTTCGCCGCCGCCGGTTGCACCCTTTGTTTTGCCGGGCGAGCGGCAGGATTAGGGAGACGGTGGCTGTTTGAAACTCTCCCCCTTCCAAGGGCACAGGGGCTTCGCGCGAACTGGTCTGACTGGTGCAGCCCACCGGGATGTGCCGGCGGAGGGGATTTGCTCCCTGAGGCTGAGATGTAAAGGTTCTGCTCCCGATCCGGGACGCATCCGGACTGTTTTGGCTGCACCCTCGGGACCGGCGCGCGGAGGCGGGTGAAGGTAACGAACGAACGCCTTTACCAGCATTACCAGTTTACCGGCAGCGCTCCCCTTTGGGCTTTTGAGGGTGGGCTGGGGAGGTGTCGGTGGGAGACTGGTGTAAAGAGGGGTTGTCCGTGCCCGATCTCTAATAATAGTGCTCTTCTCCCAGCCTGGAGTGGTGCCGGCGCTGGGAATACTGGTTACGGGCGCAGGTGATGTCGGTGCGTTAATGGTAGAGCTTCGGCGCTAAACTGGACCCATAGCGTTCCCTGGGGCACCTGAGCCCTGTCCCGCTGCACCCCGGAGAGGGACCAGTTCCAGAAAACCCTTGGAAATATTTATAATATTCTGCTTTTTGGTGTCTCGGGTCCTTCCTGCCCGCGGAGCCTGAAAACCAGGAGCCCAAAGCGGCTGCTGAGCTCCCGTGCGGCCCCAAAACCAGCGCCGTGAGCTGGGGATGGGCTCGTTCCCCACTCCCGAGCCGGGGATACCAGTCCAACTAACACCCTGACGCTTCCAGAAAAAAGCTCCGGAGGTTTTTTCCGTAGCCCGGCCGCTGCGGTTTCTCCTGCTGCGGGGCAGGGCACAACCCGGCTGTGCCAGCTCCGGAGCCGGCTGTTCCCGGGAAGCGTCACCTCCTGGCACCGCTCTCCTGAAAGCCGCGCAAAGGTCTCCGGTGCCACCCTTTTATTTAAAACAAACACCTTCCTCCCAGGCGGAATCTGCGGCCCGAGGAATATCCAGCAGAGGTGCCAAGGCTGGGGGACGGGGGACATTCCCGCGGTGGCACAGCACACAGCCAGAGGCCATTAATTTATTTAGGTTTTTGTTTGTTTGGTTGGTTTTTTTTCCTTTTTATTTTCTGCGGAGCGGGCGCTCTGTGGGACGGCGGGACACCCGGAGCAAAGGCTGCCGGAGGTTTTCAAAACCTCCAGCGCCGCTTCTGGGAGATGGGAATTCTACGCCCCCGGGGTGTTTATCGCTCGCGGGTGCGGGAAGGGTTGGCTCCGTCTGCGCCCGCTTGGTTTCGGCGTGGCTTTTCCCAGGGAACGACATCCCTCCGGGATCCGGATGGGCTGGGTTTGTCCAAGGTGCGTAAATTCTTCCGGCACGGGCCCGGTGGCTCGTGGCTGGGTCCTGTGCTAAGGGGGAACGTGGAGCCAGTGTGGGGCTCAGCCCCATGGCAAAGGGTGCTGCGTGGGGAGGGTGACCAGTGGCCAGCAGGAGCCTGAGTCACCTCCGCTCTCCCTGCCCTTATCGCGGGCTGTGGGTGCCCCGCTCCGCACCCTCCCCAGGTCTCCGCACCCACGGCAGGGCTGGAAAAATGCAAAGTTGCCGGCGGGGGGAAGGAAATCTCCACCTCCGGGAGATGGGGAAACTGAGGCACGGGGTAATGCTCCTTGCCCTGGGCTGCTTTGGGCTCGCCCAGCCCCTGCCCCGTGCTACAGCCCGTGATGGATTATCCCTAAGTGCCAGCCGGGAGCCGGGAAAGGGCAGTTCAGACTCTGAGGGGGACCCCGAGGCGGTTCTTGGACCCTAAAAATCGAGGGAGTGGGAAACAGGGGGGCTGCTCGGCTCAAGGGCGGCTGCAGCCCAGCGCGGAGCTGCAGCTGCTGGGTGAGGGAGGGGAGAAACGGGGCTCAAGGGCTGAATTTGGGGTGCCCCGTGGGGGTGTGGGTCCGTCCACCGGCAGGGCTGGGTGCGGAGGATCGGCAGCGGAGCAGGGCGAAGGGTTAACAGGGAAAAGGATCCGATTTGCCAAGTGGTTCCTGGTTTATTTTGTGTGTGGAAGAGGCAGGAGGGAGGGGAGGAGGAGAGCGGTGCCTGAGGAGCTGGGCACGGGCCCCGGTACCCACCGGCCATCGCTGCCGGGACCCACTGGGGTCCCGCATCCCCCACAGGTACGTCCCTCCAGGCCCAGGGGGTGACATGGAGGGTGACCTGAGCCACCCCGGGAACCCCCAGCCCCCGCGCGCGGGTGCTGCAGCACCCACCTCGCCCACCGCTTTGTCCCACCCGGCCGCTCGTGGGCACCTTCCCCTGCCCTTCGCCCTCTGCGGCGGCTGCACCCACGGGACGGCGGGGACAGGACGCCTGGGTCCCCGCTTCCATGTTCCCTCCCTGGTGCTCACCCAAAGGTCGATGTCGTGACCCTCGAGCTGGTCGCTCGTCCCCCTCCCGGTGCCCGGTTTCCCCGGTGGTGGCCGGCACGAGCATCCTCCAGCCACCTGGAATGCCGGTGGCCGGCGGTTAATCCTCACCGGTGACGGGGAATGCGGTTCTGCCTGGGGAGAAACTGGGGACAACAACGCGCTGACACCGTGTCCGACCCGGTGCCGGGGTGGGTTCGCCCTCCCCCTGCCCCTCTGGGTCCTCGGCAGAGGTTGGCCCCCGCCATGGCATGGGGTCGGGAGTGGCTTTTAGGAGGAAGACCTTGCTTCTTGCTTCCTCCCCTGGGAGCCATGACTCCGACCTGGCACTCGCGGCTCCGGCTGGGTCCAAAGTGCTGGCGGAGCCTCCTGGAAGCGCAGGTTGGACTGCGGCACCTGCTGCCCTCCCGCCTGCCTGGCACCCGGCGTGTCTGGGGACACGTCCCCAGGAGCCGGTGATGGGGCTGGAGCCGCCCGGTGCGGTCCTGACCCTTATCCGTCCACTCCAGTGATGAGCGTTGGCCGTTCTCAGCAGTGAGCAGAGGGGCTGGGTGGGCACACCTCCCCCGTGTCCCTGGCCCTCCACTCCAGTGATGAGCGTTGGCCGTTCTCAGCACAGAGCAGAGGGGCTGGGTGCGGACATCTCCCCTGTGTCCCTGTCCCCTGCCTGGGCTGAGCCATTGCACCGCCGTCCCCGAAGCCCATGGGCGAGCGCAGCCCGCGGGTAACGCGATCCCCGGCCTCCTCGCTGCTCTCCAGCTGCTGCTCGCCGACATTTTGGTGGTGGGGGGGGGGGGGGGGTGGAAATACAAACGTGGACCCCGAGGCCAGCTCGGGGCCGGGCTTTTAGTGCTGTGGGGAGCTGGTGGCTCCCGGCCGGAGGAGCCCATCTCTCGCCGATGCACCCAGGCACGGGAGAGCGGTTGCCGATGGGAAGGTGCCGCCGGCGCCCCAGCGCCGACGGGTGGTAAATGGGGTCGGTTTGACCTGTTGGGATGGAGGGGCGCACCCCGGGGTGCTGGGGGGGACCGGAGGGGGCAAAGCGATGGCAGGGGCTGCTGGGGACGAAGGGTTGCCCGCGGGGTTGGGATTTATTTTGGGGGGATGCTGCTCAGCCGTGATGCGGCTCCAGGATCCCCATCCCTTTTCCTCCTCGGGAGGTTGGGTCTGCGCCCCGAGGTGCTGGTTTTCTGGCACTAAACTGGGACGCTCCGGCATCCAGGTTGCCTTTCTGGGCAACCTACAGCCCTCCGAGACTGCGAGCCCATAAATCCCCAGGTCGCCTTTGGGCAGAGCCGTGCTCATCGGCGGCGGAATTGCCACCACCGCGCCGACGGACGCTGGCTTTGCTATTTATTTATTCTCCCGTATTTACGGCAAAGCCGCTCGCTGGTTCTGGTCCCGTCCTGGGCAGATGATGGGCCAGACGCGGAGGAAAGTGTGTTTTTTATCAGCTGACAGGGCTGGGAATGTGAAAACAGGAAAGCGGCTGAGCTCATCCCATTTCCCTCCCTGTCCCAAATGGGGCTGGCCTGGGGGGGAGAGGGGAGAGCTGCCCCCCGGGGCCCGGGCGCAGTGGGGTGAGTCGGGGCCGGGCAGCGCCAGGGAAGGACGTGCCAGCCCCGGGGGACGCCTTGGGCACCGGCAAGGCCACTTTTGGGGGGGGGGGGGGGGGGATTTGGGGATTGTGGGCAGCGCGGATGGAGCGATGGGGCTGGGGGCGCGGGGGGTCGGGGCGCTCAGCTGGGGGTTGCAGCCCTGGCTCCGTCCCGCTGATGGCGGCAGGAGAAGGGGGGTTTTGCTTAATGGTGGGGGTGTGTGTGGGGGGGTGTGTGTGTGTGTGTAACGTGGCCCCAGAGGTGGGTTTGGTGGGGGGGTCGGGGGGGTCGGCTAAAAGCTGCACCCCAGGGTTGCATTTCTGTAAGGGCTTTTGTGGTGGCTCGGTGGGGGCAGCCCACGTGTCTTTGGGGTGTCGGGATGCTGCGGGGGGTGGTGGTGTCGGGGTGCTCGGGGGCTTCCCCAGCCTGGTGTGGCCTTTTTTTATGGGGGGGCGGTGGATGTATGGCCAAGCTAAAACCTCCCCGGGTCCCATCCTGCCCGGGACATCCAGGGGCCAGATGGCACCAGACGAAATCCAGGTCCCCAGACGACTGCAAAGCACCCTGAGCATCCTCTGCCCGGGGGCCAGTTGCTCCGGGGCGGGGGGGGGGGGTGTTGGGGGGGGGGGGTGTGTGGGGGGAGGGATGTATCACCCCTGGGAGGTGGAAATTTGGGGGGTTTTGTGCTCTTAGAGGATGGGCCGCATCTTTGCGGGGTCACCCTGGGGAGGTGGTTGGGGGAGATGGGACCCCAGCACCGCTCAGCGCCGACCCCCCCACACACACACCCCCACACACACACCCCCACCCCACACCCCCGGCACCGACACCACCGCAAACCGGCGAGGAGCCGCTCTCGTCCCAGCCAAATTCCTGGGCGCTTAATGAGTAACCTCGGGCCCGAGTGGGTGTTTCTGTGCGTCCCCGCCAGCCGCGGCCCCCCGGCCGTGTTTGTGCAGGGCTGGGGGCCGGGGGGGGGGGGGCCGGGGGACGGGAACCCTCTCCATCGCGGCGCCAGCGCTGCAGGGTCGGGGGGCCCCCGGCGAGGTCAGCGCTGGAGGTGGGGGGGACACAGCCGGGAAGGGCAGCTCCTCTTTATGGCCGTCATAAGCTTTACGGGAGGTTTAAAGCTCTGAGAGAGGCCGTAAAAACAGTCTGGGGGAGCTGGGGGGGGTCCTGCAGAGCTCAGCTGAGACCCCCCCAACTCGTTTCATGCCCGGTGCCAAGGCCGTCCCCGACGCCTCCGCTCTTCCCTCCCGCAGGGTCCGGCATGGAGGGTCCCGACATCTTCCTGGGTCCCTGCGAAGGTGCCCTCGGCGGGGTCCCCGGCCAGAAACGTCGCTGCATGTCGGCCCTGGAGCCCGTCACCGCGGCCAGCCCCGGCGCCGAGGCCGGCTGGGAGGAGGAAGATGAGGACGAAGACCGCTTTTGGGGGGTGCCCTTACGGCGAGCCTGTGCCCTCCGGACCTCCATCCGCTCCCGGGACTCTTTCCGTCGGCACAGCTGGGAGCCGGGCAAGCAGCTGCGTGGGGTCCCTGGCTACGACCAGCTCAGGTAGCGGTGACCGGTCCCGTGTCCCCATCCCTGCAGCCGGCCCCCCCTTCCCTGCCCGCACACCGCTGCTCCTGAGCCCCCCAATCCGGGGGTCGGGGTCCTCCATGCAGCATCCCCGGGTGCACCCCAGGGATGAGCAGCCCTTGCCCTGAGCCGGTGGGGATGCCCCAAGGCTCCCCCCATGGGGATGGGGGTCCCGGTTTGGTGGGGGGTGTGTGTGTCCCCCACCCAGCTCGGGGTCCCCCTCTCCCCACGGCAGCGTGAGTCTCAAAGGGCTGAGCACCGACGAGCTCGATTCCAGCGTGGAGCAGCTGGACGGGCTGGGGCGGCACCGGCAGGACCCCCGGCGAGCCCCCCTCGTCCACAGCAACGACGACCTGGAGTCCCTGCTCTCCCAGGACGAGGAGGATGAGGCCGATGTGCAGCGGGTGCAGGTAGGAGCCCCCTCCTCCTCCTCCTCCTCCTCCTCCTCCTGCCGCCCCAGGGTGTCCGGTCACCCAGCACCAGGGGATGGATTCAGGGGACGAGCTTGGGGGAGGGTGGGGGACCCCGGGAGGGAGGGAATCATGACGGGTCCCCAGGACAGCCCCATCCTGGGTGGCTCTGCCATCACCCTGGGACTGGGTGAGGGTGGGGGACCCTGGGAGAGGGGACCATGGTGGGTCCCCAGGGAAGCCCCATCCTGGGTCCCTTTGCCATCATCCTGGGTGGCTTTGCCGTCATCCTGGCGTTGGGTGAGGGTGGGGGACCCCCGCAGGGGGGACCATGATGGGCCCCCAGAGAAGCCCCATCCTGGGTGGCTTTGCCATCATCCCGGGACCGGGTGAGGGTTGGAGACCCCAGGAGGGGGGATCATGATGGGTCCCCGGGGAAGCCCCGTCCTGGGTCCCTTTGCCATCATCCTGGGTGGCTTTGCCATCATCCTGGGACTGGGTAAGGGTGGGGGACCCCGGCAGGGGGGACCATGATGGGCCCCCAGAGAAGCCCCATCCTGGGTGGCTTTGCCATCACCCTGGGACTGGGTGAGGGTTGGAGACCCCAGGAGGGGGGATCATGATGGGTCCCCAGGGAAGCCCCATCCTGGGTGGCTTTGCCATCATCCTGGCATTGGGTGAGAGTGGGGGACCCTGGGAGGGGGGACCATGACGGGTCCCCAGGACAGCCCCATCCTGGGTGGCTTTGCCATCATCCCGGGACCGGGTAAGGGTGGGGGACCCCAGGAGAGGGAATTATGACAGGTCCCCAGGGGAGCCCCATCCTGGGTGGCTTTGCCATCATCCTGGGACTGGGTGAGGGTTGGGGACCCTGGGAGGGGGGACCATGACGGGTGCCCAGGAAAGCCCCATCCTGGGTGACTTTGGCGTCATCCTGGGACCGGGATGCTCCTCCCCAAGCTGTGTTATCCTCTGGGAGCAGCATCGCTTCGGGGATCAAGGTCATGGAGGGGAAAATAGATGGGCCACGAGCCTGGGGACCATCCTGGGGACCGGCAGCTGCCCCGCGCCACCCGCCGTGCCCTGCCAAAGGGTGGGTAGAGGGTGACAGGGACAGGAGCCGGTGACCCAGGTGCCAACCCCGTCACTGCTGGCAGGAGGATGCTCAGAGGCTGCCGGCGTTCCGGGCCGGGCAGAGCGCTGGCAGCCGCGGCCTCTCCAAATCGGCGTCGCTCAGCTTCATCGACAGCTTCCCCGACCCAGACGGTGAGTGGTGGCACCCACATCGCGTCGTTCCCACCCCACCCCACCCCCCCCCCCCCGCCAGGGCAGGACCGGGGTGATGACCCCCACATCCCACCCCCCGGCGCTGCATCCCCATCCCTGCTCCAACCTCCCTAATAACGACCCAAAATCGATGGCGCTGCCGCCGAAGTTAATTATTTCTCGTCATCCCCCCGCCCCGTGCAGCCCCGCGGCAGCCCGGGACCAGATGCTTCAGCAGCCGAAAAAAAGCCGCCTCCTCTCTCCCCCTCTTTTAATTCACGTTTCTTTTGCCGTTGCAGAATTTTCCCCCTTCGCCTCCCGGCAGAGCCTGGTCAATGGGTGAGTCGGGGATGGGGGGCGGGGGGGGGGACGGACACGGGGACCACAGGGACCACAGAGCCCCCAGGGGAGATTTAGAGATTAAATATTGGCCCAAATAGGGTTGGGGTGTTTTTGGTTTTGTTTTTTTTTTGTTGTTTTTTTTTTTTTTTTTTTCCGCTTGTGGCTGCAGGGAGGGGACGGGACGGTTTGTGTGACGGGGTCAGGCTGAGACCCGACACACTTCACTCACTCCCAGCGTTGGGGGCAGCAGGAACAAACCCCCCCGGGACCAGCAGGCTGGAGGGGACGGTGTCCCCTTCCCTGTCCCCGGGATGCCAGGGCCCCCCCCCTCCCACCTCCTCCCTCCAGGCAGGGCATTGTGCCGGTGGCACGGGGCCGCCTGTGTCCCCAGCGCCTGTCACAGCCCATTCCCATCTTCATTAGGGTGGTTGTTCCCGGGCGTCATCGCGCCGGGGGCTGGCCGGGAGCCCCGCGGGGGGACGAGCGAGGACAAGGGATGATGGGGACACGGAGGGGGTCAGGCTGGCCCCCAACCACCTCCCTAAAAAGGATTGGTGCTGCCTGGCCCTTGCGCCCCGCAGCCGTCTGTGTCCCCCGTCCCCTCCCGCCGTGTCCCCAGGGATGGGTTGGGTGCAGGGCTTGTCCCCCACCGAGGGTGGCTTGTCCCCACCGAGGGTGTCCCCCAGTGAACCCGGGCCAGCCCTGAGCGGGACCACCCAGAAAAGAGGTGGGGGGGGGGGGGCTCCGTGCCCGTAGCACCCCAAAACCTGGGGGCTGCACCCCTGCAAACGGCTCCCCCTGCCCCACTCCCCAAATGATGGACCGGGTGACGTTGGGTGGGGGGGTCACCGAGGAGGGGACGGAGGTAGCCACCAGCCTTGGTTGGGGGGGGGGGGGGGGGGGCAAACAGAAGGGGCTCTGTACTGGCCCCAGCTGGGAGCGGAGCAGCCACCCCGCAGAAGCCGGGGGGCCGAGGCGCTGGGCTCGCTCCTCCCTGTTTCCCGGCCCCGCGGAGGCCAAGGACAGAGGGGGATTGTCCATCCTCCATCTCCTCCAGCTTCGGCGCCGGGAGCTGCGGGCAGCTGGCGGGGGAGGCGGGGAGCCAGAGCTGGGAAGAGACCCCCCTGGGCCGGACCCTCAGCTTCATCAAGAGGATGACGGGGAAGACGAAGGTAAGGAAGCATTCGCTCTTCCCCCCCCCCCCCCCCCCCCCAAAAAAAACCCAAAAAAACAAACGCCGGCGATGGGATTTGGGGGGGATTCACGTTCGTTTGATGTTGGGCCCTTCGGGGAGGCCGTGCCTCAGTTTCCCCTCTCCCGCCTGGCACCGGCCCTCGCCGGGTTTCACGCTGGGGGGGGTGGGTGGGGGGGGTGGTGTTGTCAAAAAAGGCGGGTTGGGGCGGGGGGGTGTTGGGGGGGGAAAACCACCCTGAATGCGCCAGGGGAAGGCGAGCGAGGAAACGAGGCTTTTCCTGGCGGCGGGCGCTTGTTTGTGCACTGAGCTCACCCCCCCCCCACCCCCCCCACCCCGGGCCCCTCCGGCCTCCCCAGCGCCATTCCTGCCGCCGGGATGTTTTCCTCCGGCTCCTTCCCAGCTTGGAGGGCAGCAGGACCCTGCTGAGCCCCCCCACACCCCCCCTTCCGTGCCTCAGTTTCCCCGTCTTTTATAAGACCGCAATGGCTGCTCGTAGGGTGCCGGAGGGGGGGGGCTTCGGTTGACTCCGGGTGGCCGTGGGGCAGCGAGGGGACACGGCGGGGGGGTGGGGGGGTGTGTGTGTGTGTGTCCTCCCCGCCACCACTGCCCCCTCCCATGGGGCCGGGGGGAAACTGAGGCACCGCAACGCACGTGGCGACGTGGGGGGCCGCGGAAGCCGCCCACCCCCTGCCACCCACTTTTGGGGGGCAAAGCCCGCCTCGTCGTCTCCCCCCCCCCGCCCCGGGGTTGTGATTTGCCGCCATGTGAAGCCATTAATCCCCCCCCCCCCCGCCACCCTCCCTCCCCGGCCCCTGATCTCATCCTGCCTCCTCCCTGCCGGATTAGCGGCCAGCTGTTAACATCATCACGGGGGCCATGGCTCCCCCCCCCCAGCGCTGCCGGCCAAAATCCACCCCGGCAGGGCCCGGACCCCGCCATCGGGACGGCTCCGTCCTCATCCCACCCCGCTGGGCGCCGAAGCGGGGTGTAAAGAGTTTTAAATCCGGGATTTGTTATTATTTATTGCTATTATTTTGATTTAGCGGGAGGAAAGTTGGGGGGTGGGGGGGTGTGTGTGTGTGGGTGTGCGTGGGGGGGGGTGTCCCTCGGGCCGGGCTCTCGCCAAGTCTCGGCTCAGCAAAAAGTTTGTCCTATAAAAAAATCTCTGGGGAGGGAGAAAGGTCCTGGAGGTGCTGGGAGCGCTGGGGGTGCTCCGGATCCGGCCCCCCCCCGGCGGGTGGATGGGGAAAAAGGGGTCCATCCTGGCGGAGGCAGCGGGACGGGGCGATTGCAGCAGGGAATGGGGTGCGGGTGGGGGGTGCGGGGGGAGCGGGGTGCCCACCCCGGCGTCACTGAACGGCAGAGCCCCCCCCCCAACACTGTGGTGCCGGTGGCACCAGGATGGCACCGGCCATGGTTGGGGGGAGGGGGACACAGATTCTGGGTCATGCGGGTGCTGGTAGCTTGGGGGGGGGGTCCCAAGTACAGGCTGTGGTGGGGGGCGGGGTGGGGTACAGGACCCCCCCGGGGTGCTGGGGCACCGCAGTGGGGCTGGCTGGGGGTCACTGGTGGGGGGGCGACCTCAATAGAGGGGGACCCCGACGGAGGGGACCCCCCGAAGTCGGCAGGCAGCAGAGAGCACCCGCTGCCGCTTCGTGGAGTTTGGTGGCTGGGGGGGGGGGGGGAGGGGGGGCCAGGCCACAAGCCGGTGTGGGGCTGGGGAGGGCCTGGCGCTGGCGGTGGGGCGCGGGGAGGCCGCGGAGGGGAGGGCCCGTGCTATTTCAGGAAGAAATCATAATAATAACCCCGGCCCCGCTCGCCGCCGCCACCGCCTCGGCGCGGCCCTTCCCCGGGGAGCCCCCGCCATGTACGGCCGCCCTGCGCCCCGGGTGAGTCTCGGCAACGGCGGGAGGGGGGGGGACAGGGGACGGGACGACACGACACCCATGGGGGTCTCGGGGGGTCAGCGCTGCCCCAGCACCCACCGCCGTCGGGTCGGGGTGTCGCTGCCGCCGCGGGTCTCGCCTGCCGCCGCCGCCGCCGGGTGGGTTCCTGCCCCGGGTGATGCTGGGGGGGCTGCGGGGCACGGTGAGCCCCCCAGCTCTCCCCATCCTCCCCCCCCCCCCCCCCCAAACACTTCCTGGGGGGGGGGGACACACCCAGGATCCACCCCCCGCCACGCCGTGGGGCGGCTGCAATCCCGCGGCGATGCCCGTCGGCGAGGGGTTGGGTGCTGGGGTGACACCGTCCTCCTCGGGGGGACCCCACGGTTTCCCCCCGGGGGCTGTGAGGTGTCGTCCCCCCCCTCCACCCACCCAAAGCACCCCCATGTTCTCCCGTCCTGACTTTTTATGGCTGAGCCGCCGCCGCTTCCCCCTTCGCCTTCTTCCCCCACGTGATGCTCTCGGGGCTTTCCATGCCCGGATCCGGCCCTGCCACGCGGGGAGAGGCACCGGACCCCCCCCCCGCCGGCCACCACTGGAGCCCCCCCGCCAGCCACATCCTGCCCCGGGCGCCCGTTTGGGGTTTCCTTCCCTCGGTTTTGGGGCTGTTTTGGGGTGACGGCCGGGGAGGGGGGAGCAGGAGCCAACTGCGCCGTTGGGGTTTGTACCGGGGGAGGAAACGAGAAATTGGGAATTAGGCCCCGGAGGCCACGCCAGGAGGAGCGTGGCCATGTCGTGTCCCCCCCCCCAACACACACACACCCCGGGTTGCTCGGTTCTGCTTTCGGCACCACCATTTAATTAAAACCCGGCTGTGGCAGCGGGGAACGAGCCCACGCTGGCTAACGGCTGCCGAGGAACCACTCCGGCGACCCGGGATGTGCTTTCCCGACGGCTCCCGACTTTTCCTCTTCCTTGGGAGAACGGTGCGTGGGAGCATCCCGGCCTTCGGGGGTGCATCCCGGCCTTCGGGGGCACATCCCCGCCCTGTGTGGGCGCATCCCACCCGTTTCCCGCAGGATTTGCCGGGTGGGATTGGGCCGCGCTGTTGTTTCCTTGGCCGCCGGCAAGGATTTCTGCTGGGAAATCGAGGCAGCCGGTGGAGAGCGGGTGGCAGCTGCCGGCACCAGCGGTGGTTTTTGGTCGTTACTCATTAACGAGAGCCGCCGAGAGCCGCCGGCGTCGCTCCTGGCTACCCACGCGGCTTTGTCCCCATCCCCTTGGCAAGCGTCGAGTGCCGCCGGGCTCGGAAATGGGGAGAAAAGGGACATTTATTTGCTTAAGGAGACTGTTGCAACCCCCGTGACCCCGCAGCTGGCAGGGGGGTGTGGGGGGTGCCTTTGCCCCAGGGCTCAGCCGGGTGACACTTGGGGACCAGGTCCCCAAAAAGCCTCCCCTGGGCCGCAGCTCCGGGTCCTGCCGGGATCTGGAGCCGTCCCGGTGCCTCCTGGCAACCTCGGTAGCGTTATCTCTGGCAGCAAGCGGGATAAATCCGATAAATCCCAGCTTCTCCCAGCTTTTCCCCGCTGGCGAGTTAATGTTCAACTGGGTTGAGGTTACCCAGCTCCTGGTGCCGGGGTCCTCGCCGAAGCTGGCGTTTTAAGTGGGGGGGGGGAAAGAGCAAAATTTTTCCAAAATATCGCCTTTCCGTCACCGGGGATTGGGATGGGAAAGTGGTTTTTCCTGTCCCACCCTCCCAAAAGCCGGTGGGAAGCGTCGGCAGCCCCCGAGCAGCTCCCTGGGGGCCGGGGCCGGCATCGATTTGCTCCGCTTGGGATGTAAATGCCGCAAAATGGAGGAAAAGTGTCCCCGACGCGGGGCCGGGATTCCTGCGTCACCCCCAAACTGCGCTTTGGGGGTAACAGGGGGGTCTGGAGGGTGTGTGTGTGTGGGGGGTTGGGGAGTCCTGCGGCGCCGGGGGATCGAAATCCCGTGGGATTTTTCCCTCTTTTTGGAATTCCTGCGGTTGTGAGGGGTCGGTGTCACCTGGAGGAGGGGGGGGGACGGGTTGCAGTCCCCGAAGGTGTGAGGAGGGGAAACTGAGGCAGGAGAGCGTTGGGAGCCCGATCCGGGGGGTGCGGCGGTGTGGCCCGGAGGTGGGGGGGGGGGATGCTGGGGTGACCGGTCCCCGGCTGCCGGGTCGCCACCGGGGGTGGTGGGGGGGGCCCGATCCCGGGGGCGCTGCCGGTCCGTCTGGAACAAAGACCCGCGGGCAGCACGAGGCGGGGGGCGGCAGCGCGACCCGCCCCCGGCGGGGGGGGGGGCTGTGGGTGGGTGGGTGGGTGGGTGGAAGGGGGGGGGGCGGGGCCCGGCGGGGGCGGGCAGGAACGGGCAGGAGCCGGGCGGCTCCGAGGATTATGTCCCGCATCGAGTCGCTGGCCCGGGCCAGGAGCGATCGTGCCAAGGTGGGTCCCCGGTGTCGCGTGTCGTTCCCCCCCCCCTGCGGCGGGGGGGACCCCCCCCCCCGGCCCCTTCCCCTTGGGGGCGGGGGTTTGCTTTCCCTCCTTTGCTCCCGCTGGGGGGGTCACTCCCATCCCGCGCGGGGTGGGGGGGGGGGTGGGGGGGGGAGGTGTCCCCGCTTAGGTTGGTGCCCCCCACCCCCCCAATTTGGGGATTGTCCCCTCCTCAACCTGGGGGGGTGGGGGGTGGGGTGTGGGTGGTGTCTACCCTTCCCCACCCAGCCGGGGTGGGGGCAGTTTTGGGGGTCCTGCCAGGTTGAGTGTGTGTGGGGGGGGTGGTCGTGGGGATGGGGGGGGATGCTCAGAGCGGCGCTTAGAGGAAGGGGGGGGGGTGGCGTTTATGCACTTTGGGGGGGGGGTCCCTAGCAAAAAGAGGCGGGGGGGGGGGGGGTTGTGTGTGTGAGTGTGCGAGGATCCTCCGCAAGCCTCGGCGCTCCCCATTGTGCAGCGGGGTCTCCTGGGAAGACAATAACCCTCCTGCCTGCGCCGTCCCCCCCTGCCTGCGCCGCCCCCCCTGCCTGCACCGTGCCTTCGGCCTCGCCTGGCTGGCCCCGGGGACCACCGTGACCCGCCGAACATCCCGCTGGCAAACTTCTTGAGCGAAAGCGACGGCCCAACTTCCTCCATCGCTCGGCAGCCCCGGCTCAGCCGCCCGCGTTTCCGCCGAGGCCTTTCGGTGGCGTGGAAACCCTCCAGCTCCGGCACGGCGGGTGAGGAAGTCGCCTTCTCCTCTTGTCACGGGGGTGTGGGACATCCCCCCCCATAGCGGTGAGATCCCCGCACCCCGCTTTTATTGTCCGCGGCCTGGTAGAGACAAAGCCCCGCCGTCGGGTGGGCGATGGGGAAACTGAGGCACGGAGAGCCGGGGGTGCTGCGGGTCCCGTGGGAGCGATTCCCATCGCCCGGGACTTGGCGAGGGTGTGAGGAGAGAGGGGGTGGAGTTGGGGGGGGGGCGCCGTCGTGGTGCCCGGAGCATGTGGCAATCGTCGGCGTGGCGAAACGATGGGTAAAGGCGGGGGGGGGGTGAAAAGGGGGGGGGGGGCCCAGCTGGTGCCGGGCTCTGCCTGCGCTTGGCAGGGCTTTGTGCTCCGGCTGCTGCGGGTGGGCGTGCGAAACGGGCGTGCAACGCTCCCCCCCCCCCCCCCCCGCCTCAGTTTACCCCGAACGGGGGATTTTTTTTTTTTTTGGGGGGGGGGAAGTCCCAAGGGCGGCGCCTCCCGTGGCGCGGAGCCGGCCGTGCATGCACCGAGTTTGTCGGGGCTGAGCCGGCTGGGAGCGGCTGGAGGTTTTGGGGGTGTTCGGCCCTGAGCTTTGGGGTTTTTTTTTGGGGGGGGGGGGGGGCGCAATGGTGGTTGTGGCGGGGGTGGGGGGGGCGGGGGAAGTGGTTGTTGGTTCCTGCGCCGTCCGGTGCGGGGGGGGGGGGGGGAAATGGTGGTTTTTGTTTAAAGAAAGTTTCATCAAAGCCCGTTTTGCCCCACCCAGGGCTGTGCCCTGGGCCGGGGGGGGTCTGGCCTTGTGTGTGTGTGTCTGTGTGTGTGTGTCCCCCCCCCGGGGAGGGGACGGCTCCCAGGCGCTTGGAGAGCAGCCACCGTGCCCAGCTGTCACCTCTTTAGAAATGGGGGGGGCTCCCCATCAAAGGCAGCGGGCGGGGGGGGGGGGGGGACGGGACACGACAACACAGCCAAGAGACCCCCCCGCCCCCCCCGCCTGGGGATGTGCTGGTGGCAGATGGGAAGTGTGGGGACCCCCCCACCCCCCCGCTGTCCCACCACGGCATTACACCCCCTGGGGACCCCATCTCTCGGGGTGGGACCTGCTTTCGGACGGGGGGGACGGGACTCCCCGCAGGCCGTCTCCCCCTCCCCCCCCCCACCGCACTGCCTTCCCTGGAGCCCCCCAAAACGGCGGCGGGGGGGGGTCCCCGTTGCTCTCACACTGCACACCCCCCCCGCCCCCCCCAAAACCCACAGCCTCGCTCCTCCGGTGGCTTGAAACCCCCCAGAGGGGGCAAGTTTAGGGGTAGAACGGGGCTTTCGTGCACTGGTGGGGGGGGGGGGGGGGCACCCCCTCTTTTTTTTTTGGGGGGGGGGGGGGGAAGGAGCGGCCGGGCATCATCCCCGCGCGGTTTCGGCGGCATCTTTTGTTGCCAACGCCGGTGAGGCCGGCGCTTTGTTCCGCGCCGGGGTGGCAAGCTGGGGGGGGGGGACGGACGGGGGGGGGGGGGACACACGACACGACCGTCCCTAATGAGGGGGGGGGACACACACACACCGACACCGC